>NC_138759.1:92501174-92827990 GCF_965113315.1 Podarcis vaucheri
ACTCTTTGGCATGTAGCCATGTGACAGCATTGCCACACAGCCAGCTTACAACATTTAGGGCTTCTTTACACGTGATTTTCCTGCACAAATATGACTTGTACGTGGGGGGCGGGGGGAATTAGCACAATGTGTTATGCCTATTCTATGCATTTGCGTCTCCTGCAGTGGCGTGCATGGAAACCGTCACCCCTTTGTCACAACAACGCTTCAGCCACATTGCAAGTGGAGCTGCAAACTTGAGCCTGTAAGAGGGGGAACTGTATGACTACATACGCCACATCACGGGCATAGCCAGGATTTGAGGGGGGGACAGAACCGAGTTATCTGCGACACAATTTTTTATTTAATTACATGGTTTAGGGGGGCAGCTGCTCTCCCTGCACCCCCATTCACCACATGCCATGTTTCTGCCCGGATTCACTACTTCCATATTCTCAGCTGGATCAATTCAGAATGCAAATTATTGCTAGCCCATTTTGTCACAGGACTAAAAGGCACTTTTGAAACTCATATTTGTGCCTTGCATGAATGTTTCTGATGCATGATGGAATATAGAAGAGATATGGAAGGTTTGCAAGCATGTTTCCTTTTGTGAAAAGACTAGAGAGGAGATGGATGGGAGGAACTATAGCCACCTCATCAAACTTGCAGACAGTTCTTGGACCAGGCACTATCCTTAGTTCCACAGTAGCCACTGGTACCCTCCAGGTGTGAGCTCCACTCCCATCAGCTAGCATGGCCAATAGTTGGGAATGATAGAAGTTGCCATTGGCAACATCTTGAGGGCACCATGTTGCTTACTCTTGTTTTCGATTAATCTTTCTCACGCGACTATTGTAAAGTGGATTTGGATTTGGAAGAATGGCATAGTATAAGTAAATGAACTTTTAAACCAAAGCTTATTCATAATTTTAAATGCATTGCCTGTTTGTAGCTGGGGTTTTTTGTGTTGTTGTTTTTTGTCTAGCAGTTTACATCACTTTCACAAGAAAGTAAAAGTATTCTTTTGTGGTGGGGAGAGATTTCTCTGCAGTGATGTGGAATGCCCTCCACTAAGTGGAGCAACTTGAGCCAACACTGATTTAGTCCAAGGTTTTATGACATATTTGTCTGCTCTGAGTATTCAGTCCGGATTCTTTAACCTGCTCTGCGATTGGCAGATTTTAGCTGCCTTAATTTGCTGTTGCTACATTTAGTAACTCTGTTGTATGGTTGCCTTATTTGTTAACTTAGTATCTATTGAGAGGACTGTGGGTATAAGTATTTTCAATAAATAAAACGCAAAGACTTTAACACACTGGAGGATCAGAAGATACATATATCAAGTTGTTTGTATGCCACGTTTCCACAGTTTATCCATGTTCAGGGTGGCTTGCAACATGAAAATAATAATTACTGCAACATAACAAAAGCAGTCATAATCAGTAAACCAAACATCAAAAATACGCAGCCAAACTGAACAATTTCCACATAACTCACAACAAGATCTAAAATAAAGATACAAAAAACCAACAAGAGTGCAACAGCCTCTGGTTTTGTCATTGGAGTCACTCAGGGCTCTGCCATCCCAGGCCAGGTGGGAAAAGGCCTGCAAGGCCAGGAGCAGGTCTTCCAGGACTCACAGCCAAAATGCCTCACACATGCACACAAGAGTATCAAGTCTTGGTGAAGAGTCGATTGATACAACTAAATAGATGGTTCATTATCCCCAAAGACAAGAGATGTATGAAGGAATCCATTGTGAATGCAGTGTGTGACAATCAAGTCAAGCGTGCTGTAGTGGATAGAGTGCTTGACTGCGTTCAACTGCTGATTCAGCCACTAAGCCATACAGTATTTCACCAACCTGGGTCCTCCCAATGTTTTGGACTACAACTCCCATCATCCTTAATCATTGGCCATGCTTCCTGGGACTGATGGGAGTTGTAGTCCAAAATACCTGGTGGTCGCAAAAGGTTGCACTAAACTCCTTGGACAGCCTTGGCCCATTTACTGTGTCCTAGCCTAACCAACTCACTGGGTTGCTGGGCGGATGAATGAGGATAACCTTCCATGGGCTGCCCTGATCTCCCTAAAGGTTAAATAGGACCATATGCCTCACATGAGTCTTTCTGTTCTGAGCTTCCTGTGTTCCTATTACACACACACACACACACACACACACACACACACCTTTATCATTGGAACATTCTTGCATGGTAGGTTATTGTTAAGCAAGACCTCCTAGTGAGATTCATGACTTATATAGCTATTAGCTTTCTTGTTTTCACAGGCATTTATGCCTTCGGAGTATTGTATGGTGTGTGCTTTTATGTTTTCCTTTTTGGCAGCTTGTATTCTGCATGTTGCCACCTTTTATTGTTCATTGTGCTATGCCAAAAGCTGTAATCAAGTTTGTAATCTTCTAAGATCTATTGCACTGCCCCACCAAACCAGTTGGACAAAATGTTTCAGATTAAGATATGAGCCCACTTGCTAAATGAGATCTCCTGATCTCCTCCTGCAGGGGTGGGGACCCTGTGAACCTCCAGATCTTGTTGGATCCTTACAAACTATGGATCTTCTTCCCTGAAGTTAGGACAACTCTTTGTTCTAAATATTTCCATCCTGCCTTTCTGTGAATTCTTTCCATCTGTTTGGAGGTGGTGTAAGACCCTCCTCATCCATTTAGCTCTGGATTTTTCAATTTTTTAAAAAACTGTTTTCTATAGTTCTTTAAGAAATTCTGTAGTAATGTACTTAAGTTGTTGTGTTTTCAGTTTTAATTGGGGGTTTTTTAAAGACATTCACTATGAACAACTCTGAATTGCTGTGAAAGTGGTATAGAAGTATTTTAATTTTTAAAAATGCATTAATGAAACCTATTTCCCTATTAGGAATCAGTCCCTTGATAATAATAATTTTAAAAAATGCATGTGTAGTGTTAGGGGGACTCTGTCAGCATCAAAAAGAAGCATTTATACCCTAAATATATTCAATACAACATGAAAGGTCCTGACCCTGAAACTGAATCTTCCCATAACATTTGCTGGAAATCGATGGACATTTTAAATGGCTGCAAAAATCCATTTGTGTGGGGCTGGGTTTCAGGATGGATGCAATTAAGAGAAATTAGCAAGGGGAAAGTTAACTGGCAAAGAAGTCCAATTTGCCCACGGCAGTGAAATACTTCTGGCTGCCAGAACTCTCAGTATGGAATAAGGTGTGCTCTACAACTGCAGCGTCTGCTTGGGACTAATGAGTCAGGCAACTAATGAATAGTTACCATGGGTACACGCAGAAAAAGTTGCTGCCCCCTATTATAGGGGGTCATATCCATCAGCCCGGAGTTGAGACCAGGGAGGTGCCAGACCATTGTAATGGAGTGGATGAGGACCTATAAGCTGAAGCTGAATCTCAACAAGATGGAGATGCTGTGGCTAGGTGCTTCTCTGGTCTGGGAATTAGGTAGCCCGGCTCTGAACATGGTTACACACACATACACATATACACACACACGTAGTTCGGGAGCACTTTAGATCCTGCTTTGACCCTGGGTGCCCAGTGGTTAACCAGCTATGGCCACCACTCTGATAATCCACACTCTGATAATCTCTTGGTTAGATTACTGCAATGCACTGTATGTGGGGCTGCCCTTGAAAATGATTCAGCAGCTACTGCAGGTATGTTATTATAGGAATGATGCCTTCCTGTCAGATTCATGCCTCTTTTTTCCTGCCTGCTGACCTATGGAGAAAGAGCATCTCATCAGAATTGGCACCCAGAACACTCTGCCTGCTGAAGGGGTGGCCTGCCAACCAATCTTAAATTTTGGCAAATACAGATAGGAGCTCATGAAATATATACTTTGTGGGTGTTCTAAATACTGAAGGTAGAATTCAACTTCACGCTGTTCCAATCGTTCATGCCTGCAGAAGCATTCCAGCTTGCCTGACAGAACAATGCCCCCCCCATGTGCTGTTTTGGTCTTCTCCCAACCGCTGCCCCCAGGGCCAGTTGCAGGGGGGAGGAAAGCCCCATGATGCAAGTAGAGGTCATTGCACAGGGCTTTTGCTGATGGCAGTGGCGTAGCGTGGGGGGTGCCAGGGGTGCCAGCCGCACCGGGCGCAACACTGGGGGGGGGCGAGTCCAGAGGGAAGGGACAAGCAATCGAGGCTTGGTTGGGGTGGGGGGTCGTCGTCTCCGCCACTGCTTTTGTTTTCCGCTGCGCTGAGGCGAGCTGGGCGCGGCCAGGCATGCAAGCGCAGCGCCTGGCCAAGCGCTGCAGCTTGGGGAGCCGGTGCCTTAGCGCCTCGCCGTCGGCCGCGCAGCCATTGACCAAGCTCGACAACTCGTGGAGGGCGCCTCTCTCTCTCTCTCTCTCTCTGCTTGGAGGGGAGGGGCTTTCCCTGCTCTTTGTTCCGTTTGAGCAAACACAGCAACGAAACAGAGCAGGGCAGGCAGTAAGACCCTGAGGCAGAATGCAGGAAAGCAGCCACTTCCTCTTTTCAGGTTTCCCTTCTCCGGTACCTACCCACCCACGTTTATTGCGAGGGAAATCTAGCTGACTGCAGGGAAGGGGTTGGGTGCATGTAATGTGTGACAAAGGCAACAGGTGTACGTCTTGGGTGGAAAGGGTATAAGGGTGGGGAGGTAGAGTGCATTTAAAAAAACCAAAACATTGTGGATTTAAACAAGGAAAAAGTAGCATAATCTACTGTTTGTAAGGGCCCTTTGGGATTGGTTTTACCCATCTCAGACAGTTAGCTCATAGTGTAAATAAAGATGGCTGTTGTTTACATTTTTTTAATAAAAGCATCAACAACAATCCTTTTGCACGGTTTGTTGTGCTGTGTTGCAGAACTTTTTGCAGTTGCAGGATTAGGGATGGTGTTCTGTGCTACAGTGGCGTAGCGTGGGGGGTGCAGGCTGGGCCGGCCACACCGGGCGCAACATCTGGGGGGCCGCGCTCCACGGGTTAGGGGGCGCAAAATCCACGGGTTAGGGGGCGCAAATTACTTGCCTTGCCCCGGGTGCTGACAACCCACGCTACGCCACTGGCTGATGGGGCTGGTTAGGTAAATCTTGCCCTCAAATTCTTTAGATATTACTAATTTGCCTGTCTCCTAGCTTTGGATATTTTATTTTTCAATTCTGGTAAAGCACACAAGAGTTGTCGGTTTTGCTATGTCTGGACAAAGAGGGTTGTGTCTTCAGCTTTGGCATGGTGTGACTTTTGCTGGTGGAGCTGCATTTATTATAACCATAAAAATGGAGAGGAACAGAAGGAAGTTCACTCCCTCAGATCTGGGTTCCGACCCACTGACTCATACTCTTAACAGCAAGGTCAGAGGTTATCATGCAGCCTATAGAAAGAAGATGGGAGTCTTGTATTACTAGGTTCACAAAGCAACCCTATGCTTGCTTAGTTGGAACAAAGCTCTATAGCTACGGACTGGGGTGCTTGACTATGTGATCACCCCTGCCTGATCAAGGTAGGCCCTAGCCCATCAAGACAAGCTTCGCTCCTCAATTCTGCTTACACTCCAAGTCCTCCTCTGCCTGCTAGCCTATGTCCCTTTCCCCAAAGAGGGATAACTCTGCACAGTTTTCCTCTCATTGCTAGTAGCAGGCATAAGGGAGGGCTGTATTTGGGATTACAAGACAGGGAGAGGGGGACAAAGGGTTAAAGCCCCCTACCCCAGTGCCATGCACCCCAATCTGCTCTGTGTGCAGGCTATAAACGATGCAAAGGCAAGCTACATGTAGTTTGACCTTAAGTAATAATGACTCTGATTGAACTTCCGTGTAATCTGTTGCAGAGTGAGATCTTGTCATTCTTATCATATCAAGAATAGCTTTGGTGACCACACACACACTCACAACTTTATTTGTCCAGGAAGGATGTGAAACCCAATTTCTGTTTACTAGCAGACTTGCGGGCTGATTTCACTTACTCACAGTTTTACAGAGGAAGTGAACATTGCATAAAATAAAACGCCTTTCCCCTTTTTTCCTTACGAGAGAGAGAGAGAGAGAGAGAGAGAGAGAGATTCTTAAACTGGGTGGAACATCCCAAGAAAGTGAAAGGGGATGGATGAACAACTGATCCGCAATCTGAAACAGCAAAGGGGTTTTGCTTTTTGCTTTTTCTGCCTTTATCGGCCCGAGAAATGTTAACAGTGTGAGGGTGGGGCTGCCAAAGAGACACCAGAGAGACATGAACAAAAATCAAACCTGATGGGTTCCGTCTGCCCAAGCAGCTGGACGCCAGCCCCGGCCATACGCAGGCTTGTGCTTTTAATTGGCAGCGGTGCATCGTGATGTAAGTGGAGAGCATGGAGATGATGAATCACGCTTGTAACTGGCACAGCGCCTCGCGTGTGCTTCCTAGCAGAAGATGCAGCAACAGGAGGCTAGGACTGCAAGAACTGCTCTGTGTGTGCCTCGGAAACTTCGTGCTATTCCGTGTGGAACAAATAAGTCATTATTGGGTGTGTTGATGGCTGAATGGGGGGGAGGGCGGGGAATGAGGTGCTCAGCCATGTGATCACCCCCTACCTGAGTTCTTGCAAATAGAATTGAGGCAGGCAAGTATGTGTGTATGTGCATAATTATTTTCCATCTATATATGTAATGCAAGAAGAAGAATTCAGTTAAAAGCATCCATCACGCACCATATATCAAAGGGGGCATCCATTAATAATATGATCAACTCATTATTCTGAGTTCTCCGGTGTTGTAGTTAAAATATGGAACTCACTTCCACAGGAGGCAGTGATGACCTCCAGTTTGGGTGGTTTTTTATATATATATAAAAAGACGAGACAAAATCGTGGAGGATAAGTTTGTCAATGGCTGCTAGCCATTCTGGAGACTGTGCTCTGCTTCCATGGCTAGAGGTGAAATCCTTCTGAACACCAGTTGCTGGAAATCATGCTGCTTGTTGTTTTCCATTTGGGGCATCTGTGAAAACAGGAAGGGGCACGATGATGGGCCACTGGCCTGATCCAGCAGACTCTTGTGTTCTTATCATTCCATCTGTGTATATCCTTATTCAGATTTTAATTCTAGACTACTGCATCTAAAGAGACGCGGGTGGCGCTGTGGGTTAAACCACAGAGTCTAGGGCTTGCCCATCAGAAGGTCAGCGGTTCAAATCCCCGCGACAGGGTGAGCTCCTGTTGCTCGGTCCCTGCTCCTGCCAACCCAGCAGTTCTAAAGTACGTCAAAGTGCAAGTAGAAGGTCAAAGTCCAGCGGGAAGGTAAGCGGCGTTTCCGTGCATTGCTCTGGTTTGCCAGAAGGGGCTTAGTCATGCTGGCCACATGACCCGGAAGCTGTACGCCGGCTCCCTTGGCCAATAAAGCGAGATGAGTGCCGCAACCCCAGAGTCGGCCACAACTGGGCCTAATGGTCAGGGGTCCCTTTACCATTACCTTACTGCATCTTAAAATACCATACCATAGCACCAAATACAATAAAGCCCTTCTCCTTATTTATAATTGATTCATTTTTCAAAATTCAGATTCTGTCTGTACTTGAGGAGTTCCCTGCTGGATCAGACCCAAATCCCAACCTGGTCCACCACCATCCTGTTTGTCTTTCACTTATATGGCAACATATAGAAAGCAGCTTCTTAGACTCTAGAGTCTTCCTCTGAGTTGGTCATAGGCTGGATGGACCATAGGTATATTGCAAAGCTAGAAGGAACCCAAGATGTCATCTGGCCAACTCTCCATCCCAAGGCAGAAGTCTCCACATACCAGCTAGACACATACTTCCCACAGTCCAGTATAACAAATCCAGCTTTCCAACATTTCAGACACAAGTATTTCCCATCCCTGTTATCTGAGATCCCTGCAGAAACACTGATAGTAATATGTCATGCCAGCAAAGTGCAGGATCTGCTCCACAATGGTGTTCAGTGGGGCTTACACAGGTTTGCAGTCTGAAGGCGCTTGAGAAGGGTAGATGATTCCTGCTCTTCCAAAGCTGTGTAAAAATGGCAAGCTGCCTTAGCGTGAATGCCCTTTCAGTTACTTAAAACAGTCATTTGTGACATTTCGGTGTGACGCAACTCTGTGGAAATCTAAATGTGAAAAAAGGAAAAGAAAAAGAAAGAACAGCTGAGTTTTCCTTGTGCAGAGTTTTGGAATCCAATGTATTTGTACTTGATTTCTGAAGATTGGTATGAGCTGTGGAAATAATAAGAGTAGAAGGGTATGCGAAAGTGTTTTTCTAATCTGTGCTATAATAACACACACGTGTGTGTGTGTGTGTGTGTGTGTGTGTGTGTGTGTAAGGCAAATCTGATAAGTAATTCACTTTCAAGGCTACAAAGGGATCATATTATCCACAAGCTTGAGAAGGAACTTGAAAGGTTAAGGAAACATCACTCAGAACTATTGCTTTAAAGATCAAAGAGGCCGGACTCCTGTGAAATGCTGAGAAAGTAAAGAACACAAGGGACTGAGTCCCAATTTGAAACAGAACTTGTGCAAAAGCAGGAGATAAGAGAGCGGGCAAAAGCGGGATGGGTTTTGGGACAGCATTTGTTGCGGCAGTTTAGACTTGCTGTGGAAATCTGGCAGGCAATGGGAGAGGAGGGGGGAAAGATCAATCACGCAAAACATGTTCTGTGTCTTCCTTCCGGAGTATCTGCTATGGACTCTTGCAGAAAGACCAACATATCCAGGACCATATTTCAAGAAGTAAAAATGCGGACACAAAAAGTTGTTGAGCTTTTTTTGGGCAATCACTGCCAGAGCCCGGGTTGCCAGAGCCTGAACCCAAACCACCCATGTGCACACACAAACAAAAAAAATGGAAACCCAAAGTCCAGGGCATTTGCTTTAAAATGTAAAATTTCCTCCAAATTGGCATGTAGGACCCCCAAAAGAGGACATGTCCAGGAATTCCCAGACGTATGGCAACCCTACTTGGAGTCTTACCTATTTGTGACCTATCTATGCTGCCTGTTTTGTGGAAGGCAGCATGACAGTTGAGGCCTTCTAAGCTGGACACATTGCGTTCCTAAATATGACTGGCAGAGATGCTACCTCTGATATTACCAGCAGCTACTGGCCATGATAACTATGTTTTACCTGCACTGTCAGAGGTATTATGTCTCTGAATACCAGTTGCTGGGAATCTCAGGTGGGCAGAGTGCTGTTGTGCAGATTGCAGGCTTCTCACAGACATCTCATCAGCCACTGTGAGAGTAGGATTCTCGACTTGATGGACCACTGGCCTGTTCCAGCAAGCTCTGTTTTCCCCTATTCAGCTCCTTAGAATCATTGAGTTGGAAGGGACCTCGGTGGTCATCTAGTCCAAATCCACCCCTCACACAATGCAGGATCTGCATTGCAGGATGGAATCAGAGCTTCCCTAGCAGATGGTTGCCTGCCTTTGCTTTAGTACTCCAGTAATGTGGAGCCTGCCACTCACTGAGCAGTCTGTCCCACTCTCTAACAGTTTTTACCGTTAGAAATTTTCTCCTGATGTTTAGATGAAGTCTGTTTTCCTAGTATTATTGTTGTTGTTGTTGTTGTTTAGTCGTTTAGTCGTGTCTGACTCTTCGTGACCCCATGGACCAGAGCACACCAGGCACTTCTGTCTTCCACTGCCTCCCGCAGTTTAGTCAAATTCATGCTGGTAGCTTTGAGAACACTGTCCAGCCATCTCGTCCTCTGTCGTCCCCTTCTCCTTGTGCCCTCCATCTTTCCCAACATCAGGGTCTTTTCCAGGGAGTCTTCTCTTCCCATGAGGTGGCCAAAGTATTGGAGTCTCAGCTTCAGGATCTGTCCTTCCAGTGAGCACTCAGGGCTGATTTCCTTAAGAATGGAGAGGTCTGATCTTCTTGCAGTCCATGGAACTCTCAAGGGTTTCCTCCAGCACCATAATTCAAAAGCATCTATTCTTAGGCGATCAGCCTTCTTTATGGTCCAGCTCTCACTTCCATACATTCCATTCCTAGTATTATTATTATTTTATTTATTTATTTATTTATTGAATTTATATTCTGCTTATACCCAGAGGTCTCAGGACAGTTCACAGAAAAGATCAACATAAAACCCACAATATATATAATAAAAAAACCCACAACCCAATACCCCCCCCCACATTTTAAAAAGGAATAGGATGCCAATCAGATCAACCCAAGGCCTGGTTAAAAAGGAATGTTTTTGCCTGGCGCCTAAAGGTGTACAATGAAGGCACCAGGTGAACTTCCCTGGGGAGAGCATTCCACAGACGGGGAGCCACTGCAGAGAAGGCCCGTTCTTGTGTTGCCACCCTCCGGACCTCTCAAGGAGGAGGCACATCAAGGAGGGCCTCAGAAAATGATCTCAGGGTCCGAGTAGGTTCAAATGGAAAGAGGCAGTCCTTGAGGTATTGTGGTCCTGAGCCATTTAAGACTTTATAGGTCAAAACCAGTACTTGCATTGGGCCCAGCAACTAATTGGTAGCCAGTGCAGTCCTGCTCTCTACAACATCCTAAGTCTGTTCCATCTTCTCCATTACAGCAGATCAGATATTTGAAGACTGTTGTCACATCTCCCGGCTAAGCACACCCAACTCTTTCAACCATTCCTCATTCAGCTGTTTCCAGAACCCTGCCCTGGTCTTCCTCTGGACATGCTCCCGTGTCCGTAAGGATGTGGCTCCCAGATTTGAGCAAGGTGCGCCATATGCAGCAACATGCAGCATGAATCTGCAACCTCCTTTCCTTTTCCTGCCTTGAGATGCCCAGAGAGTTCAGCTGCAGCTGAACTGTTCAACATTCCCTGATATCCAGGCTTGAAACCCTGAGAGGTCTGGTTTAAAAAAAAAAAAAAAAAATCCTAATAGTTGCGGTGTAACTCAATACAACATTGTAATACAATTTCTCCCTGCCCT
Source organism: Podarcis vaucheri (assembly GCF_965113315.1). NCBI lineage: Eukaryota > Metazoa > Chordata > Lepidosauria > Squamata > Lacertidae > Podarcis > Podarcis vaucheri. The sequence goes on from NC_138759.1 coordinate 92,512,051, forward strand.
CCCCATCAAACTGTGGCAGGATGGGGGTGGGATTTGCTGCAAATTCTTCACAGATGGCATACTTATGTGGGAGTCTGCATTTCAAATATGTTCATGTTCCAGGCTGTTTTAAAAAAAGAAATAGAAAAAGTGGAGATTTTTATTCTCTGTGGAAAATAGATCTGACTTTAAAATGCCTCTTCTCTTCCCCCCACCCCCATTCCAATTAAAACAACCATCACCTTTCATTTCTTGCAATACTTAGCTCTAATCTATACTATAGCTATTCTGAAAGGCTGTGTTATAATGTCACTGCCAGATTCAGCTCAGAAATGGTACCTGGTGGAAGGCCAGTTCCAAAACCTTTTCGTGCTTCTTTCAAGAGGTCCAAGTGCACCCATGGGTGCTAGAATGGGGAGGGGTGCTGAAAGTGCTGCTAAGTTAGTCACTAGATGGACTCGGAAGTTTCTTCTTGCTGTTCCTGTTTAGGAGATACAATAATGTTCTCGTCTGTCTTCCCGAGTTGAGCATCCTCCAAGCCTTACATGACAGGAGGAAGGAACTTTGACCTGGTGTGCATCGTCTCCTCCCAGTAATGAAAATGCATTATTAATATTCTTCATTAAATTTATGTAGTGCCCTTCATCCGCGGATCTCGGGGCGGTTCACAACATAAAATTGCAATATAAAACCCACAAAATACATAGGAAAAATAAAAGCAACAGCAAACTAATAATTCCCCTCCCTCACAACATATTTAAAAGGGCATTGGATGCCAATCATCCAAAGGTCTGGTTGAAGAGGAACATTTTTTCCTTGCTCCTAAAGATCTATAATCTATAGCTGAACCTCCCTGAGGAGAGCGTTCCACAAATGGAGAGCCACTGCCGCCCTCTGTACTTCATGTGGAGGAGGCGCACAAAGAAGGGCCTCCGAGGATGATCTCAGGGCCCGAGTAGGTTCATATGGGGAGAGGAGGTCCTTGAGGTATTGCGGTCCTGAGCCATTTAAGGATTTATAGGTCAAAACCAGCACTTTGAATTGGGTCCGGAAACTAACTGGCAGCCACTGCAGTTGGGCCAGGATTGATGCAATATGCTCAAACTGTCTTGACCCGGTGAGCTACCTGGCTGCCGAATTCTGCCCTTGTTGAAGTTTCTGAACCATCTTCAGAGGCAGCCCTACATATAGCACATTTCAGTAATCTAACCTAGAATATTAGAAGAGCCCTGCTGGATCAAGCCAGCATCCTGTTCTCACAGTGTCCAGCCAATTGTCTTCCTAAACTCATCCTTCCAAACTCAGTGCTTTCTTTTTGTTGATGTTCATTGCCTTGTGTGTGAGTGTGTGTTTGCTGCCTGTGGTAGCTGCTTAGTTCTAGCATTCATGGCACTTTTATCAAGCTAGGAGTACCAGCACCTTCTCTTTTTTTCAACCAACCCTCCAACTCATACCCTTCACCAGAACTTCCCAGAGTAGGCTACAGAATAAGAAAACAATGCAGTAGAACACAACTCATAACCAGTCAAAAGCAGCTGCTGGAAAGGAGGAGAGTGCTATTGCCCTCATTTCCCATCTGTGGTCTTCCCAGAGACATCTGGGCTGCATAGACCTTTCCATCTGATCCCCCAAGAAACCACTTATGGGCTATTGGCCACACAACTCTTCTGTGAAATGTGCACTCTATTCACTCTTGAGAGACTGTTCCATGAATGTCTATATAGTATATAATTTTGGGTGCTGTTGTCTACTGTCAATAAGCCAAACTTATTAATGAGCAGCATATTGCATAGAAGGCAGCATGGCAGACCCCAGACATTGGCTGTTTTCCAAGCTACCTGAAAGAATGGTGCAAATAGGCAACAAAGCAGCAGTAATCCTGTTCAAATTTATATTCTCCACAGGAAAAATAGGGTGTGGGCTGGGGGAGAAGCAATTTACATTAATCATCATCCTAGAATTATTCTACTGAAGGGTCTTTACAGCTTATGCTATTCTGGCTGTGAATTTAACTTGGCACCGTGTTGTCTGAAGTATAAACTAAGGTTGCAGAAAGGTGCCACAAGAATACCAAGTGAGGAGTATTTTATTACACTCCTATTTTCCCTGAGAGGCCCCCCACATTCCCTCTCCCCAAATCATGCTCTGTGTTGTGTTGTAAAAAGAGGGAGGCAACTCTTTGATGCCAGTCAGCGGAGCCCATGAAGGAAGACGTGGTTTCTTACTCACTTTTTTCCCCATCTAGCAAAACTGTTTTTAATTAAGCATTTGGGATTTGAATTATTAAATAACAGAGCAGTTTCTGTCTGCTTTTGTTCCCTAGCTAATGCGCCTGCCAGACCATTATTGACCTATTTTTTAAGAGATTGGATAATGAAAGCAAAATGGGGATGTTTTACAAACATGTGGCAGAGCAACCCTATCCCATTCCATATTTTTAAAAAATGCATGTGCTGGTTGTTTCGGTCAGATCTCCCCACTCCATCTCAATTTCAACAGGGATATAAATTGCACACTACTCAAGGGACAGCTCTGGTTGCTATAATCTTTTGCCGTGACTATCAACAAGCTATTATCCCAAATTTCTGAGGAATATTTAAACCCCCGTTTTCTTTAGGAATTTGCTAGGATGTTACTTTAGAATGTTCAGATGTTTACTTCTTATGTGGGTTAAGGTCCCCAGGAGATATTAAAGGTAAAGGTACCCCTGCCCGTACGGGCCAGTCGTGACCGACTCTGGGGTTGTGCGCACATCTCGCTTAAGAGGCCGGGAGCCAGTGCTTTCCGAAGACACGTCCGGGTCACGTGGCCAGCGTGATGAAGCTGCTCTGGCGAGTCAGCACCAGCGCAGCGCACGGAAACGCCGTTTACCTTCCCGCTATAAAGCGGTACCTATTTATCTACTTGCACTTAGGGGTGCTTTCGAACTGCTAGGTGGGCAGGAGCTGGGACCGAACGATGGGAGCTCACCCAACTGCGGGGATTCGAACCGCCGACCATATGATCGGCAAGTCCTAGGCACTGAGGTTTTACCCACAGCGCCAGGAGATATTACTACATCACAAAACTTAATGTGGGAATAATGCATTTAAATGGTTGAGATGGAGTTGAACGCTAGAACCTGTGTGATAGCTGCACCAATCAACATTGAATTTTTTGGGCTTTCCTCCAGATCAAAAGCAAGCTAAATCTTCTATAGTGCATGGCTTTGAGAAAAATCACACATTCGCCCCTGTTTTTCCAAGTTGTTCTACCAACTCTTATGGCTTTGCCAAATACTTGCCACTCACAGTGTGGTTGTGTTCACTTGGGTTCTCTTTGTTTTGTGGGTCATTTCCCTCATATTGATGAGTCCATATTTGTAAGATGTATACACAGTGCATACCGCTTCCTAGTTCCTGTGTGCCAAATGTGTCTTTTACATGCCAGCAGAATAACAGCTTAACTTCCAATCCAATAAAGATGAAAGGAATTAAATGAACTAATAAGATTGAATTAAATAAAACTGAGCTGTTTTTAATTGGGTTACTACACTCAGAGCCCAACATTCCTCCAAGAAGCTTAGGGTGATATATATACCACCACCATCATCATCATCCATGGTTCTTCCTTCAGCACCCATCCATTTAATCCATACAACAACCTGTGAGGTAGGATAAACTGGGATAGCATCTGGCCCAGTGTCACCTTGTGACAGAGTGGGGACTTGAACCTGCTGTCCCAAGTCTCTTTGCTGTAATCGCTACACTACCCTGTCATTACACCTCTTGTAACTGTCATGTTACAAGAAGGGTTGAAAAGTACTTGCACAAGCAATTCCCCTTTTCACACTTTTGTCTTCAAAATATACACGTAAATGGTGTATCTTTTATTACAGGGAAATGCAGTTTCCTCCTTAGTCACTAAAGGTCCATGTTGTGTTATGGAATGCCTTTTACTGTACCTTGGGTTTAAGTTAGGGATGGGCAAAGATGTCAATTTCCATTTCTCCCGGTTTTTCCAACCTTAAGTTCAGTTCTCCACGTTTCCAAATCAGTTTGTGATTTTTCAAAAGTCCTTATGAAAATTCATCAGCATTTTGTTGAGAATACATTCCTGACATTTTTGTATGCAGTTTTGCCTAATATATGCAATTTTACAAAACAATTTCCACTAATACAATGCATTTCCGTATATTCTTTCCACCAATATATTTGTGTTTATGCATGCTCTATCCTTCTATACACAGTTTTGTACACATTACTTGACTGGAGAAGTGCATTTCAAACTTTGGAGGAGGGATGTCCATTTCAGTTTGCTTATTGTGTTGGAAAGTTCAACTTTTTGTATTTCTCCTCCACCCCTAGTAACTTTGGATCCTTTTCTTTTCTTTTCCTTCCCTTGTTTACTATATAATTTTCACAATCAGCCTCCAGGGACTGGAGTCCTTCCACAAATATAAAATTGTGTTTTTATTTCCATTGGTTAAAATAAATGTGTAGATAATGTTGTTCACTTGGTTTGACAGTGAATACTTGGAGGTACAAAAACTGCTGAATGTGACTAGTGGCTAAATGAAAACATGTTGTGGTAGGCCAAGAGCAATTCCTTTCTTAATCATCCCCCAAGGAGGTTTTGTATAATTTCATGTGTTTGTTTTAAAGGAACTCTGTTTTAAAAGCAGTGGCACGCGTCTCTGTTTCCTTTTGTGCTTTTCTTTTCAGCAGAGAGGATTTTCTGTCCAGGAGCTTGTCAAGAAAATGTCAAGAGTGGGCCTTCTTGGGTTGGTGGTCAAGGTAAAATACATTACACTGTCGACATCCATTAAGGCCAGGAGAAAATAAACCTCTGGAGGCAGATCTTAGCTGTGTTCTTGAAGTTTAGAAGTCTGTTGAAGCACAAAAAAATTGAATATATGCAGTTTTAGAGTGGGAGGAGAAGTGGATGTCCTTTATACACCTTCATGTGTGCACAATTGTTGAAACAGTTCCACATGCTGGTCCTAAAGGAACCAAAGATTAGGACCTTTTGATGTGAAGAGTATTGTTTTGGTTGGCCCAAAACATTTGGCTGCCTGAAGTGGATGAACACACCCATTCCAAGTTTAGAAGCTGACTGGACTAGGAGTTGAGTTTGTTTTCCACGCTGGTACGATCAGCAAGTAGCACACCTGAGGATAGTAGGTTTGCTTAGGAGTTGGGTATGCTGCTTTAGACCAAATCAGACCACTGGTCCGTCTAACTCAGTACCGTCCACACTGACTGGCAACAACTCCCCAGCGTTTCAGACAGGGAACATTCCCAGCCCAGATGTAGGGGACTGAACCTGGGCTTTTCTGCGTACAAGGCAGGTGCTCTGGCTGTCAGCCTGGCTGTCAAGGTGGTGACCTGGCTGTCATCCTTCCCCATCCAGCTTTGGAGAGATGTAGGGCAGTGTGTGTGACACGCAAAGAATCAACGCCTTGCTGCTGCCCCTCGTCTCTCTGTCAGATGGTGGCCCAGTCCTCTTTTAGCCCCAGAAGCTGCTGACGCTTGTCTGCTCAGGAACACACACACACACACACACACACACACACATTTTTGCAGCCCCAGATCAACAGCAAAACAGAAAGCAAAGGTTTATTGAGCTCTTGTGGGTCACAAGTTGCAGAGGCCCGCCTTTAGTACAGCAGTCTCTGCTTTCCCTTTAAATGATGGTTCTTAATATTTAATGCGACTCTCTGAGGGCACGTAAGCGGCCTGAAGCCACTTTTCTTTTGTGAACCAACCCCTCTTGCCAATTGGCAGAGGGACCTTGCATTCATAACAATAACAACTTACTGTTACAAAGTATATCCACTGGCAGTGTGCATGAACTTGTGACGCAAATAAGTTTTTCCTGTATACGGAACCTTCCATTCTCATCCTCAACATGCCTCTTTGAGTCTAGATCCTTTCTACTACTGTGGTGGCTACATAACACTTATGTGAAAAGCCACCACATATTTTTCCGTGTATAAGATTTTTTTACCAAAAACGTTATGTTTAAAATTGGGGCTCATCTTATACATGGGTAGTGCTAAGGGGTGTTTTCTTAATTTGGAGTCCCCAAAAATAGGGGGTGTCTTATACATGGGGGCGTCTTACACGCGGGAAAAGTATGGTAATTAGATTATCCATGCCTTTTTTGTCCCTGCACATCCCCCAGGTGAATGAAGAAGGAGGAAAGTAATTGTGATCTTGAGGCAGGATTCAGCTCATGAGTCCCATCAGTGGAAGCCCTCCATGGTGCAATTTCACCTTTCCTCCTCCATGCCCATCTGAAATTGACTATGTGGGGGTCAGGAAAACTGCCAGAGTTGGGGATCTGGCGAGCTAACATGCATGCCCAGACAGAACAATCAACAGCACGATGCTGAAGTTCTCCCTTGGTATTTGCACCCACCCACAAGATGGGTGTGGGGGTGCACCCCCCATTGCTGGAAGCACATCCACCCCTTCGGACACAATGGATTGTAATGTAGAATCAACCTGCATTGAGATTTTTTTTCTGGAATGAAACTAATTTGTGAAAATGCTCTTTTGGGGGGACGTAAAGTATGCAGTAGGTCTAGATTGTATGTGTGCGCGAAGCAACAAAATCAAGATGGCAGTGTACACTGAATGTTGAATATAATGTGTGCGTGCAGCCCTGTGCTCCAACACCTAACGATAGAACAACAAGCAATCTGTAGTTCTGTTATCTGTGTTTAGAGGTGGCTTTTGTTTTACGAAATACAGCTGCATAGATTGCAATTTCACAGGAAGGTGGCAATGGTGGACAAGTCCATATAGGCCTTTCTGACAACTTGGTGATTCGCTGTTTTTGTTTGATTGTAGTCGACCAAAGCTAAAATGAATTGAAACTTCCTTTGCAACAAGTGTGAGATGCCCCGAGAGTCTGAGAACAGATGAAAGCAGGGAGTCTTGAGCTTAAATAAGAATTACTGCTCTCAGAGCTGAAGGCACCTTCTCAGCTACAGTTTATGTAAGTGATCAAGCCTGGAGCTGTTGCTAGGCTTTGAAACCTTCCAAGCAGAGTACAGAATTTCAGAGCTTTAGGTGTATGCGCATAAGGAGCTTTGCAGCATTAAAAATGATTACGCCTTGTCCCAAAGTAGTGTCTAAATGTGCTCACCTACTATGTTAAAATCCATAATGCAGACCCCCTGCCAAACCACAAAGGGCTAATGAAAGTGTTAATAGATGCACATTTGAGAGTCTGAGTTCAGCTACCAGTCTATCCCTGGGATCCTGGAGCCATTCCTGTGGAATGAAAGGGTAGCTTGGAGGAGGTGGGGAGGGAGTTTACATTTCTGAATCACCTTCCCCGCTTCACATCAAAAACTTCCTGCATGCAGTAAAGCTGGCACACCAGGGAAAGGCCTGTACTCAGCAATAATAAATAAAATAAAATAAATTCAAAAATACATTTTCCCTTCGCAGGTACAGCCTGGGGTGGGGGGATGAGTTCAGCAAAGTGGAATAAGAAGTTGTCTGTGCATGGCACTGATTGGCTGGTGTCTGTGACGTCATTAATTTCCCCATCCGGGAAGAAGTTTGCATGGGGAAGGGAAGTTGTGTTATTCAGTGAATACATGATAAGTTAATTGATAAACCTTTGTGTGGCATTAAAAAATATGTGTAATAATTGATGCCTGAATTGTATAGGAGAAGCTCTTAGCCGCTGCTCAGTTTGCTGCTTTGGATGCCTGTCATTTTGGTTGTGACACCAGGTCTTGATGCATGAGCTCTTTTTAAAATATTGCATCTTTACATCCTCCTCCCATAAAGTTCAATAGACATACTACACATATAAAGTCTTCTTTTTTGTGCAACATCCAAAAGAAATATCCAAAATAGTGACAGTTGTAACAGTGATCAAAGGCAATTAAGACGTTTCCCCTTGATTTCCTGGTGTTTTGAGGAAATTTGATCTGGAACAGCCAAGGGTGGTGAACAGGAGGGATTACTAATTCATTTACTAGAAAGCTGTGATTTCCAAGAGGGAACTTGCCCATTTCCAGGGATTGTGCTAAAAGGAAGGGCAGGGGTATTTTGAAATTCCAAGCAATTTCCTCCTTGTGTGGATTAGCTTTCTTTCTGTTACGTCTACATAGGCAGGCATATGGACTTCTCGAGTATCTGATTTCTTTCTCCTGCCTAGTTAATTCAAATCCACTGTGTCGGTGATTACTGCTGAAATGAGAATCGCTTCCTTTGCATTAAGTACTTTCATTGAAGGCGGTATCTTTTATTGTTTAAAAAAGGAACAATAATAATTTTCTCCAGGAGCAAAATGGAGAATAATATTTTTTAAAAAAATAATAATAAAGGAAGAAAGAATAGGGCACAGTGCAGCCAAAGTTAAGCCCTTTTATGTGTCATTTATTTCTGCTGGGGGAGGTCTAAGTGCAAATTTCACCATCTCATTGAGGTGTAAGGAGATTTAAAAAGCGCTTAATGAGAAAAGCAATGTGCTGCAATGGCCTGAGTTCTGGACCTGCACGCAGGGAACAGTGGAGCCCTCAGGGAAGGACTTTGGGGCAGAGGTCTAGGGCCACACTCAACAGGTGGGCCCTGAAATAAGGCAGGGCTGCCTTTTGAAAGTTTTCATCTAAAAGCTGGGGCAGTGTGGAGGGAATATAAATGCCTACAGGCAATTACCCATTTATTCATGTTTACATGTGACTGCGGGACGCGGGTGGCACTGTGGTCTAAACCACTGAGCCTAGGGCTTGCTGATCAGAAAGTCAGCGGTTCGAATCCCCGCAACGGGGTGAGCATCCCTGCTCCTGCCAACCTAGCAGTTCTATAGTACGTCAAAGTGCAAGTAGATAAATAGGTACCGCTCCGGCGGGAAGGTAAACGATGTTTCCGTGCGCTGTTCTGGTTTCCCCAAAAGCAGCTTAGTCTGCGGACAAACATTGGCTCCCTTGGCCAGTAAAGCAGAATGAGCGCCGCAACCCCAGAGTCGTTTGCGACTGGACTTAACTGTCAGGGGTCCTTTACCTTTACCTTTTTACATGCGACTGCACACATCACCGCAAAACTGGACGTGGCATGAAAAAGGGCAAAGAAGAGCATGAAAATGGCGTCTAGCCATCCCACAAGCTTTTGCAAGTGCAATCCCAGGAGCCTCTTCTGTCCTCACACTGAAGGTCTCCTGGGACACTTTTTAGTTATGCTAATTAACCTATAAGCAGGAGGGGTGTGTGAAATGGCACTCTCCACTCAGCCCTTTAGCTGCCTGTCTTCTTGGAAAGTTTGCAGCACCGTGACACTCTGATTCTGCCTACCACAGTAATTTACGGTGACGTGGGTTTTATCGCCGAAGCTATAATTTTGTGTTTCCCGAAATAACTGTTAAATGTTCATCAAGGAGCAAAGGCCTTTGGCTGTTCCTTTGTGCAATTCCAGGACTGTGTTTCTTCTTAAACGCACTCCACATAGATGGCGAAGCGAGAAAGTGCTGCTCTTTCAGCAGAGATGGAAAGGGCATCAGGTGAGGAGCTCTGGTTCCCTTATGTGAGATTTTTTTTTGGGGGGGGTGGCAGGGGGAGAACAGCTGGCAACCGTAAAATGAGGTTAAGAATTGCCAGCATCATATGAATCAGCCTTGAAGGGTCATTCACTCTTCGCAGGAAAATGTACAGAAGTGTTCTCATTTCAGCCACCAAGTTGACTTGTGAGAATTTTAGAAATGGCGGCAGTGAGAGAGTGGGGGCAGGAGTCATTGCCCTTGTTTCGAAAGTGGAAGGATAAACACATGCTCATTAGAGTTCTCCCCACCACCACCCTTTCCCTTATATGAATCCAGGGCTTTGGGGAAAACAAAAGAACAGATTTAGGGAGAGGAGAGAAGTTTGGGTGCACAAGTGTAAATTCTTGCATTAATGGAATGGGGGACTTGGCACTGCTTTGAATATAAGCCATAGGTTTTTTAAAAAATAAACCAGCCGAACTTGAACAGTCATTCAAGCCATAGTTTGGGACGAACAGACCATGTCAGTTTTACACATGTTCACATGTCCATTCTGTCCCATTTTTGCAGTAATTTGTGATTACTTTTTTCAAAAAGTGAAAACTTGCATTTAAATATATATTCATCACAATCTTAAAAACATATTTCTCTTTCTCGATGTACACAATTTGAAACAGATGTAATCCTAAAATATGTGTTTTAATGCACTTTGCCACCTCTTTGAGCCAAGATCTGCATCTCAAAATTCAGAGGATTGTTGCGTTTCACCAATGTATTAGTTTAAGACATTTGAATTTGGTTGGTTCATTTAAATGCAGCTTGAACAAAGTTTTCCACTGTACTTAGCAATGGTTTTCAAACCTTTTGTCCTCCAGGTACATTTTCCGCATAGATCTTTTCCACCATGGAAATGCAATTTAACAAAAAAAAAAATCCATTCTAAACAATTAAGAACATTTTTTAATAATAAAAAATCCACTAACATTCATTCATAAAAACTAGTGGTGTGCCAAAAAATAGTCCTTTTTTAATAATAATTAAAAAAAAACAATTTCCCATCTATTAATGAGAAAAAATATTTAATCTGAAAATTCTCAAAGGGTGGAGAGAAAATGCCAGTGACATTCTCATGGATGGGATGCAAGCTGTGTTGAGCTGACCCTACTCTCAAGGTGGCTGAGGGAGGTCTGTGAGTGTTGTTTTGTTCTGCAAATTATCTCTCCAGGGGTCTGTACTCTGCAGCATTCTTAAGCGCTCACCTTCCCTGAAGACCTCAGCTGGATGGTACACTTGACAGCTTTTTGATGGTTGTTTTAAAATAAAGTTGTTGGGGGTTTTTACTTTTAAAGAAATGCACGTGGAACATTTTTTGGGGTGCGCAAAATGCAAAAGGAAAGACTTCAATTAAACAGTATTAGTGAGTGCACCAGTCTTAGGCGTTTGGTAGCCATCCTCCTTGGCTTTCCACATTTCCATTAAAGCTCAGGAGAAGATGCCACAAAGTAACTCCTCCCATGGTGATTTTTGAGATCAAGAAGGCTGCTGAAGTACACACACACAAAAAAAACCTCAAGTGGAGAGCATGCACACCCCACCTTTGGCCACTGTGCAACAAGGCATAATAATAATTAAAAAAACCTCATACCCAGTGAATTCTAAAGTACCATTAGAATGAGACCAAAAAAACAGAAGCCACTTTTGAACTGAAATAAATCTTTTGAAAAACTGGAGGGCGGGTTTCAGCCCAGCAACTAATAAAAATGCTCCTTACAGCTCCCAGTGGCAGCTGCAGCTAATGTCCCATAATTGCTCAGGCAAACAGGCAGGTCTTTTCCTGGTGCCAATATGCTGTAAGCTCTGGCACCAGAACTGCTTCCAGGAGAACAATCCACAATGGGGCACCACCACAGAGAAGACCCTACCCTGTGTCACCACCAGGCGAATCTCCCTCAATGGTGTGATAACAAGAAAGGTCTCCCTCTGTCATACCAGCTATAAGGGGTAGGCTGTTATGGGGAGAGACACCTGTTCAGCCATCTGGGCCTCAAGTCATGATTGACCCTCACCAATTTTACTTCCACCTCTGAGTTCTCCTGATCTCCTCTGGAGCTTCCTGCTCCTGTATAAGCTCCCAACCTGAGCTGAAGCAACAAGATTTCCTAGGGATCCAAGCAAAGCTACCTTGAGCTAGGGAAATGGGCAATGGTTGATATGTGAGAACCAACCAGAATATGCTGGAGACTACAGAATTGCGGACTAGACGAATGTAGGTCTGATTTAGGAAGGAGACCAGCCCCAGGGACCCTGGCAATTCCGAAACAGGGGCAGGAAGGTGATGGCTTCTCCTGATTGGTTTAACCCCGATGTTCAGAGGCTTAGTACATCTGCGGACATGTGTCGTGAACAAACAAGGTTGCTCTAAATGGCTCACTGGTGATAATTTATCATTTCCATCTCTTGTGCAGTTGGGCTGGGACAGAGAGCAGGTTGGGAGATACAGGTTCGCAATGATTGGGTGCACTGGGTGAGCTCCATGTCCCTAAGGAAAGCCATGCGCAGACCCACCACCACTGTTGTATTGTTGAGGGATTTGGTGCCTAGTCTGTAACACTGGACGTTTCTCTCTCTTTTTATTATCAGCTTCATGGCCACAATTAAACAGCAATAGCGTCCTGTAGCTGTTGCTAAATATGAAAGCTACAGATTTTGAGAGAGCCATCTGGAAGAGAGAAGGAGGAACACCGAGGCAGCTCCAGCTGCTGTTGTTGTATCTAAGTGTGTCTCTCCCCCCCCCCCACTTGCAGGTTTCATAACAGGATTAGGCAATTTCAACGTCACACAGGTTACCATGGATACTGTAAATCATTGTCATGGGCAGTTTCTCAGCCGAGGAGTTTATACATACTCAGAAAGGCTTCCCCCCCCCCAGATAACTTTTTATTTCTTTTTTTTTAGCAAGATGAGATATTTTGGTTCTGAGCTTCATGCTCTCTTCTAAAAGGCGTGGACTATGTATTGACTTTGACCAGAAGGGAAAAGAAGAATTGAGGTCTCCCACCATCTTTTGTCTCCTGTCTCCCCCACTTACAGACCTTGAATCAGGCTTGTCTTGCAAATGAAGCCAGGCTAATCCAAACCTGGGTTAGACGCTGAAAATTTAGGGGTAGTGCTAAATCCTGGATGTGGTAATGGGTGAAGGCAAGTAAGCTGAAGTCCAAGTCAGAGACGACAGAGAGGTCTTTGTTACAGATAGGTAGCCGTGTTGGTCTTCCATAGTCAAAATAAAAAAATTCCTTCCAGTAGCACCTTAAAGACCAACTAAGTTAGTTCTTGGTATGAGCTTTCGTGTGCATGCACACTTCTTCAGATTCTTCAGAGGTCTTTGTGGAAGATTCATCCTGCCCCTAGTGAGTGGGGTTCCAGCTGTTCTGAAGGAGATTGTGGAGTTATACTTCCCTTATAAGGATCAGGTTTGTAGTTTGCAGATGACAATGAGACACATGTGGTCTCTCTGGAATGGAGAACTCTCTTAGCAGCTTAGGATGGGGTGCCAACTATGACCTTTCCTGGCTTCAGTTGTGTATCCAAATCCTGGTACCTCCAAGCTGGATTACAACAGTACATGATGCTGCATTGAAAAGGATCTGGAAACATCAGTTAGCCTAGAATGGAAGTGGCTAACCTGGTGTCTTCCAGATGTCCTTGGACTACAACTCCCATCAGGTGAAGTTGACGTGTCCAGTGGCCAGGGATTATGGGAGTTGTGGTCAAAGAACTTCTGGAGAGAACCACATGGGCTACTCCTGGCCTAGAATAAGGCTGTGAGATCACTAACTGGGACTGGATGATACAATACAACCCTATTAACACCAGTGCTTTATCAGGCAGGTTACTACAACATGTACCTACTCAGACCTGAAGATCATCTTGCCAGAGTCTTAAGACATAACATGGGAGGAGGTAGCAGACATATAAATGAGGCTTTGTAGGATGATAGGTGGGAGTGAGTTGCACCATGGCCTTTTGGGAAGGAGAAACATGTAGTGGCCATTTTCTCATCTCTGACTTTTACGCCATCCTCAGGGAGACATATGGCTTCCTTGGTTCCTTCATGGTACCTGCAGAGTCTCATCTGCATGACTGCTACCTCCTTCTGTGTTTCATATTAAGCTCTTATGAGAGCCAGATCCATAGCTTTACTACCAGCTACCTTTTTTCAATACCCAGCCCCAAGTTTCTTTGTTTACCATCATCTTGACAAAGAGTTTTGGAGAACTCGAAAGCTTGCATGCTGTTTTGTTGTGACACAAGAATTCTCTCTCTTTTCCAGTTCTAACCTATCGGTACCATGGCTACAAGTGCTGTTCCAAGTGAAAACCTTCCCACGTACAAGTTGGTGGTGGTCGGAGATGGGGGTGTGGGGAAGAGTGCCCTCACCATTCAGTTTTTCCAGAAGATCTTTGTGCCAGACTATGATCCAACTATTGAAGACTCTTACCTGAAGCATACGGAGATAGATGGGCAGTGGGCCATTCTAGATGGTGAGCCACCTATTTTGAATTGATGGGCTTTCATCTGATGCTGCTCAACTTTTGTGTGTGCATAAATTCCATATATCTTATTGATTGCATATGTTATATCTCAGTACGGATAGATGAGATGCAAGAATCAAGTGGAGCTATTCCGATTTGCCCTTTATTCCATGCAGAGTATATTTGTCAACCTGCCTTGGTATTTCTTCTCCAAATGAAAGTTATTTTAATGATAATGATTTAAATCACTGAAGTTTTGGTTTGGGGGATCATGACCAGAACACACAGGCGTTTGGGTCTTTAACGGAATGTTTTGCCCAGGAATTCAAAAATATGTTTATCTTGCTAGGCAGTGTGCTACAGAGAAAATATAAAAACCACTGAGAGAAAGAGAAAACAATACAACAGACAAAAAGGCATTAGACAGAAGTCAAGCCAAGAACACACACAAAAAGAATGAAACACTTGGATAGAAGTAGATTTTGCTAGAGAGACAGGGCGCAGTGGTGGCCACCAACTTCGATGACTTTAAATAAGGATTGGACAAATTCATGGAGGAGAAGGCTATCAATGGCTACTAGGCATGATGGCTATGCTCTGCCTTCCTGGCTGGAAGCCATGAAACTTCTGTGCTACACCCTCCCCTAGTTCAAATAAAGAAACTCAGAAGTTCTCTCCTACCTGTTGTTCCAGGAGCCAATTTCAGTACATTAACACTGTACTGTATTTCTCTCAGTACTGGCTCCAAGACTGAGCAGTGGTATGAAGGTGAGATTGATGGTATTTATTTGTTTGCCATGCTGAGTTCCTGGTTTTTCTTCAAGGACCTGAGAGGGGCATATATGGGATTCAGTTCTCACAACTATGCTATGGAACAGGTGAGGCGAAGAGAGAAGGAGAGAATGTGGCTTGTTCTAGGTTACTCCATGAGCTTTGTGAAGTGAAGATTTGAACCCACGTCTCCTCAAATACCCTCTTTATCAATCCATCGCACTAGCCCTTCAAAGTGTTCCCGAATTTACACAAACAAACTGAAGCCATTCCTGAAATCGACTCAGCTACAGATTCACATTTTGCATTGTTGTTGTCATTGCTGTTTTTGCTTCAGATGGCATGTGCACTTGAAAAGCACTCTTATGGGTCTGAAAAGAAATCCGACCCCCTCTTGAACTTTTACTTTTACTAGAGAACAATGTAGTATAATAAAGGTAACCAAGGCAGGCGCTATTCATAAACTTGTGAATTATTATGCAAGGGATGTTTTTTGATAACCACTACCACTTTCTCTGCACGTAGCTATTTTCATCATTTCTCTCCTGGGGCTGCTTGTCCAGTTGCTCACAAACTCAGTGCATTTGTATACATGCAATGTTTATGCACACACGGCTGGAATCCAAGAATTAATCTTGCTACACTAAATTAATTCCACCTTTGTTCTGAGCAGTTTGGATGAAACAACTTGTTTTAGTCTCCTGTTTTCTCCCACTGCTGCTGCAACCACCCAACATCTTCTGTCTATTTGCTGCTGAATCTGATGCTTACAGAGTTATTTATCTATCTATCATCTATCTATCTATCTATCTATCTATCTATCTATCTATCTATCTATCTATCATCTATTTATTTATTTATTTTGCTAGAGGCCAGTCTGGTGCTGGTGCTCCAAATCTGAAGCCAAAGAAAAATGCTTTAACAAGGCAGGCGAACAGAAGTCTACTGAGCCTATTGGCTCACAAGAACCTGAGCACTGGCCCCTCGCAGGCAACCTGTTCATTGAGCCTCCATCTTGATTTGCTTGCACAAAGCTTAAACAGAAGTTAGGCTCCAGCCAATCTTTATTGAGCATTCATCCCGACTTGCTTGCAAGGTGTTTTATATGTCTTCCCATTAATCCTTCATTTGTTCCACACTTTTCACTTTCCTAACTGCAAAAAGTTTTGGGGTTGTTGTTTTTCTGTTTGATTTAAAAGGGGGCTGCAGGGTAGGATTTGTTGCACCAGGGTGACAAATCCATTTTATCTTCTTCTTTTTTTAATAAATATTTTATTAAGTTTTCACAATAAAAAAGTGTTCAAGAAAATATACCAAGACAAAGAAAATACAAAATCACAAAAAACAATACAATACAAAAATACAAACATTGAACAGACAAATCCATTTTATCAACTTCAACTGTGCAAATCTAAAGTTGCAGCCTGTACTTGCATCCCTCCTTCAAACTACCAACCAAGTGTCAGCACCTTGGTAAGGTAAAGGGACCCCTGACCATTAGGTCCAGTCGTGACCGACTCTGGGATGGGCGCTCATCTCACTTTATTGGCCGAGGAATCCGGTGTACAGCTTCCGGGTCATGTGGCCAGCATGACTAAGCTGCTTCTGGCGAACCAGAGCAGGTAAAAAAATGGGAAGGAAGAGGTGTGGATTTTATTTTGTTTTAAAGGATGCTTGGGAGGTACAGTACCTTCACAGTCTTTTGATTTCTGGCTGGCATTGTAAGCCTACTTGATTGGAAGCAAATTCCATCAAAATCCCTGAGACTTGAGCAAATCTGGTTAAGACAAGGCGCTATGCCCACAACACCATAGTCATCCGGGATATTTAGAATTACAATCTTATGCATTTATGCTCTGGTACTAACTGAAGAAGTATGTATGCTTCTGTTGGCTCAGAAGTGAATTCCACTTGGGTCAATTTAGTCTTCCCCTAAACAAGTACGTGTAAGCTGGTTGCCTAAATTCTTCCCATAAGTTCTGTCAGCGTTTCTTGCTGTGTTTGGCTTGGCCCACCTCCAGATGTGCTATTGCTTCACACCAAGATCACGCTGGTTCGTCTGCCTCGCTTCTGCAAAGATCATAAAAACAGCTTGGGAATAATCTAACCAGAAGGTTAAAGGGCCGGCGATCATTCTGAAAGCATTCATGCTTGCATAGTCGCTGTCACTGAGGAGCTGGTACATGGGTTTCTTGTTTTGTTTTAAAATCCAACTTCTAAATAAGCTAAACAGTTAAGGTTTTTGCCTCTATTATGCAGGCCCTTTTTGCACCAGGGTCAGTAAACAGGTTCCTAGTTCTGCCATCTCTTCTTAGTACTCCAAATCCATGCTTCAGCAGAAGTGAAATCATTTCTTCCCTTACAGAGGAGAGGGATAGTTTTGAATCCTGATGTTTACTTTTTTGTATTAGAATCAATCCCTCCCCTCTCCCCAAAATAAGATCCCTTTCTCTCTTTCTTTGAAGGGGAAAAAGCGTTGGCTGTTTCACACCACCCTCACTGGTTGTAAATCTTCTAAGGATTTCTCGTATCATGTGGTATGCTGTCACATCATGGCAAATGCAGAATCAGAGCAACAGATCACAAATTAGCATAGCAGCGATTCAGAAGTGTTGCATGCTGCTCTGATATTTTATGATACAGAAATTGCAAAGCCTTCCAAATTGTTTTTTTGTGTCTGAGTGTATTCCATAACATGTCTTTGACACAACCATAGTATATTAGTGATGGATTTACACTGGACCATCCACACATCATTTTGCTCTATTATTTGTTCTAAGATGCTTCCCCAACACTGTGTCATTATTGCTGTCTTGAGGGATGAAAAGTAAACCAAGACATTTGTGGTACAAAAAAAATTGTGGGATTTCAATAGGATATTATGGGATATGCACTAATTAGAAATGGAACAGTATTTCCACTTTGACATTTTGTAGCCACAGAAAGTATTGAAAGCAAGAACATATATAACCACCCCAATACCATCACAAGCACAAATCATCACGAATGCAGAATAAAAATAATATCTGAGGGGCTCTAAATAGATAGTGAAAGCATATACCTTACATATTGCTTTTTTAATTTTTAATTGGGGGGGTAGCTAATATCTAGGGGCCTGTATCTGCCTTTACATTTCACCAAGCAATGAATACAGTGGACCAAATTCAACTAAGTAGTTGTCCTAGCAGAAGCAAGCGCAATGAGTTCCGCTAGCGCATCAGGACTTTTCCCGCTTTTCCCCTCATCCTCCCCAAATCCTATTGGGAGAATTGGGAAAACTCCCAGAACAGTATACAGTGGGAGGAAAAGGGAGGTCATTCTGTCTGGCAAGCAGAAATGCTTGCACTGACGGAACAATCACCTTAGCGCAACATGTTGAACTGTATATCAAGTCAGCAGAGGGCTTAACTTTGAAAAACAGAGGTGTAAACTTGCCTGGAGGCCACAGTCTTTGACCTGGAGCCTCTGTGCTCCCTAATCCCAAATATACAGAGGCTGGCTGTGGCTCTATAGTTTGTAGTGGGGGAAAATGCATTCTGTACATGCTCCGAGGCATAAGAACCTCTTTAAGGTTACCAGATCTTTTTCAGTGAATCTGGAGACAATTTCAACTTCAATGGATTTTGTATGGGGACTGGTTTGTAAATCCGGGGACCGTCCCCAGGAAACGGAGACGCCTGGTAACCTTACTTTATATATTAAGGAGAAAATGTGGTACATCCTTAAGTGTTGAGATCCCTGCACTGCAGGGGGTTGGACTAGATGACCCTCACAGTCCCTGCTAGCTCTGCTAACTGTTCCATTTGAAGCTTCAGGGGGCAGGTCAAGTGCTTCCATGTCAAAATCCCTGCATATGAAAAGCATTTCAGGATAAAGGCCAAGCTTGGTGCCTTCTCTGGTGTGCTAGCTTCCCAAGTAACCCGCTAGCTTGACAGGAGGCAGTTTCAAACAACTCCACTTGTATGCATTCCGAGATTGTCATTGTTCCATGTTCCAGAAGACTGTACCACGTGCCATCCCTCGGCACTTAAATCCACTCACAAGGTCTGCCGGAGAAACAAGGGCACGATATTAAAAGAAAGCAATTATAGCATAATTCCTTTTTTTTCTTCCTGGGCTTTTGCTTTGCTTTTGCTTAATGGCTTTAGAACAGTCATTCAGGAGTAGCCTTGAGGTCATGCCTTTCTCCGTCTGGCAACAAAGAGTTATGGAAAATAACTTTTAAAAGAAGGAAAGAATGTTCTCAACCATTCCCCCCCCCCAAAGGGTGCCTCAAAATTGGACCCACGCAGACTGCAAATATATGGAGCAGGGTTCGCCTCCCCTCCTCCTAGCCAAGGAGAGAAGCTAATGTTTCAGAAGGGGCAGGGTAAAGAATACAAAGACGTTATAATCGTAACAGCAATATTTATTTCACCAAGCGTACACCAAGCATACAGTGGGACTGATGTTTTAAAAAGCAACAACAACAACCACAGGCCCGTTGGGTTCGCTAGATCAGTATCCTGTTTCTAACAGTGAGTATCTAAATACTTCTATAAGAACATGAAAGAGCCAAACCTCTGTTGGTTCCCAGGATGGAGGTAGGTAGAAGTGGCCTCTGCTCTGCTCTTCACTACAGGTGTTTGAACATAGTTTATTTTTCAGAAATATACCAGTGCATCTGCCAAAAGTGTACCATGTGAAGCTGCCCTGGGCTTGGACTCTATGGATTATTCCGTGGTCCAGGGACTCCTTTGCTGCCTATGTGTTTAACAAAATGCAGTTACACAACATACGATGTGACAAAATGCCCTGTCTAGCTTGGTTCTCAAATGCTGGGGTTTGAGTTTTAATATATAAAGTCTTATCTTGCTGGTCAAACGCCCTGGAACTCGGACGTTTTGGCTTCCGAACGCCGCAAAGCCAGAAGTGATTGTTCCAGTTTGCAAACATTCTTTGGGAACCCAAATGTATGACAGAGCTTCTGCAGCTTCTGATTGGCTGCAGGAGCTTCCTGCAGCCAATCAGAAGCTGTGATTTGGTTTTTTAATGTTTTAGAAGTAGAACGGACTTCTGGAACAAATTCCATTCAACTTCCAAGGTACGGCTGTACATCCGTAATGCAAAGGGAGAAGAAGATTGTCAGAAGGGAATCTTACTGTTGCAAGGCTCAATCCCCCTTTCAGTCTAGTTCTTGGGTTACAATGTGGTGTTCATCATTGCTAAAACTAATAATCTGGGAGACTTCGGCTGCCATCCTAAGCACATCTGCCACCCTCTTTGTGTGTGACTTCACACATGCACTGAACACATGTAGGGGAGAGCTGGACCCCGCTGCCCTAGCACACCCTCCCAACATCCAAATGTTGAGCTGGGCATAGCCACAAGGAGCACCTACATGCATGCAGTCATGACACCCTTAAAATCTTTTTACCTTTCTTGGTCAGTGTGCAGCTGTAGGGAGGGTTGGAGGTGGGGCAGGGTTAGCCATGCACAGCCCCACCTTCCTCTAGCATAGACATGGAAATGTATACAAAGGAGGCTTAGCTCTCAAGTAGATATGTTTAGGACAGGAGAGTCAGTATGGACACACAATTTGGGTGCAGGCCAACTGAGCATCTTCTACTTTCTCTTTTCCCTTGCCATCCCTAGTTCTGGACACGGCAGGCCAAGAAGAATTCAGTGCAATGAGGGAGCAGTACATGAGGACGGGGGATGGATTCCTCATAGTCTACTCAGTCACAGATAAAGCCAGCTTCGAGCATGTGGACAGGTTCCACCAGCTCATCCTCCGAGTCAAAGACAGGTGAGTGCATTTGAGCTGCCAGTACTCTGAACTCCCATGCATTCTTTTGAGGAGTGAAAATGTCGGAGCCCTCCCTCCAGAGACTTAACTTTTTTGTATGGCTCTCGACTGAGTAGACATTGAATTGATTTGCATCCTTACCTCCTACATTTTTTATGACTTTATATTTTTATGACCCATCCTTTAACCTATTAGTTATATTTAAAATATCTGCATGTTGCCAGAATATTTAAAATATCTGCATGTCGCCCTATGGAGATTTTTTAATGAACAGCATTGGTGTTTCTGATGTGGCCATTCAAAACCAGATTCTCTCTAGCCCGGGTCTCTCGTAACAATAAGATGTCATACCCAGTTATAAAATCTTTGAAAGTGACATCCTCAGTTTTATGCTGCCAGCCTGTGTGTAAAGTATGCTTGTTCACATGTTACATTGACCACAGGTACATTTGGGGGTGTGGCAGAGCTGCTGGAGGGAGCAAGGGAGAGAAATGTTCCCTTCAGTGAGTTTCCTTAAGTTGCCCTCGAATTCAAATTCCCCAGTCTCCCAGCTGGCACATGCCTCATCCCACATTGTTCAGGAGTGCCTAGTCACCCTCCAGATAAGCTTTTGGGGGGTTAGGGTGACTGCAAGTGCAGGGAGGAAGAATGGAAACTATTTCCTCCTTGAATGTAAATTGCCGTCCCAGCCTCCAGTCCACTGACTTGTTGTCCTATTTTCTGTGGATTGTTTTTATGTGTACTGCTTAGAAATTTGAATGGTTAAGCAGTATATAAACGTCATCAATAAATAACATTTATAACTGAGCAGTCAGTCCATACATTCAGCTCCTAGTTGCTGACAATGATCAAGAAGAGTAATTAAGCAGTGTCCTTGCATGTGTGAACCAGGCCAACGCTCAGATTTCTAGACTGGTTTTAGGTGTCCACTGCAAGTACATTTGCTATTAACATTTGCTATTTAATGCACAAGCAAAAGATAAGAAAAGCCTTGGTAGATCACAACGGCATTCAGTCATGATTTGATCAAGCTCTGTTCTTCAATTAACCAGCAAGTGCTTTGCTTTGTGGTTTCTGTCTTCTTCAGATACTAGAAATAATGTGACACCCAAGAAGCAGCAAGTTTTTGTACTGATGTTCTCTCTTTATTCGCTTCTTCCAGGGAATCTTTTCCAATGATCCTGGTGGCCAACAAAGTAGACTTAATGCATTTGCGGAAAATCACCCGGGAGCAAGGAAAGGAAATGGCAGCAAAGCACAATGTAAGTATTTTGGGTTTTTTCCATGATGTTTTCTTTGACCATTCAATGGCCTGTAAGAGCCTATGGCCTATTGGAAGTACATAGGATGCTAGGTCTGTTCTTCCATCAGCAAAAAACCCCACTATATTTTGTATGACTAGGTTGACTGTTTGCATGCACATGTGCCCATTTGTACACCAAACCCACCAAGTATGTGTCTTTTCTGGAATATATGAATATATTTATTTCAGAAATTTCTATGGTGCCTTCACCAAAAATTTCCACACAGTGGCTTTAAAAAAATAAGGTACAGTGGTACCTTGGGTTACAAACTCCTCAGGTTACAAACACGTCGGGTTACAGACTCCTTTAACCCAGAAGTAGTACCTTGGGTTAAGAACTTTACCTCAGGATGAGAACAGAAATCGCTTGCCAGCAGCTCGGCAGCAGGAGGAGGCCCCATTAGCTAAAGTGGTACCTCAGGTTAAGAACGTTTTCAGGTTAAGAACGGACCTCCGGAACGAATTAAGTTCATAACCAGAGGTACAACTGTACTATAAAGACGTTGCATGTATTCTAAAAATATACTATCATTGCTTGGGCTACATCAGCAGCAAATTTCTATATTAATGCTTTTGAATATCCCTTTCCCAGGGTCTGCTGTTCTGTTGTGTGCTACTGTATTTTATTTGATTATGTTGTGACCCACACTGGGATGTTACAGGATGAAGTGTGGTTTAAAAATGAAGTAGTAATAATAATATGGATCTCCTTGTAAGTACATATATATTTTGCAGACAGCCATTCCTTCTCCCCAGAAAACTCTGGGAACTGTAATTTTGAGCGGGGCAGCAAAGCTCTCTCCAAACTACCCATTCCCAAGTTTCTTTACATGAGACTATGTCAGTTAAACTGGTATAAAACTGATGCAAGGTTATAGTGCAACTATGCCACTAGAGAGCACCTTTATCAAGTCATTTTCTGCCATGGAATAGCGTTCAAAATGTAGCAGCAGAAACCCTGGAACATGTAACCCACCCTCTTCTTGTCCTCATTATCAAGTATCAGTGTGACAAGCTCTATCTGTGAACAGCTCTTTAATCTTTCTGAGCTTCTGGTTATTCAAACTGTCTTCAGGCAGATTGGGGAAATAAAAATGAAACTTTATATTCGGTACAAGCCACCTTCCTTCTTTGTTATAATGGAATTCCTACTGTGCAATCAAATGTTTTCTTTCTCGTGAATCATTACATAAAACCATTTCCCCTTTATTTTCCAGATTCCATATATAGAAACCAGTGCAAAGGATCCCCCATTGAATGTTGACAAAGCCTTCCATGATCTCGTTCGAGTAATCAGGTGAGCCATCATCCTATTGAGTTGGCCAAATACTGATACAGTTTGCAAGAGTTTAATGAATCTATCATCCACGTGCTAGAAGCAAGAGCTAGTTTTTATCTCACTGCTAAATGCCAGTTTTAATATAATGCACTGTTTACATATATATTTCAGCACACAAATGACCATCTTGGCAGCACAATACTTATCCCAGATCAGTTGTGGAATCATTTGTTCTCTCTATCACAGATGGTCCACATGATCAACTCAAATGGCCCATGTGAGCTTGGTCAGCCTTGAGTTCTGATGATGTCATCTAAGCTCAACATGCCCCTTCCAGGCCATTGTATCACCTGATCCTTGAAGGTTGTTGCCTTCTGAGATGGTCTACGGCGGTGACTTACAAACTTTCTTCTCTTTGAAAACTGGGAGGGGGAAATTATCTGCTAGGTAATTTGGCCAGGTCCTAAGATCCATGCTCAGTGTTCATTGGGTATCATCCAATCGTCTTAAGCCTCCAATCAAACTTACTGTGCTCCTGGAACATTCTTCTACAGCTGCACCCTGATCAGTAATGGTGGGCAAGGTGCCTTTCAAGGAAGAGGACTCTCTTATGCTGAAACCCTAAAGAAGTTTCAAATAAGCTCCAGGTTTTCTCAGAACCCTGCTTAGAACCACTAGCTCAGGGTAATTGTCCATTTCTAAGACGAGAGGTGCTGAGCTCCAATCTAGCCTGAAAGCTGTTGCACTGGGTGTGAGTGCTTAGCTGGGGGAATGAGAAACCAGCTAGGTAGTACAGCCCCTGAGAACGTTCTCTGGAATAGAAGAGGCTCCTCAGAACTGGAAATACCTGCTTTAAACCATTGAATCTCATGCGCAACAGTGGCCCAATGTAACATGAACCCATATTCTGCCACATGCAAAATTAGGGAAAGTCCAGTTGGCTTTTATGTAAACAAAAGTCTAAAATATGGGCTTAATGTGCCTCTCCTCTCAACTTTCCCACTTAGCTTGGAAGTTTCCATTACTCTTACTTGTATTACAGTGTCTGGCTTTCCTCTATATCTTATTTTGGCAAAAGTCCAAAAGCACGGGATGTCTTTGTCCATTTATTTAGCTGCTGAGTTGTTTTACTCGCCCATCGAGTGGAAAAAGCACTGCCAGTTCAAGTTGAGAAGCCACTGTGGTGGAATGGAGGAACCGTCAATCTGTCCTGTCTAAACTGGGATTATATTTCCAGTTTGGCTGCAGATTTCTTCAAGGGGGTTTGTTTGCTGAATTTCTACACAACCTGCCTACTAAAGCTGCAATACTATAATGCTTACCTGGGTATAAGCCCCACTGAACTGGCATGAGTATGAATCTGCTGAAAAATAACTCCACCTGGAAAATGTGCTTCCATGGAAATGGTCACTTTTACTAGATTTCATGTACAAGAGAGTTGGAAAACATGTTGTGTGATGCCTCTCCCCCCCCCCGACTCAGTTTAGCTGAGGATATAGGCCTGCAGAAACGCTACCATTATCACGGCCATTTTTCCAAGCAGTGGAGAGAAAAAGAGAAATACATGGTGCTTCCTTCTTCCTTGCAGTCATATCTTTTGCTGATTTATGCCTGTTTCTCAGGAAAGCAGGTGCCACTACCCACTCATCCTAGATCATCTCCTTAGGCAGCAGAAATAGGGAGTGGGTGGCGAGGAGAAGTTGCTTTGGGAGGACAGATGCAAGCTGGAATTGTGCCATGTTGTTTTCAAATCATTTTCCTCATTAGCAAAGCTGGCACTGAGAAGACTCCCTCAGAGCTGAGCTGGTGCAGCCCCCGTCGTTTAAATCTTGCATCAAGGACAGGCGCACGCACGACACTGTGGCAAATTGGGCAACATCTGGTTCTGCCCAAAGAATCTTCATCATAAGGATGGCGAAGCATCTGGCTGCTCTGGTTTTCCATTTGCTAATTGCCTTCTAGGGGTGGGCAAACTTTTTCAGCAGGGGGCCAGTCCACTGTCCCTCAGACTTTGTGGGGGGCTGGACTATATTTGGGGGGGGGGATGAATGAATTCCTATGCACACCAGGCCGGCCCCACAAATAACCCACAGGTGCATTTTAAAAGGACACATTCCATGCAAGAGCACCAGGCAGGCCAGGCAGTATTGTAGATAATAAAAATTAAAATTATTATTTTTTCTTGCCTGCACTGATGATAGTCATTGTTTGGATGGGGGGTCCTCGCCTGGGTTTGGGGCTGCATTGCGGCTTACTGAGCCTCCTGCTGCTGGCACATCTTCCGTGCTTCGGGGGGTGGGATGGGGGCCCTCCCGCTGGCAGTGGAGGCCAAATTGCAGCAGTTGCCGTGGCAGCGGGGTGAGCTCTGGACTGCAGGAAGGTCTGCAGAGGCCTTCCCACAGTCCAGAGCCTTCCTGTTGGCAGCGGAGGCCAGATCGCCACCCCGCAGCCAGCAGGGCGAGCTCTGGACTGCCCACAGGAGCACCAGGGTGGCGGCGGGAAGATGAGCGGCGTGAAAGGGCTGGCTCCAGAGAGGGGCTGCTTAAAATGGCGCCCAGCCAGCTCAACCCAGACCCCTTCCTCCATAGGCAGGGCGGGGAGAAGCCAGGAGGAGGGAGGGAGGAGGCGCCACCGTGGTGGGGGGGGATGGTGTAGGGGGGGGAAATGGCGCAGCCCAAACAGAATCCCCACGGACAGTCCGCAAGCTGGATCCTGAAGGCAATTGGGCCTGATCCGGTCCTCGGACCTTAGTCTGCCGACCCCTGTTCTAGGGCATCTCTGCTGTTGGAGTTGATCTGGTGGAGAATGGATCCATGATGCATTTTCATGAGGATCTTTGAAAAAAATGGCAAACTGCTGAAGAAATTAAGATTGAATTTAAGACTAGAATAATGGTAAACTGAGAGAGACCGAAATGGACAGATTCATCCATTCCTAGCTTGTGAGTGAGAATGCCATCAGTGCCAGATTTACATTCATATAGTAAACCATACCTGAAGCAAGCATCGCTTTTGATCCCCTTGCATGAAAATACCTGTGACAGTTCTGCCCCATTTTGCCACAATGCTGTGTGTGTTTCTGTGTCTGATACAGAACTGAAAGCCTTCCTGTTTTACCATTCCATCTTTGTATTTTTACAGGTAGAATCCCCACTATTTAACCCTTATACAATGATGGTGCCTGCTTACCTTATTCCTTTGAATTCTGCTGCCACCATTAAATAAATTCTAAATACTCCCCTGTTCACATATCACTGCACACCCACACACAGTAGCTGGGTCTAGGCACAGGACTGAGGGCACTTCCAGAGGACCTGCTTATTGAGCGATCAGCTTGATTTGCTAGCAGGGAGATTAGGTGACATTGCGTCAAAGCAAGTATTATCCCACACTTTCCACTTCATTTTCCCGACACTTTCTTTATTGCCAAAAGTCTGACATTCTGGGGAAGCAGGTGTGTTGCACAAGACTTCTCAGTCAACTGCAACTTTGCAACAGGAATTTCTGCTACGTGCTTGAATCCTACCCAAAATTAGTAACAGTCTGGGAGCACCCTAACAGACTGGGAGACTTAGAATCATAGAATTTTAGAGTTGGAAGAGACCCCAAGGGTCATCTAGTCCAACCCCCTGCAATGCAGGAATCTCAGCTAAAGCATCCCTGATAGATTGCCAACCAACCTCTGCTTAAAAAACTCCAAGGAAGGAGAGTCCACCACCTACCGAGGGAGACTGTTCCACTGCTGAACTGCTCTTACTGTCAGAAAGTTTTTCTGAATGTTTAGTCTGAATCTCCTTTCTTGCAACTTGAAGCCATTGGTTTGAGTCCTACCGTCCAGAATTTTAAATTTTAATTTAAAATTCAAACAATTTATTAAAACTTGTTTAGA
The DNA here is from genome assembly GCF_965113315.1 of Podarcis vaucheri. Classification (NCBI taxonomy): domain Eukaryota; kingdom Metazoa; phylum Chordata; class Lepidosauria; order Squamata; family Lacertidae; genus Podarcis; species Podarcis vaucheri. Next base: position 92,539,071 of record NC_138759.1, read on the forward strand.
ATGTCATATAACAGGCTTGTCTGCAAGTTAGATGTTTAATGATACTTTGAAATTATCTTCAAAATGAGAGTTACTTCTAAAGAAATCTGTTTCTTTGTCCTTTTTCCTGTTTTTTTTAACTAACACCCCTTTTGTTCACAGACTTTCCAGAGGGCTTTAACCTAAAAGTCTTCCTTCTGGTTAGGGTTCTCTTATTTCCACACACACACACAGACACCCCAAACTCACAAGACACAGTTACTAAAGAGGTGACTATGTGTCAGACAGTTTCTTTGCACACTGGCAACTCAATCACCTATACATTTTATTTCTCAGGCCTTGAGAGTAAACTGCAATTCTCTTCTTCTCATGCAGTTAACCAGTTAGAAGCCAAACCATTTTTATAGCAGCACAACATTAACTTGCTTAACCTGGGCATCATAAGGGCTGTGTACACACTATTCAAAGCATATGTCCTCCCCGCCTCGAAGAATTATTGTCATTGTGGTTTGTGAATGGTTGCTAGGAGTTGCAACTCAGTAAACTACAGGGCCCATAATTCGGGGGTGGGGCAGAATGTGCTTCAAATGAGCTTTAAAGGTATAGTGTGTATACAGCCAATGTTTCTGCAAAAAAGGACTGGGAGCCTCCCAGCCCATATGTGAATGACGTCATGCAAGAATGTTGGTGACCATTAGTTCCATTCTGCACTGAAAATAAAATGCTATAAATATTATCTTCCTCATTTTCATTGTGACTCATAAGAAATTCTGCACATTCAATTGGAATTTCATAGGGATGATGTGGCACCTGGCACTAATATGCTCTGCCGTGTCCTTAAAGACAGGTAGCTGATTTTATCCAGTGAGGGGAAAACATGTTGACAAAGAAGTAAGTTCCATTGGGTCCAATAGAACAAGCTTCCTAATAAGTGTGTTTTAAATAGAAAGATCTGTTGCAAACTTAGGTAATAAGGAGAACTGCTATTCTTTGTTTATTTCTTTGCTTTCTGTGAAGCAATGCTGATTTGTAAGCCTCTCTCTTTCTTTGAATATCCCTGAAGCTGGCATTCTCCCTAGCTGCCCATCAGAGCAGTTTAAAAGGGCAACCTTTCCTTTTTAATGCTGTGTTTTGCAGTGTCCTCAACTCTGAGCTGGCAAAGTCACTTTGCACCCTATGTTGTGCATGACCCATTCCTCATTCATCCACGTAGCATTAGCTATAAAGTAAGATCCTTTCCCTCAACTGTCTTCCTATCCATTAATCCAGGGGTGGCAAACTCCCAAGAGACTGCGATCTACTCACAGAATTAAAAACTGGCAGTGATCTACCCCCTTTAGAGGGTTCAGGGCAAAGATGTTGAGCTTTTTTTTAGGGAGAAAGGGGGACAGCCACTCACCAACAGATTGCTGGGGAAACAAACTCCATCTTCAGTTCTGCAGAATTCTATTTTACACTAAGGAAAGGGACCCAGCAATCGACCACGACCAACCAAAACCTCCCGGGGATCTACTAGTAGATTGTGATCGACCTGTTGGGCATCCCTGCATTATTCCATCTCAAAATGGATTTCTGTGCTGCCTTCCCGTCTTCATTAACTGTAGGCCTTTAACTGGAATGGGACATCTGGCATTTGTATATGTCCATTATGCCACACTGACCCATTCAGCCAGGAAAGATAACCCAGCCTTGCCTTGCAGTTGTGTTCTCTAGGAAGCTCTGCTAGAATGGAGGCTCTGTATGCCTGCCAGCCCCAGTTTTGCACAGAGGAGGCAGCATAGACTCTCCTTCTCCAGCATAAAAGCTTTTCAGTCATTGCAAGACTCTTCCGGCTTTTTCTGGCTAGCAGAGAAGGGATGTGAGATAGGAGGAGGATTCAGTGGAAGGGAAAAGCTTGAGAAATGCTGCTTCTCTTGGTGTTACACCTAAACGACATGACACACACTTCAGAACCAGAGCTGCAGCCATGCCACACCATAGTGACATTTTGTTCTGCCCTTTCAACAAAATTCTATACAGAAAATACTTACGTTGGCACCTTTCTGCGTTCACTGATTTGTACCAAGTCCTATGGGAGAAAATGGCAAAGGTCTACCTTGAGCTGGAAATGGAGGGGGCTATAGATCAGCGACAGAGGGCATCCTTGGAATGGGTGAAGCAAAGAAGGGAAACCTGTAGCCCTCCAGAGGCTGTTGAACTTCCATCAACCCCAGCCTAATGTTCAAGGATGAGGGGAGCAACAGTCAGTCTCTTGTTCTTGAGACTAGGGCTGGGTAGAGGAGCCCATCTCTCAACTCACCACATTAGATGCTGTGGGCTTGCAGCCACTAGATGAAACTACCAGCTCCTTTATTATAAGAACACACCTTTTCTAGGACATGAATTTTCTCGGCTGTCAAAGTTCAAGACTAGAGACAGAAAATAGTTTTTGAGGGAAATGAAAGTAGTGTGAGCGAGTTGCTGCTCTCCTTGGTTTCTTGCATGTTTCTTACACCTCTGCTCACAACAGGTTTCGAAAGAATAGCAGGAAGGGTGGTGCAGCATAACTATGGCAACCCCATAACTCCTGACCCCAGCGTAGCTGCAGCTTACCTGAATGGAGAGCTGCAGGCCACGAATGCCAGATTGGTTCTGTTGGTATGTCCATGCAGCCCCACCCAAACCACTGCTCTGCCCCACCCGAGTCTAGTTCAAGTAAGCTGTTGAGAGGGTAGCTCCTCCATTGGACAGTCACTATTGCATACAGGTCATGTGTCTCTTTCTACCAACTTTAAAATAAAAATAAAAATCCAAAGCCACTTCAGAAGGTTGTGAGATCTAGTGGAGAAAGAGTGAAGGGGAAGAAGGGATTGATCCACCATCCTCTTCTTTTTTTCACTCTAGGAAATCCATCTCTGTTCCTTGGGAGAGGGAGAGTGAAATAGCTGGGGTCAGAAGGTGATGCTCAAATACAAAGGATTAAGCAGATGCTATGACAATTTTTTTCTTTTTCAAGAGACCAAGTGCACAGAGCAAGCCATGCCCACTTTTCACACTGAGCGAATTTAGCCACAGCAAGTTCCCCAGTTCAGTCAGTCTCTAATTAGTAGAGCACTTAGCATAATGATTAAAATCTGCTCTCCCTTCAGGGCACAACTCTGTACCAGCTGTTAGGGAGGGAAGTCTGCTTCGCTCCAAGGGCCTCGGAATGCTGGAGACAGGGGAAAGAATTCAGCATCACACTCTTATGATCATTCCATCAGCTCAAGCATTTCTGCTTGCCAGATGGAAAGATCTCCCCCGCTGTGCAGTTCTGGGGGTTCTCCTTGTGGAGGTGGAAAATAGATCTGACCCACGTGTGGGTAATTAACAAAAAGAATCGGCTTGGAGTCTAGATTCAAAGCACAGGGCTTTGCACACTCTCCAGTGGGAGAGAGCCCCAGCATAGTTAAAAACACTATTAGAATTAATCCGCAACATAGTGTGGAATATAGGTCGTCAAACCCTTTTGCATATTCAATTTAGTCTCCCTTAAAATGCTTGTCCCCTCTCTCTACCACTCTAGCAATGAACATACCACACCCTGTTAAGTAAGTCTAAAAACTTTACTTACTAACTCCAAAAACTTTACTTACTAAATCCAATTCAAGCATTGTTCCATGCTGCAGCAAGAAGAACAGTGGTAGATTGCTCTTGGGCGCAAAATACACAATATAGTTTCAGACATGTGGTCTGAACGTTGATTGATTACATGGTACAGAGAGAGAAAGAGAGTAAGGGAAGAGAAGCAGCTTTACTTCCTCCTTCATGGAGGTAAGGGGGCATGACCTAGTCGTGTCTAGGAAGAGGCTTCTCTTTGTTAACCGCTTCATGCACAAAATAGCACTTACCCATAGTTATGTTTGACTGCAATTACCCACACTCTTAACCCTCCAGAGTGGATTTGGAGGAGGAGAAAAGTGCTATCGGACTGGTGTGAGCCCTACTGTTTGCACACCCTGTTAATTGACTCCAGCTCAGAAAGCTCAAGACCTAACTCAATGTACACACACATACAGGTATGCGTAGCGAAACCCTGTCAACCACTTTTTTTAAAGAGGGGGGAAAGCTTCAGCTGTGACCACCACCATACATCTAAAGTGCATTCAAGGCATTCTGCCCCTTCAAACAAAGAATCCCTGGGAGCTGTAGTTTACATCTCACAGAATTACAGCGCACAGCATCTTTAGCAAACTACCATTCCCAGAATTCTTAGGGTGTGGGAGTTGGAAGTATTCGTTAAATATATGATCTGTATGTACCCTTCTTCAAGAGAGATCAGGGAAGCAGGAGGGATGTGTGAGTTGCTTAGCTTTTTCTACATTCACCACTTCTTCTTATCATCATTAGGACCAATGAGTCTTTTTGATGAACTGTAAACTCAAAGAAACTTACAATTCACTGATCTAAACCCACACCCAATTGCTATGCCAATAGCGCAGATCCAAACACATGTTACTTTTTGGGAAAGAAATCTTTATGTCCTGAAAGCCTGTTTCTTTTCTTTTCTGTCCAGGCAACAGGTCCCAGAGAAAAGTCAGAAGAAGAAGAGGAAGACCAAGTGGCGTGGGGACCGAGCAACCACCTCCCACAAACTGCAGTGTGTGATTTTGTGACTGTCTCTCCCATCTTTCTCTCAATCCATTCCAACTTGAACCTAATTTGAAACCCAAAAGGAGGAAGCAGGAGGGAAGAATCCAGCCTTGAAGCCCTGTGCCACCTAACTGCAACGTAATGTTTCGAGAACAGCAATCCTTGCACGGAAGGACTCGGCAGGGAGCAGAACCTCAAAGGCATTTTTGAAGCTCAGCCAAAAGGCTGCTTGACAAACGGCACAGGGTGGTTTTATTTAAAAAAAGGAAAAAGAAGAAAAGAAAGCGCCCCCAAAGCTGGGGGCAAACTACTAGGACTTGGGAGTATTTGTGAATATTCACCATCTCGGCAATCTTTTGTTTTGTAATGGAGACACAGTGTTTCAGTTATACTTGCACACATTTCTGGGCACAGCCTGTTTCTATACAGTCATGAATGATTCTATTTTGTACAGTTGTTTGGGGTGGGGGGAGGTGATTGGCAGTCGGAACTTCCTTGCTCAGCAAGTGTGGAGTAAGGAAGAAACAGCAGAGGGGTGTGTGTGTGTGTGTGTGTGTGTGTGTGTGTGTGTTCTTGCACTGTACACTCCCAGAAGTACTTGGCTATGCAGCCAAACTGTAGTTTCATATGAAATTGCATAGATTTGAAGGGAGAAAATGAATTCCAGCTGCTCTGGGGACTCCAGATATTGTGTCAGATCCTGGAGGGCAGCCAGCTCTCCGTCTGTAAAATGCCAGCGAAAGAGGACGGAGGGGTTTGTTTGTTTGTTGTCATTGTCCTTCTTGTTAATCCCAGTTTGGGGAGGGGGGCTGTATTTCTGTTAGCAAACTGTCATGAGGGGGGGGAAAGAGAAAAGCAGCCATTTTGCTAATCCTGACAATATTTAAATTAAAACATTATTTACAAAATAATAAGAGTACAATTGGTTTTAAGAGAGAAAATTTATACTGATTCAAATTGAATACAGTTGTGTGCCTATGCATTTTGGTGTTGAAAGGTGAGGGTGAGGCTCAGTTCAGATTATTAATTCCTTTGCCTTGCCTTTCATTTATGAAGTCAAATAGTTTTGAGTTTTATGAGTTTTATGACATTTAATGAATGTTTACATACCAGTGTTCCTGGAGGTCCAAGTAACACACAGGGTTCTTCTTCCTATTTTTATCTTTCCAAGAACCCTGTAAGGTAAGAGAGAGACATTGGCTTTGTTTACACTCCCATTAACTGCATTTCCAGTGCTGAGTTTTTAATCTGTGGTCACACAATGCTATCCCAAATGCATATGTATTTTGGTACAAAATACTGCTGTTCTGCACATTGTTTCTTATTCCAACTTCACCCCAACTGGAGCCCTTTAAGCAGTTCCTAATTTGTCTTTAGCCAAGGTATGAACAGCTTTGCATAGGATAGAGACAGCCCTGTCCTTTCAACCCCCAAAGTGCAGAAACGAACAGGAACAAATCTGAGAATGATGAGGCCCGGCTCGTGTGAAGAAGCCCTGCTCGTGTGAACAATATATATATTACAAATATATATATATTAATGTTTATTTGGCTATGTTCAGAGCAAGAGGAAGAACAAGCAAGTGGTAGGTGCTTTGTGTGGAGAAGACAGAGAAATGCTGTTGGGGTGGCAGGAAAAAAACAGTGAAACTGCTCAATACCTACTTTGCCTCTGTCTTCACCCAAAGGGAAAGCAATGTCCAACCTGGTGATAGCAGAATAAATGATGCAAGGAGGGAGCTGCTGGCCAATATAGGAAAAGAGATAGTAAGGGTATACCTAGCTACATTGAATAAATTCAAATCTCCAGGGCCTGATGAGCTACACCCAAGAGTACTATAGGAACTTAGAACCTCTGTCTAAAATCTTTGAGAATTCTTGGAGAACAGGTGAGGTCCCTGTGGATTGGAGGGGGCAAATGTTGTCCCTATCGTCAAAAATTGGGGGGGGAGACCCAGGTAGCTACTAGCCAGTCAGCTTGACATCAGTACTAGGAAAGGTCCTAGAACAGATAATTAAACAGTCAATGAGCACTTAGAAAAGGATGCTATGATTACGAAGACCCAGCATGGGTTTCTCAAAAACAATTCATGCCTGACTAAGCTCATTTCTTATTTTATAGAGTAACAAGCGTGGTGGATCAGGGGAATGCTGTGGACATAGTGTATCTTAATTTCAGTAAGGCTTTTGACAAAGTCCATGATATTCTTAGGTAGATTTGTAGCGGGTTGACATGACCCGAAGAATCCTGGGAACTGTTGTTTGTTCAGGGTATTGGAAATTGTAGCTCAGTGGCAGATAAACTACTGTTCCCAAGAGGGGAACCATGTGAATTAAAGGTGTGCAAAATATACGGTGTGGAGGTGACCCATTCCAGGTTTCCTTCTCTTGCTGCCCAGTTAAAACCGCTAATCCTCCAGCCAAAAGAGCAATTAACATGCAGTGGATGTATGTTTTTGGCCTTTAACAATTAGGGCAAGGCATTTCTAAGACAGAGTGAGGGTCTTCTGTGCACATTTTGCATCTTAATAGCATGAGTGCCTTTTCTGCTCTCGGCAGCCCCAGCGCCTGAGCTGTGGGAACCAGCCAAAGAGTCTGGGCATACACTTCTGGCACAGCACACACACTTTTCTTGCCTACTTTAGACTGAAAACTGACTTTTTCCAAACAAAGACAGCGTTAAGGATGCAACACAAGACCAGCAGCAACAAAAAAGCAGGAAATCCAAAATGAGGGCCACTGCACCCTGTTCCAGCTCACACCATTGTGAAGAGAGAAGAAAACACAATGGTGTGAATTGGGCACCCAGCCTTTCTGAACTTCCTGCCTTCCATCACTGCTGACTTCCAAGACCTAGTTTCTGAGCTGAATGCTCCTCACTGCTGTACATTCGAGGTTGATGCTCTCATATATATGTGCCCAGTGGCGTAGCGTGGGTTGTCAGCACCCGGGGCAAGGCAAGTAATTTGCGCCCCCTAACCCGTGGAGCGCGGCCCCCCAGATGTTGCGCCCGGTGTGGCCGGCCCAGCCTGCACCCCCCACGCTACGCCACTGTAGCACAGAACACCATCCCTAATCCTGCAACTGCAAAAAGTTCTGCAACACAGCACAACAAACCGTGCAAAAGGATTGTTGTTGATGCTTTTATTAAAAAAATGTAAACAACAGCCATCTTTATTTACACTATGAGCTAACTGTCTGAGATGGGTAAAACCAATCCCAAAGGGCCCTTACAAACAGTAGATTATGCTACATTTTCCTTGTTTAAATCCACAATGTTTTGGTTTTTTTAAATGCACTCTACCTCCCCACCCTTATACCCTTTCCACCCAAGACGTACACCTGATGCCTTTGTCACACATTACATGCACCCAACCCCTTCCCTGCAGTCAGCTAGATTTCCCTCGCAATAAACGTGGGTGGGTAGGTACCGGAGAAGGGAAACCTGAAAAGAGGAAGTGGCTGCTTTCCTGCATTCTGCCTCAGGGTCTTACTGCCTGCCCTGCTCTGTTTCGTTGCTTTGTTTGCTCAAATGGAACAAAGAGCAGGGAAAGCCCCTCCCCTCCAGGCAGAGAGAGAGAGAGAGAGAGGCGCCCTCCACGAGTTGTCGAGCTTGGGCAATGGCGGCGAGGCGCTAAGGCGCCGGCTCCCCAAGCTGCAGCGCTTGGCCAGGCGCTGCGCTTGCATGCCTGGCCGCGCCCAGCTCGCCTCAGCGCAGCGGAAAACAGAAGCAGTGGCGGAGACGACGACCCCCCACCCCAACCAAGCCTCGATTGCTTGTCCCTTCCCTCTGGACTCGCCCCCCCCCAGTGTTGCGCCCGGTGCGGCTGGCACCCCTGGCACCCCCCACGCTATGCCACTGTATGTGCCCACAATTCCTGGTTTGACTTTGCCCCCAGAGACACAATCCATTGTCTTTGAGAAAGATAGATGCCAACATAAATTCCTGGTGGAGGGTATTTTCATTTCTGACCATCCTCTTGTTCAGTTAAAAGAATCCTGAGTCCTGTGCAAAGATACTTTGTTGAGAGATAGACAGATCTGTAACAAATGGACTCTTTCTAGAATAAAATATAGGTAGGCATTTAATAACCTAATAGGCAAAGGAGAGAGCAGAGGTGAGGAGCCTGCGATCCTTCAGATGGTGCTGGACATCAGCTGCCACCAAACCCAGCACAGCCAAGAGTCAGGGATAATGAAAATTGTGTCAAACAGCATGTAGAGAGCCACAGGTTGAAAGGGTGTGTCTGTAGCAGCAATTTATTTGCTGCTGATATTTATAATGGGGAAAGTAGTTTGTGCAGCATCCCAGATAGAACTGGCTATTTCTTCATTCCCAGGTTTTATTGCTGAAAAGTGATTCTCAGTATGTTTGCACACTAGGGATGGGTAACTTTATTATTATTATTAATAATAATAATAATAATAATAATAATAATAATGTGCCATCCATGTGTATTGACAACACAGGAAAGCACCCCTATTGTTGCCCGATTCCAGAATAAATCAGAATCTGTTGGCACATTTAGGGACTTGGTTGCCACAGATCAGCTGCCAGAGTCTGTGGCCTACCCAACAGCTGTATAAAGATGTCAGGTATTGACACCAATTTTGAGTATTCTCCTGCTTTACTTTATTGGTTGCTGCTTGCAGAGTTCAGGGAAATGTGAGGATGTCACATCTTGCTTCCCCTCAGTGGCATAGCATGAGGAGACCACAGGGGCAGTTGTCCCGGGCGCAGGATTTCAACACCCGGTGCTGTGTGCTTCCGTCGCTGGGCTCTGTTGAAAACAGCTTCTCCATGCAAACCAGGAGGTGACCTCTCCAGACAATGGAATCACCCTTCTGCAGACACCATTAGGCAGTTGAATGTGCATGTGTGCTCTGTCCATTTCCCTCCCACCCCCCTCCACACGGCCCCGGGCACTGGCAACCCATGTTATGCCACTGCTTCCCTCTGCCCATAAACTCCACACCTTCATGGCAGAGCAAATACAGGTCAGCAGCATCTGCCTAGCATGAAGTTTGGGTCTGAGTGGATCAGGACTGGACTCTGAAACAGTGCATGTGTGGTGTCCACAGTGAAACTGGGTATCCACTGGTATGCCTGGATTGTCCTTCCCTCATCCCCATATGCAGCAGAGCATGTTGGAATGCCCATGTTTCCTTTTGTGGTAGGATGGACAAGTGCCCCCTATTCAGCTCTAAGAACATGATCTATTTCTACACTAGGAGCCGCATGAAATGTGCCCTGGCATGGTATGGTACAAGCCTTTGGGATCCATAAGCTCCACAAATGCAAGGGTGAAGTTGTGCTGGCTCTAAGTTACTAAAGTAGTTGGGCAGTGTGTCCCTGTAAAACAGGCTTCCTCAAACTCGACCCTCCAGATGTTTTGAGACTACAATTCCCATCATCCCTGACCACTGGTCCTGCTAGCTAGGGATCATGGGATTTGGAGGCCAAAAACATCTGGCAGCCAAGTTTGAGGAAGCCTGCTGTAAAAGAATGACATGTCTTCTGCCTAAATTGAGTTTGAATTCTAAATTGGAGTCAGCAGGCGAAAGAGAGAATGCCTTTTTGGCTGCTTGAGCCAAACATCATGTCAGAAAACGAAGTTCCTTTTATCACATGCCCCATTCTTCACTGAACATGATCTGGATGCAGGAAGCATTGACACACTCTGGAATTTCAAATAAGATGCTAACATTTTCTTTTAATTTTTGTCTGGAGATGAAAATATTGCTGGATGTGCTTTTTCACAGCAGCCCTGCTGAAAGAGTGGGTGTTTTATCAAGAGCGGGTGTGGCACGTGACAAATCCTGCTGCAGCCATAAGAAAATTCCTCCTACAAGAACATTATGCACACATTGTTGACCTACATAGTCCTCTTCAACTTTTTGCCATCTCTCTCTCTCTCTCTCTCTCTCTCTCTCTCTCTCTGCCTGCTCTTCTTCACCCACTTCAACTGCAATTATTAATTAATTAATTAAATTCCTAGAGCACCTTTCATCCAAAGAGCACAGGGCAATTTACAATATAAAAGCACAAAAATACATAACGTAGCAACATGCCACAAACAACAACAACCCAACCCCGCCCCCAGTTTAAAAGGTCATAGATGGTTTAATAAGCCTGGGAGAAGAGCAATGTTTTTGCCTGGCAACTAAAGATATGTAATGAAGGCGCCAAGTGAGTCTCCCTGGTGAGAGCATTCCACAAATGGGGAGCCATGAAAAGCCCATTCTTGTGTTGCTGCCCTCCAGACCTCTCACATAGGAAGCACATGAAGAAGGGCTCAGATTAAGGTTGCAGGGTCTGGGTTGGTTCATACAGGGAGAGATGGTCCCTGAGGCAATGAGTGTGTCCTTCCCTTCCCTTCCCTTCCCTTCCCTTCCCTTCCCTTCCCTTCCCTTCCCTTCCCTTCCCTCCCCTCCTCTCCTCTCCTCTCCACCCAGCCAGATGAAAAGGCTCTAAAATGAGGGCTATGACATGTACCACAGCCAGCATCTATGGTTTTCTTTGTGCTGTGTGTGTGTGTTGCAGGCTATCTATTGCAGTGCTGGGCTTCTGTTGCATGAAGGCAAAAATGACCTAATGGAAAGGTTGCGAAGGTCACATTAACATTCTTGTAAATTGACTGAGAGTGCTGAGGTGCATCAGTCTTCTTGCTTTGGCTTTTATACACAAAAAGCCCACCTCTGCTGTTGTTGTTTTTCTAGATGTTTCCTTCTGTTTTGTACTGTCTCCTCCAGCTCATCTATTTTTCCTCCCTAGTCTGCTTTTTAAGACTCCAGAAACTACGCAGTCCCACCCCCAGTTTGCCCAAAGGGCACAAGAAAATTCAGTTCTGCTTTAATTCAGGGAGGAAAACAGGAGATTATCGGCTTGACCTCATGCCATAATAAAACCACTATATACGCAGGCACATCCTTCACATGCAGTTAAGTGTGCATTCATTTGTACTTAAGAGGATTAGTTGCTGGCATTAAATAAATAACCCATCATGAACACCCAATACATGAAATGTTAAGCATGCATCAGCTTGACATTAGCAGCAAAATTAGCAGAAGTATATACAAATAATATTTCAGTTAGCTTTTATGAACTCGTGAGCAGGAGGAACTTACACTGTACACTGTACTCAGCTCCAGGAGCCGTTTCCATTAGCATATGCTTGAAAGTGATTTTTTAAAAATACGTATACTCAAGAGGGCATCAAGGTTAAGTGCAACCTGACACATGCTCAGCCCTAATGACAGACTGTGATGGCGTAATCGTATTTTTCCACTGGAAACAAAGGCTGCGATGCCGATGAAAAGGCCAAGTGGGATAACTTTGTGTCATTAAAAGCATGGGGGAGGCAGGAGAAGGTTCCTATATGCCATTTGCCTCCTGCTGAAACACAACAGGGAGGTTCTGCATTTATTCCCCATTTTCTCCATGGAACGCGAGGATGGGGAAAACTGTGAACCTTCAGATGTTGCTGGACTACAAATCCCATCATCCATAACATCTGGCCATGCTGGCTGGGGCCTGTGGGAAATAGAGTCTCCTGATATCTGGAGGGGGCCACAGAGAAGGAGTCTCAGATATTTGGGGCCTGAGTCACTTAGATATTTAAACACTAATGTGCAGACTTCAAATCAGGCCCAGAAATGAACAAATGCAGCTGTTTTAAAACAGCAGCTAAATAGAACCCTGACCAGCAATCTGGCTGCTGCATTTAGGAACAACTGAAGTTTCTGAGTCATATTCAAGAGTAGCCCAAAGTAGTGCTTTTTTCAGGGTACCAGCACCTCTTTTTTGTTGTTGTTAAAAGGTGCTACACTTACTGTAACAACTTCTTGGTGAGTACAGGCACCTGTTTTCCTAGGGAAAAAGCACTGGCCCTAAGCATGGTGCATTGTAATGATCCAATCTGGAAGTTACCAGAGCATGGAATACAATGGCCTGCTCATCTCTGTCCAAAAAGGGGCATATCTAGTGAACCAGTTGTAGCTAGAGAAAGGCATTCCTAGCCACTGAGACCGCCTGACCGTGCTGAATCCAGAAGCAACCCCCAAGCTGCGAACCTTCTCCTTCCAGAGGAGTGCAAACTCACTATGAGAAGCCATCTCCCCACCTCCTGGATGTGAGACTGAGGCACACGAGTTGTGTGTTATAACCCCTCTTCGTTTCACCACCTCCAGCCACTAACACCTCAGTCACCTCTCTCAGGTCAAAGCTGGGTGTTCTCTGCCTATTGATGACACTTTACTCCAGATCATGGGTAGGCAAACTAAGGCCCAGGGACCGGATCTGGCCCAATCGTCTTCTCAATCCGGCCTGCAGACGGTCCGGGAATCAGTGTGTTTTTACACAAGTAGAATGTGTACTTTTATTTTAAATGCATCTTTGGGTTATTTGTGGGGCATAGGAATTCATTCTTTTCCCCCCCAAAAAAATGTAGTCCAGCCCCCCACATGGTCTGAGGGACAGTGGACCGGCCCCCTGCTGAAAAAGTTTCCTGACCCCTACTCCAGATCAACAGTTCCAGAGGTTTCATACAGCAAGGGGAACAAGACAGAACCCTGCAACAACTCCCATGGTGCCAAACAGTAGCCTTGCACAACTGCTTACCAGAAAAGGCCCCAGAGATGGATGTGTAAGCACAGAAGCACAGTGTTTCCGCCTCTCTGAGATGCTCCAGAATGATATTGTTGTCACCAGTATTGCAAGTCGCTGAGGTATCAAGGAGAACGAGCAGGCTCATGCTCCCCCTATCTCTTCTGGCAAATGTTATCAACCAGGACAACAACCAAGGCAGTTTCAATGTCATGGCCAGACCTGAAGCTGGACTGGAATGGATGCAAATAATCAGTTCCTTTGAGCATACCTAAAGCTCAACTTCTCAAGCACCTTGCGCATAAAAAAAGTGGTATTTGCCACTGGGCAATAGTTGTTTAAGACCCCACCAACATCAGCCTGCCCTTAGCCAGCCTCTGTGTCTGCTTTCATATTATGGTTTATAATTCAGAGAGATTCCTTTCTATGAGACACTAAATAACCATGTTAAGTAAAGGGTAATGCAGGGAATCGCCTAAAGTCACATGAGACTGTTAGGAGGCAGGAAGGCTTGAGTCTTCTGGACCAATGTACAGATTACAGCTTTCTTTTTTATCAGTCCTTGTTTATAGACACACCCCACAAAAAGCCACACTCAGCAGTTTTCATTTTAGAAATGAAGGGTATCATACATAAACACACACCCACACAACCCTCAAGAGGACTTTGTGTTATCCATATGTAAATATGGAAAGAGAAAAAAGTGGACTGCATTCTGGCAAAGTCAAGCTACAGATAACCAGAATGATAAGGTCAAACTGGGAGTTTTTCTGTTCCTGCCAGACGTTTTGTACAACTGGATCTTTCTGCTGGAACATTGGATTTGGCAGCCTCACCTCTCAGTCATGTACTCTCAAGCTGCGTGGACGCACTGACCAAGGAAATTGCAGCCTCAAATTACCAAGAAAACACCTGCAGGACAAGCAAATCCCATCAAACGTCTCTGTAAGAGTCATGGATCTGTATATGCCATTCAATAGTACCATTAGCCACTCTGGGCCAAGCAGAACAGGATAGAATACAAATCTGCATACGTGCACAAAAAGATCTGTGTAATGCCCAAGCATACACAAATCACTAAAAGGGAGGGGAAACCTCTCAGTGATTTTAAGCGGTTTATTACTAAATGAACACACCAAGACTGTTGTTGGTTTTTGTCCTTACTCAATGTCTGCCTGCCAGTTCATCTCCTTTACCCAGAAGTCATCATTCCACCAGCTCCTTACCCTGTATTGCCTCCAGGACCCTCTTCTAGTGGCCAGGTGTGCATCAACCTACCTTTGGCCAATTAATTGTGGCTACCCATCTTCCTGATCGATCACTGTCAATTGCCATGGGGTTCACCAGTCCTTTAGCTGTAGAGCCATCCCAGAGCCATGAATAATTCACACCGCTATAGAGCTAATTCAGCACAAAGTCTCCCCATTTCGCGGGGTCTTTTCCTGCTTCTGCCAGCTAATAATGCTGGAGGGTTCAAAAGAAAGAGCAGGGACCGGGACATAAATCAAAGAGGCCATTACAGGCAACGTATATCTCATCGTGATTAAGTGGTCCCCTGATTTCTAGAGAAAGATAAGGGCCAAAGAAAAGTAGGTCCCTTGACAGTACTGGGTAATTCTTAAAGATATTCCCCAGTAACTAAAGCATTACTCAGGATAAACCTGACGTACAGATTTTAGGAGCAAAGCCATAGATCTGCCTTTATAAATGAGCTCTGCACAGTGACATCTATTTACAGTGGTTATGAGTGATGAGCTGGAGTCCAAAGATCCATCTGCAGAGTATCATATTGAAGCCAGGCCTCCCTATGGAAGCAAGGAGAGAGGGAGTATTGTTCTTCAAGTAAGCACAGGGCTGATACTTGGACAATCTGCAGGCCCAGACTCAGCCTTGCTCTGCTTGATTTTCTGCAGCAGCCAGGCAAGAGGATGATGACTAAAGCTGACATTAAAAAAGTGTAAACACACACTGGAGGAGGATGTCTAGTGCCTCAATGGGACCAGCCTAATTATTTTCCAGTAATAGGCATTCCCTTAAATTACAACTTGTATTCCAAATAAGTATACAAAGCCCTCTCATTTCTTTCTTGAGTGTGTTCACGGCTTATTAGCAATGTAAAAGAGCTCTCTGGAGTACTCCTTTCTCTTTAAAAGAAAATGTAAGCAAACGCGAAATTCCGGAGGACAAAACTGCAAATAAAACACAGAGCAGCAGTATAGGAAAGTTATAACTTTACACCTGAAAACTGGTAGATATATATACTAATCTACTATATAAGACTCTATCTTTGAACTTGATGGTGTTCGCTGTGCTGCAGGAACCTCAGAAACAATCTGAGACATGGAAAAATAGGAAGCCATTATTAGCTCATCAAGCTGAGGGTTGTCAACACTGACTGACAGGAGCTGTCCAGGGTTTCAGACAAGGGACTTCCCTAGCCCTGCCAGGAGATAACAGGGATTCTTCTCTGAAATGACCTGACAAAAGGCCTTCCTCTGTGCTTTACAAAGAACTTGTTTCATTTCTTTCTTTAAAGCAATCTAAAACAGAAATTAAAAATTACTGTTAAAAAGAAACATGAAATGCAAGTTAATGCAAATCTTTTAAATGTAAATAAAACCAGCAATTTCAAAACAGTTCCAAATAATCAAATTATATACCAAAAATTCCATGCCTGGGTAGGCTTGCCATAACAAAAAAGTTTTTTAGCAGATGCCGAAAGCAGTATAGTAAAGGTACCTGCCTAATATTAATGCATAGGGCATTTCAGCGAGCAGGTGCTGTATATATTTATGTTCTAATGCATGTATCTGCCAACTGTAGAAAACACAAGATGCATATTGACAAAGTGTCCTCTAGCCTACAGAGGTTTATGTCATAATAAATCTGCCTGTTTTTAAGTTGCCACAGTATTTTTGAAAATAACAATAATAATTAAAGGTAATGTTATATGCACACAAGCACTTTTTTCATACTCATTCTATATGGGTATCTTCTTTGGAACCCTTAGAGAAGATCCACTGGTCTTTTATGAATGCTGGTTTCATCGTTTAATAGTTTGACTACTTGGCTAATCAGTATCAAGTGTACAGCTTTTCTCAAGTGTTTATGCTTTCTCTTAAAGTTTCTCTTGCTGCATTGCATACAGTAACTAAAATATGCAGTGTGATTATCTAGGTTGTGGGTGTCAGAGGGGGGGGATGTCAGCTGCCTGTATTGTACTATATATGAAACTGAACAAAAGCCCTTTTTCTCTTTCTGAATCTGCCAGCCTGTCAATCTGCAGTAAAGAAATAACTAACCACCCACTCTCCTCCACCTCCTTCTTACACATTGTCTTTTTCTTAAAGGAATACATTGTTCAGTTTAAATTTACAAAAGTTGATCTATGTGGAAATGTGCAAGTTAAAGATCCGTATGTCTATATGTTGGGTTGTTTACTGGTGCCCTTACACAGATGGTTGCAGGCTCTAAGGAAGCCATGCAGTTTTGACAAAACATATGTCATGGTTTGTTTTTAAAGGTCTTTGAATTGTGGTCAGAAACATACTTGGCAGATGAAGGTGATCGACTACATGGAATTGGCAGAAATGACTGGCAGAATCCGAGACCAGGGAGAAGAGTTGATGAAAGAAGACTGGAAGAAATTTAAAGACTATTTACAGAAATATTGTAAAATTAATGAATGTTAGAAGGATGTTGGATAGAAACTAAGGGGTTTCTAGCTGTAATGCTTTAGGAGATACGAAAAAAAAAGGTTTACAAATGGGTAAAAGCTTAATGGTAAGGATTTGCTGAACTAACAAATTGAAGTGGAATACAAAGCAGGGAGGTATGAGGAGGTCTGGGGAAATAAGCGTAAGGAAGATATGTTATGGAAAATTATTTGTTTTTTAACTGTTTTTATGTTGCATTTTGTATTTTGTTTCTTTTTTTTTTTACTTTCTTTCATTGTTATATCTTAAAAAACCTTAATAAATATCTTTTGAAACAGAAACATACTGAGGGCCAGTGTAGATCTCTTAGGACCAGTGTTATATGATCTCGGCAGCCCCTCCCAGTCACCAGTCTGGCAGCTGCATTCTGGATTAGTTGTAGTTTCCAGGTCACCTTTAAAGTTAACCCCATGTAGAGCACATTGCAGTAGTCTAAGCGGGAGGTAACCAAAGCATGTACCACCTTGGTGCAACCGTGTGCAGGCTCATAGGGTCTCAGCCATTGTACCAGATGGAGCTGGTAGACAGCTGCCTTGGACACAGAATTGACCTGTGCCTCCATGGACAGCTGTGAGTCCAAAATGACTCCCAGGCTGCACACCTGGTCCTTCAGGGGAACAGTTACCCCATTCAGGACCAGAGAATCCTCCACACCTGCCTACCACTTGTCCCCCAGAAATAGTACTTCTGTCTTGTCAGGATTCCACCTCAATCCATTGACTGCCATTCCCCCAACCACTTCCAGACACAGGACGTTCACCACCTTCACTGATTCCAATTTAAACAAGAGCTAGAGCTGGGTATCATCTGCATATTGGTGAACACCCAACCCAAACCCGCTGATGATCTCTCCTGGTGTATTCATATAGATGTTAAAAAGCAGAACTGAGTCCAAAATGGGCTCTTCATATCACAATAGAATGATGCGGATAGGCTGTGAGTATGTATGTATATATGTATGAATAAACAAACAAACAAATGCAAAGCTCTCAGTTGTCACAGATGCATCTCAAGCATGTTTTCCAAAGACACCAGGTTTTATTCAGGCTACTTTAAACAAAGTCAGGAAAATCTAGTGCATGAAACTGCCTCAGGTAGTATTTCACTTCAAGCAGGAGTGTTTGTACCAGCTGCCACTGTGCCCCTGGGTCTCTGTGAAGTGGGAGCATTGCTTAACTTGAAAGCTTTTCTCCCCCCCCCCCTCCTTAAATACATATTTCCTTTCATTTCAGAAACTGCCTTCTGGGCTCACATTTGCAGTGACAACGCTGTGCTCAGAGGGAATGTGTAGCAGCCGATCATCTCTAGTAAGAGTTAGCAGATGGGAAGGTAGCAGTATTCTTTTGCTTGACAGAAAAGGGAGTTTAAGTAAAGGAAAACAGATAAATGGTGGGGTCTGGAGAGCGAGGAATCGAAGGCATCCTCTTTTCTAAATTCTCTGAGTTTGCTAGGCATGTGAGTAGCTGCCAGAACACAAGTGGGAGAACGCAATGAGATGAAGACAAAGAAGCAGTTTAAAGCCCATATTTGTTATGCATACAGATGTACATAATTTCAGCAATGGAAAGCACACATCCTCCATTTTGTTCACATGACAAATCTTCCCTTTGTCCTTTCAAGACTTAGAGGGCACCTCTGCCAAAAAGTTAGACAGGAACTTTATTATCTCAAGAACAGAATAGCAACATGAAACTCACACAGGTACATTTCCAAACACACCCCAATAATCATGGGAACTGTAGTTTTCCTCACAGGGCTCTAGATATTCACATTCTTATCAAACTGCAGTTCCCAAAACTCAGTGAGCAGGGTGTGTGCTTTGGATGTGCTTTAAATGTGTAGTGCTTTAAAGAGGCATCGCAGGGGGTCGATGACCCTTGGGACCCCACTCAACTCTGCAATTCTATGACTCTTAAGTCAAGTGCCACCTAGTATACTATCAGTTTTATTCATTTAACTTTTACTCAGGGTGGACCTATTGAAAGTAATTACCATGACTAATGTAGGTTCATTCATTTCAATGGTGTATTCTTCATAAAAGTGAGTACAACGCTATTGTGAGCCTATCCATACAGAAGAGAACCTAGCTGTATCCCTAGCTGTATCCAGTGCAAAGCTGACTGGATAGTACAGTGGTACCTCGGGTTACAGACGCTTCAGGTTACAGACTCCGCTAACCCAGAAATATTACCTCAGGTTAAGAACTTTGCTTCAGGATGAGAACAGAAATTGTGCTCCGGCAGCACGGTGGCAGCGGGAGGCCCCATTAGCTAAAGTGGTACCTCAGGTTAAGAACAGTTTCAGGTTAAGAATGGGCCTCCAGAATTAATTAAGTTGTTAACCCAAGGTACCACTGTACCACCCTGGCAGTTTTTCAACATTCAAAAAACAAATTAGGCCTTTATTTTTCAAAAAAAGAAGGCGGGGTGAATATATGTTTAATTGAATTAAGCATTCAGTGCTTTAAAACATTGTACAGCAAAGGTCCACAATCTTCCTGAGTGACGGGAACTGCAGCATTGTGAAGCTACAACACTCAGCAGCCTTAACAAAATACAGTTCTCAGGATTCTTAGTGCGGGGGGGGGGGGTTATCATGACCATTAAAGTGATAGGAGTGGTTTAAGTGGATTTGAGCTGGACCTTCAGCAGAAGGTTGCAGCATGGAATGCTCCTGTTTTGTGCTCCACACAACAATGCCTTTTTCCAGGACAATCTGTCCCATCCCACCCCCCTAACAGTCAGCATTTTAACTGAGCATGCACAGTCCTCATTGGGCTGCTTTGGATTTCTCACCACCACCCCTTTAAAGCCTCCCCCCATCTTTTGTACATCTGAAAATATTTGTGTTCCCCCAATCCTGCTGATCTCTTCCTCTTGTGCATGAATCATGCCTGTTCAGCTACCTAAGGATTGGCGTTCAGAGAATTGAGTTCACTGATCGTTTATGATGGTCTTGTCAATATACCATGCGTACACTTCTTTCTCAAAGAATCAATCAACAACCTTTAATAACTGTTCTCTGAGTTGATAGTTTGTCTCCTGCGAGCTTACTGGTATAATGTTAATATTTAACCTGAAAGATAATTTATGTATTCAATACCAGGATATTACCAATGCCAGAAGCACATAAACCTGTGCATCATCTTTCTCTATAATTATGTTGCCCAGTATATCTTCCTGAACTCCTTTGGAAGGAAGGGTGGTATTTACATTTAGCAAACAAATAAATTAGTCAAATTTATCTTTACCATCTGAAATCTCAATGCATCTGTCTATATGTAGACCTTTCTTAAGGAGGAAACTTCATTGCTGAGCAGAGTAGCTGCTCATCCTTTTCTATCATGACCGAGTTCATGAAACTGGCGGGATACAGAGGAGTGGTGGGAGGCATCAGCTGGGGAATCCCCAAGGGAAATCCGAAGGCAAGAAGGCTCAGAGCCAGGAGATTGGAGGTGGGACAACGATAAGTGATCAGAGGAAGAAGAGGGAGCAGACTGGGAAGAGAAGGTGTGCTGGTCCCGGGGGGGGGGGAGAGGTTACCATGCGGCGTAGTCTGAGGCTGAAGCGGGGTCTAAGGCAGGGAGTCGGGCGTGGTCAGGAACTCTGGCAGAAAGCAGGACAGGGTGCCGGCAGGAACAGGTAACCAACGATGTTGCTCCCGCAACCTGGGACTGGGCTGACTAGCCTTTATCTCCTCTGAGGCATAGGGGGCCCCGGTCCACAGGTGACTCGCCTCTCCAACCTGGAGGCGAGCACTCCTCCTACAAGAACTTAGTTCCCTCTGCCTCTCTGTCCTGAGCCTCTGCAGCTCCGGAGAGGCTGGAGGGTTACTGGACCCAGAGGCAACCTCACCTTCCCCTGACAGGGCTGGGAGAGGAGCACCTGCAGGCAATGGGTCCTCGATCACCTCCGGAGTCAGAGCGGATTCAGCTGGTGTCTGCTCCTGAGGATCCGGCACAGGTGAGGGCCCTTCAGGTTCAAGCCCCTGCCCTGGCTCAGTCGACCCTGGAGGCGGAGACTCCTGTGCAGGCTGGGATTCCTCAGGTTCATCCTCTGAATCAGATTCCCAGGCCATCACAGAAGGTGTTGGAAACTGAAGAGGTAGCAGAGTTTAGTGAGCAGGAAGAGACTGTGGCAGAGAGCAGTCCAGAGGCTGGAGAGGAGCGGGGCCGAGAGGCAGCAATGAGTCAGGCTGCTGAAGAAGCCAGGGAGTTTCCTGCTCCTGCTGTGACCAGCTCCCCTGCCCCCTGGTCTTCCAGAACCTGAAGAGGTACGAAAAGGGTGGAGCCACCAATTGGGGGGCAGCATTTTGGTCGTCCCCCCCCCTTTGGAATGGCACCTGGGGCAAACCACCACTAACACCCTCCGCCTCGGAACGCCCCTGCATACTCATAATCCAAAAAAATGGATTGAAAAATCCAGCAGTTGAAGAAAGGCTCTCTGCTCATGCTCTGAAGCATTCTCTTCCATATTTCCTATGTTCTAAGGCAAGCATTCAAAATAAATGCTGGAGCTGAGCTCTGGCTCATATTAACCTCTGGATGCCGTCCATTTCAATCAGAAACATGCACATCTCTAGCAAATGCATCATGACTAAGAGATGCAAAGAAACTGAATCGTATTTGCATGTAAAGATAGGACTGTAATCTCATTTGCTGGTTCTGTTCTCCAGCACTATTAAGATAAAACGGCATAATCTCTGGCTCCACTTCTCCCTTCACTACCCGCATCCATCTCTTTCTGAGCTATCCATAAATTAATTCTCTTCTGACTCCTTCTTTTCTTTATTGCAGCAATGAAATCATGCACACATGTGTCATGCCTCCAGACAGCCAGAATAGGAATTTAAAAAACCAATATATGGCTCTTCATCAAAACCATTGCACAGACAGGCTAGAAAGGCATCAGCTTTGTATTAGACAACTTGTAGGGGCTCTATTTTCAAGGATACTGCTTTACAACAGAAGACTAGGCCATAGATTAATCTATGGGTATATTAGCACTACAGATTTAAAACAGTTTAATATAGTAATATATAGGAAGCTGCCTTATTCCATTGGTCATGTAGCTTAGTATGCTCAACACTGACTGACTGGGAGAGGCTCTCCATTGTTTCAGGCAGGAGGAGCTGAACCTGGAAACTTCTGCAAGCAAAGAATGAGCCTTCCTACTGAGCTATGGCCCTTTTGCTCTACTCTGCCTTCTCCTCGGGAAATATTATGAGTCGGGTAAAAAGGTAAAGGACTTCTGACAGTTAAGTCTAGTCGCAAATGACTCTGGGGTTGCGGCGCTCATCTCGCTTTACTGGCCAAGGGAGCAGACGTTTGTCCACAGACAGTTTTTCTATAATAATAATAATAATTTATTATTTATACCCCGCCCATCTGGCTGGGCTTCCCCAGCCACTCTGGGCGGCTTCCAAAAGAATATTAAAATACTATAATACATCAAACATTAAAAGCTTCCCGAAACAGGGCTGCCTTCAGATGTCTTCTAAAAGCCTGGTAGTTGTTGTTCTCTTTGACATCTGGTGGGAGGGTGTTCCACAGGGAAGGCGCCACTCACTACCGAGAAGGCCCTCTGCCTGGTTCCCTGTAACTTGGCTTCTCGCAGTGAGGGAACTGCCAGAAGGCCCTCAGTGCTGGACCTCAGTGTCCGGGTAGAACGATGGGGGTGGAGACGCTCCTTCTGGACCAAGGCCGTTTAGGGCTTTAAAGGTCAGCACCAACACTTTGAATTGTGCTCAGAAACGTACTGGGAGCCAATGTAGGTCTTTCAAGACCGGTGTTATGTGGTCTCTGCAGCCGCTCCCAGTCACCAGTCTAGCTGCCGCGTTCTGGATTAGTTGTAGTTTCCGGGTCACCTTCAAAGGTAGCCCCACGTAGAGCGCATTGCAGTAATCCAAGTGGGAGATAACCAGAGCATGCAGCACTCTGGCGAGGCAGTCTGCGGGCAGATAGGGTCTCAGCCTGCATACCAGATGGAGCTGGTAAACAGCTGCCCTGGACACAGATTTGACCTGTGCCTCCATGAACAGCTGTGAGTCCAAAATGACTCCCAGGCTGCGCACCTGGTTCTTCAGGGGCACAGTTACCCCATTCAGGACCAGGGAATCCTCCACACCTGCCCGCCTCCTGTCCCCCAAAAACAGTACTTCTGTCTTGTCAGGATTCAACCTCAATCTGTTAGCCGCCATCCAACCTCCAACTGCCTCCAGGCACTCACACAGGACCTTCACTGCCTTCACTGGTTCTGATTTAAAAGAGAGGTAGAGCTGGGTATCATCCACATACTGATGAACACCCAGCCCAAATCCCCCGATGATCTCTCCCAGCGGCTTCATGTAGATGTTGAAAAGCATGAGGGAGAGGACAGAACCCTGAGGCACCCCACAAGTGAGGGCCCAGGGGTCTGAACACTCATCCCCCACCACCACTTTCTGAACACGGCCCAGGAGGAAGGAGCGGAACCACTGAACCCCCAGCTCCCAGCCCCTCAAGACAGTCCAGAAGGATGTTATGGTCGATGGTATCAAACGCCGCTGAGAGATCCAGCAAAACTAGGAAAGAGCTCTCACCTTTGTCCCTAGCTCGCCAGAGATCATCAACCAGTGTGACCAAGGCAGTTTCAGTCCCGTGATGAGGCCTGAATCCCAACTGGAAGGGATCCAAATGGTCCGCTTCTTCCAGGCGTGCCTGGAGTTGTTCAGCAACCACTCGCTCAATCACCTTGTCCAAGAATGGAAGATTTGAGACTGGGCGATAGTTGGCCATCGTGGCCGCATCTAAAGATGGTTTTTTAAGAAGCGGTTTAATAACTGCCTCTTTCAGCGGGTCTGGGAAGGCTCCCTCATGGAGGGAAGCATTCACCACCCCACGAAGCCCATCGCCCAGTCCTTCCCGGCTAGCTTTTATAAGCCAGGATGGGCAAGGATCAAGGAGACAAGTGGTTGGTTTCACTCGTCCAAGCAGCCTGTCCACATCCTCGGGGGTAACAGATTGGAATTGATCCCACACAACTTGACTAGACAGGACTCTAGCACTCTCCCGCCCCAGCCCTGCTCCCACGGTGGAGTCTACCTCTTCTCGAATCTGAGCGACTTTATCTGCAAAAAAACTTTGCAAAGTCATTGCAGGAGATCATGTGGCCCCTACTGGGCCCTGATGGAGCAGGTGGTTCCGCTAAATTGTGAACCACCTGAAAGAGTCTCCTGCTGCTGTTTTCCGCAGATGCAATAGAGGCAGTGAAGAAAGTCTTCTTCGCCGTCGCTATCGCCATTTGGTAGGCTCGACATTGAGCTCTAACCCGTGTCCGGTCAGATTCAGAATGGGTTATCCACCACCAGCGCTCTAGCCATCTCAACGATTGTTTCATTGCCCTCAGATCCGTGGAAAACCACGGGGCTGTCTGGGCTCCATGCAATCAGAGAGGGCGCTTTGGAGCCAAACAGTCAATAGCCCTGGTTAACTCCACATTCCTGCGGGCCACCAGGGAATCAGCTGAAAGGCCATCAACATGGGATAAAACATCCCCTACCACTCTCTGGAAACCATTTGGATCCATTAAGTGGCGGGGGCGGACCATCTGAATCGGTCCCGCCTCCCTGCAGAGGGGAAGGGTTGCGGAGAAGTCCAGTTGCACCAGGAAGTGATCTGACCATGGCACTTCTTTGGTTTCGCTTTTACTTAGTGTCAGATCACCAACATCCATAGAGGTGAACACCAGGTCTAAGGCATGCCCGTGGCTATGAGTTGGGCCCAACTTATTCAGGGACAGCCCCATGGAGGCCATGCTTTCCACGAAGTACCGAGCGGCCCCTTGTAAGGTCGTGTCGGCATGGATGTTAAAATCCCCTAGGACAACCAAACTAGGTGTCTCCAGGAGGACATCCGCCATGACCTGAAGCAGCTCGGGCAGGGAATCCTTGGTGCAGCGGGGAGGTTGGTACACCAATAGGAATCCTGTATTGCCCAACTTCCAGAACATGCACTCAGAGAACTGGGTCTTTCCAATAGGACGCCTGGTGCAAACTAATGACTTCCTAAAAATCACTGCAACCCCCCCCTCCCCGCCCACAAGGCCTGGGTTGCTGTGCGTAAGAGAAACCTGGTGGACAAGCAGCGGCAAGGACAGGCCCATCTGCTTCATCCAACCAGGTCTCTGTCACACATGCCAGGTCAAATCCTCCATCCACAATCAGGTCGTGGATGGCAGTGGTTTTATTCATCATTGACCTGGTATTGCACAGCAACACTTCTGGGTCATGTGGCCAGCATGACTAAGCCACTTCTGGCAAAACCAGAGCAGCGCATGGAAACGGCGTTTACCTTCCCGCCACCTATTTATCTACTTGCACTTTGACGTGCTTTTGAACTGCTAGGTTGGCAAGAGCAGGGACCAAACAATGGGAGCTCACCCCATCACGGGGATTCGAAGCACCGACCTTCTGATCGGCAAGCCCAAGGCTCAGTGGTTTACACCACAGTGCCAATGAGTAGGGCAGAGATCACTACCAAACATTTTCAGAGATTTCAGTTTCATAAACATACATTTTGCATGTGAGTCAATTGATTTTTTTAAGCGAGTTTGGATTAGGAAGTGGGTTCAATTATTTCTTCCAATAAAAGCCAGAAATTCATCACTGATGCATTCTTCCTGCTGGTGAAAGTCAGGCGGTTTGTTGTGTCTGGTACTACTCAGTCTCCTACTTTGAATCAGCTCAGGAAAATTGTCACTTTTGGATGCATTGGAGAGATAAAATTAAGGGAAAGGACTCTCCCACAAGTGCTTCTTTCAATGGATTTTCTCTGTAGTTATGTCCTACCCTAACGGAATTCAGAATTTGACCCTGGGAAGTGACAGTGATTACAGGCTGAATCCAGTGCCAAAGGGAGGGATTAGTCTTTCCCTTAGTATTTCAGACAGAGGGCCTGACTGATTGCTTTACAAAGCTGAAAGATAACCAGCCCTAGTTCATTGTGTTTGGAAATTAAAATGGAAGGTTTGGGAGTGACTGATGAGTTACAGGCAGCCATTTTGCATTTGGAATGAATGGAAAAGGTGACCAGCAGATGACAGTAAAAGCTGATGGATGAGGTGAACACAAATGTCAGAAAGAACATAAAATGATAATGTCTTTGGGGGAACTGTCCCAAATTTATCTATCTATCTGTCAATCTAGTTATCTATCTTTCATTCCATCCATCTATCCATGACAATAGGTAAATTAAACATTGGGTATGGGGTATAAGTACAGTGGTACTTCGGGTTAAGTACTTAATTCGTTCCGGAGGTGCGTTCTTAACCTGAAACTGTTCTTAACCTGAAGCACCACTTTAGCTAATGGGGCCTCCTGCTGCCGCCGCGCTCCCAGAGCATGATTTCTGTTTTCATCCTGAAGCAAAGTTCTTAACCTGAAGCACTATTTCTGGGTTAGTGGAGTCTGTAACCTGAAGCGTATGTAACCTGAGGTACCACTGTACTACTATATGCACTGAAATTTAAGTAATATTGATCTGTGAAGAGGTTTTTTGTTGTTGTTCTCTTCTGGATTTTGTGATATATTTTTAAATGATAAATAAAATCTATTTATTTTTATTTTTAAAAAATCCAGTAGTTTATCTGCAAGATGGCATTCGGCAGGCACTCTGGTACTACAAACTTGCTGAAGCTGTGTTGGTGCAAGAAGTGAATTGAATATTGGAGCGCTTCCACACTGTCACTGTTTTTTCAGGTGGGATTCAGTCACACACTGGCAAATTCAAGTTGTGAAATTAACGTCAATTGGACGGCCCTGCACAACAAATCTGCTTCTCCAAAAGACTGGACATTTTGAGATAAGGAGACTAA
Organism: Podarcis vaucheri; assembly: GCF_965113315.1. Lineage (NCBI taxonomy): Eukaryota > Metazoa > Chordata > Lepidosauria > Squamata > Lacertidae > Podarcis > Podarcis vaucheri. The sequence continues at coordinate 92,565,832 of NC_138759.1, forward strand.
AGGGAAAATGCACTGGAAAGTGTGAGGTAACACTTGCTGTGGTGCAGCATCATTTAATCTCCCTGCAAACAAAACAAGTTGAATACTCAGTAAGAAGGTCATCTGGAAACACCCAATCAGATTAAAGCACAGAAGTGTTGGTGATAGAGCCAGTAGTTGTTAAACAAAGAAAGGGAAGGGATGCAAAACAAGTTAGGGTAAATAGCCCCTGTGAACATTTTTTTAGCTAAGATTATATTTTCTTAAAGGATTTCTGAGGATTAACAGACAGATTCTGATTGATCTCATTTTAGGGTAGCTGGTGCACAATTTTCCCGCACTGCTGATAGGACATTCAGGCTTCATCCATGACCACCTGCTTCTCTCAGAGGGCTTCTTAAGGTGATCATGCGGCGTGTGAAATGTCACAAAACCAGGAGCTGTACCATTCAGCCAACCCCATAAAAACCTCCACAGTGCTGTAGCACAACTGTGCTCAGGTTTAGGGTTTGAAGTGGAAGGGTTTAAGCCAGGGGTGGGGAACCTGTGGCCTCCAGGTGTTGCTGGGCTCCAGCTACCATCTGCCCCAGCTAGCATGGCCAAGGGCCAGAAGTCCCCCAATTCTGGTTTAAATCCTTCCTCTTACACTGCACTGTTCAAGTTGAGGGCTACAATTCTCCACCAGTTCTAACCATAACTTTAGATCCCTGTGGGCCCCTAGCTTGTGCCCACCTATAAAAGATTCCATTTTTGACCCAAGGGTCTATTCCACTTGGCTGCATGAATACCATTAACCTTATGAGACAATACCTCAGGAAAGCATCCTCACCCCCAAAGCACAGGGTGTGCATGTGGGTGGGTGTGGGTGTGTAGGCCTAAGAGACGCTTCTTTCCGCCGTATACTGAATCCACCAGTGTTTGCCATAGTGTGGAGAGGGAAATTTCCTCACACATAATGGGCATGCCAATAGGGAGATGCATGTGATTGTTTTCTTATGCACAGCTGTCGCAGGCTATTTGGGAAAGGATGCTTCCTCCTCCCTCAGGAAACAAGTGTCAGAACACTGGTAGACTCAGATTGCCATGAGAAATGTGTATGAGATCAATACCATGTGAGGGTCAGGACTGCTGCTGATGGTGTTACAATGACTCATAACAGCATGGTGAACTGCAGATGGCAAGCAGCACAGCACATTGGAGACTGTAATACCCATGGCTTGCATCACAAGTGACCTGTATTCAGGAAGCATTACAGGTCCTCGCGCTTGTCCGTTTATACACATTACTCTTGGGAAGGGTTGAACGAAAGCGTCTTTTCTTTAATTCTTTACTGGCGTTTATTACAAATGCCACTTTACTAGATGGGCTCCTGTAGTGGCAAATGGTACATCTACAAATTAAAAGTATTTATGTGCTCCAATGTAGTTTTATTTCTGATTTTTATGGGCATTAATTCATTCTCTGAAAACCAGCTGGAATGAGAAACAGGAATAAGGAGCTTCTTAATTTAGACTCAGGGCTGTTTTTCTTCTAATACTTAACACATAATACTCAAAACAACAGCTTTATTATACACGCTGCATTTCAGGAAGGCCTATGGAATCAAATAAAACATGAGCCAGGGGTGGAAGAGGAATGCCGTCTTAGAAGGAAAAAGACAGCTAGGCTTATGCTGCCAAGACAGGAGTTTGCAGTGGGTTCTACACTGCTGAGGCATAATGAAATGTATACTCTATTTGAAGTATGTGACTTTCCCTAAACTGTAGTTTGTTAATAATAATAACAATAATTTATTATTTATACCCCACCCATCTGGCTGAGTTTCCCCAGCCACTCTGGGCGGCTCCCAATCAAGTGTTAAAAACAGTACGGCGTTAAATATTAAAAACTTCCCGGAACAGAGCTGACTTCAGATGTCTTTTAAAGATAGGATAGCTGCTTATTTCCTTCACATCTGAAGGGAGGGTGTTCCACAGGGTGGGCGCCACTACTGAGAAGGCCCTCTGTCTGGTTCCCTGTAACCTCACTTCTCGCAATGAGGGAACCGCCAGAGTTGGTGCAGGGAACTGTAGCTCTGTGAGGGGGGTAGGCTATGGTTCCCAATATTTTCTCCCATGTACTTTAAATGTATAGTGTGTTCACAGCCTAAACAGTGCTGCAGATCAGTTGCCTAATCCCTGAAGGCAGATGTGAAACTGCAAGGTACTGTATATGAACTGCAGGAACTGACACACTTGCTAATTCAGGTTTGCCAGCCATTGCATTGCATTTCTGATTTTAAAACCTTTCTGCACTCTCCTGGAGTGCCACCACCAGTCACTGTAAAGGTCCAGTCGTGGCCGACTCTGGGGTTGCGGCGCTCATCTCACTTTATTGGCCAAGGGAGCCGGCGTACAGCTTCCGGGTCATGTGGCCAGCATGACTAAGCCACTTCTGGTGAACCAGAGCAGTGCACGGAAATGCCGTTTACCTTCCTGCCGGAGCAGTACCTATTTATCTACTTATACTTTGACGTGCTTTCGAATTGCTAGGTTGGCAGGAGCAGGGACCGAGCAACGGGAGCTCACCCCCTTGCGGGGATTCGAACCGCCGACCTTCTGATCGGCAATTCCTAGGCTCTGTGGTTTAACCCACAGCGCCACCAGTCAGTGTAGACAGTACTAAATGGACCAGGTGTCTGACAGCTTTCTATGTTCCCATGTTCAGACCCTTGTGATATGTGGACAGCCATCACAAGGATCATTGAGCTTTATGACAAATAGGCATGCATGACGTGTTGACATGTCTTACAATAGCATGCTAGCATTTGCAACTTGCTATTCATAAGCACATGAAACTTGTCACCTAGTGATTGTTTTACACTACAACCTCCCTACACAAAGCATCTCCATGTATGAAAAATAAGCGTTTACCATATTGTGTGAATGACAGGAGAAATTTCTCTTCATATTTTGGGTACATTGGTCTGGCTTTGTGCTAGCAATGACCCTGAATTCTTCCATCAAACAGCCAGTGCATTACAGCAGCTGCTCATTCTATAGATTTGTCAGTTTTCAAATATCAAGGTTTGGCACAGGTGGTTTTTTATTCCTTAGTAAATAGGGAAGGTGGGAAGAAAAGAACCATGTGGGGAGGTGTTTGGGGGTACGTTCAAAAAATAGAACAAATAAATGTCTCCATAAAGAGCACCAAGTGCTTGACAATTAAAACTATTCCAAATAAACAAATGGCGTTCACTATCCAAAAAGGGACTCATGCAGCCAGAGTTTTCCTACCTCATCATTCATAAGAGCCAACACCTTAATTATTGTGGCAGCAGTCAACAAAGCCTTATGCAGAATAGTGCAGACAGAAGATCAGGCATAATCCTACACGGATTTGCTTTCAGTTAATACATCAATATATATATATATTTCCACACTAAATGACTAGCTTAGAGCATGTCCTCTAGCACCACCTAGCAGACTGACTGAAAAAGTTACACCAGTCTGAACAAAAATCAGTACAGTACCATTAAGAAGCACTGTTAGATTTAACATATCACAGTTTGTTTATGTAAATCTATGGTACAGCTGCATTTGGAAGACTGTGCATAGTTTATTTATTTCATTTCAGTGATTACCTCACTTTTCCATCCAAATGGAAGTCCAAAGCAGCTGGCAACAGCAAATAATATCAAGCTGCAATCCAACAGTATGAAATAACCTATAAAGTTTTAAATCAGTACCTATGTTTTTATCAGCCCATCTAAAAAGAGAGCTTTAAAAAAGTGATACTGCTGGGAGTTACATCAAAAACTCAGGACAGAACTTTGATCCATGTTTGGAGGTAATTTGAGAGTGTTGTGTTTAAGATGTTAACTATGAAATTAATTATTGTATCAACACACACTGTGTGGAAGCAAAAAAAGGGGGGATTTGTGACACAAAACAAACACAAAGCTTTAGTAATAACTTTAGAAGCAATCTGAAAGTTAACACAGCATGGAACATGGTGGCCAAGTAATCTCTGTCCAAAGGGTGCCATACCTAGCAAACCAGCTATAGCTGGAAATAGGCACTCCTAGCCACTTTGGCCCCTGAAGCCTTCGGTGACAATGTTGGGTCAAGGAGCATTCTTAATCTACGGGCCTGCTTATTCCACCTCTCATTCCCAAGTCCTCAGACATGCAAGACTTCTGTCTTATCAGGATTCAGTTTTAATACATTGGCCCACAAGCAGCCCATCACCACTTCTAAGAGTAGCACTGATAATAAATACAACAATGCAAATAAAAGAATCTTTAAAAACCAGGATCTTTAGCCATCACTTTTGTTCATGAGTGTAGTGAGAAACTTGGATGATAGCAAGAAACTTGCTACTGATCAAAAATTAAAACATACGCTAATTTTTTATTTGCAAATTTAACTAAGTGAGGGAGGAAAAATATTAAGGGAATATAAACACTTTTTTTATGAAAGAAAAAGAAATAATATATGAAAAATAACAAATTTCTTAAAAACCATCAACGGCTCATATTAAGGCTACAATAACCACCAATGCATCCATCCAAACTTAAACATTAATACCTCAGGTTAAGAACTTAATTTATTCTGGAGGTCCATTCTTAACCTGAAACTGTTCTTAACCTGAGGTACCACTTCAGCTAATGAGGCCTCCCGCCGCCACCGCACGATTTCTGTTCTCATCCTGAAGCAAAGTTCTTAACCCGAGGTACTATTTCCGGGTTAGCGGAATCTGTAACCTGAAGCGTCTGTAACCTGAAACGTCTGTAATCCGAGGTACCACTGTACATGGGGAATCAATATGGTGCCCTACAGATGTTTTTGCACTCCAACTCCAATCAGCCCCAGCCAGTATGGTAAATGGTAAGGGATGATGGGAGTTGCAGGCCAACAATAGCAGGTGGTTACCACATTAGCTACTTCTGGTTTAATATAAGCCCTCCAGTTGTTTATATGGGTATCCACATGAAACAGATGTCTATGAGTATCTTCCAATGTAGCCAGGATGGTCCTCAAGGCATTGTGTCATAAACGATGGGTGTTTATCCTTCCAGGCTCAAAGTGCAAGTCTCGTAATGACCATAAAAGGCTAGCATGATCCACGTTAGAGAAATCATAAACTCTATCACAGAAGAGACGATGAGATGGTTGAACAGTGTTCTCGAAGCTACGAACATGAGTGTGACCAAGCTGCGGGAGGCAGAGGAAGACAGGAGTGCCTGGCATGCTCTGGTCCATGGGAGTCACAAAGTCAGACACGACCACGACAAATCACAGAAGAGTGCATACAATTTGTAAACAATTTAATATATATTTATTCTAAAAGATCTACAAAAGAGTGGCTGAGAGAGGGGTGGGTTTATTTTGCTGCTCTTTTGCTGTGTGTATCACACCAACAAGTTTTTTGTATCATTTTCACGGCTAATATTATACAACGGAAGTTTGCAAATCAGTACTGTATAGCCTTCCCAGACATTAGCGCGCTTCATAGCTCTCTCCAAAAACCAGTGCATTCCTGGGGAGGAAAGTTAATTGTAACACACTCGGCCACATCATCATGACAACAGAAGCACAAGTTCCAAGGAAATTGCATGGCCCAAGAAATAACAATCGTGCATTTGTTGTGCAAAAGTAAAGGGGGGAAGAAGCCCCCAACAACGACCCTCTTGACTGCGATTAAGGGAACGTAATTGCGATTATTTTGAGAGGCGAGTAGCCTTTATCACCCCCGCCTAACCGCCACACACATATACACACTTCCTTTTAAAAACCTTAACCCCCTAACAAGGCGGTGCAACAAAGCAGAAGGGCTTGAGAGAGAGCGGGACGCTTCTCGCAGAATGCCTCTCCTGTGAGAGATCTCTCCCAGCCCGGCCACGATCAATGGCTGCTCTGTTCCTCCGAGGCTCCTGGCGGGCTGCGCAGCTGTCCGCGGTAAGCAGGCGAGGGCAGCAGGCATGGCAAGCCAGCTCGGCAGCTGCCCAGTCTGCGCTTTTTCTCCGCGCCTCTGGGGCGGCAGGGCGAAGCCAAACGCTGCCTATATGCCTGCAGCTTGGCGGAAACGAGAGGGGTCGGGGTCGGGGGGGGGGGCTATGAGTCAGGCAGGCCCTCCTCGCCAAGGGCTGCAGGGAGGAGATGAGCAGCGCAGCCCTGCTCGCAAAGAAGCCCCTCCAAGGAGCTGGCTCGTGGGTAACTGGCCCGGGCAACGCGCCCTTGCAAAGGATGATTTGCACATATATATTACTTCGAGGGAACCCCCTTTCTTTTCTCTCTCCGTTTGCATTTCAGTTTGCATTTGCAAACTCCCCGGATTTGCATTTCAGCTTTCCTCAATAAACCTCTTCGTGTTGGCTGCCTTGTGGGATATATTATATGCGTCTTCCTCCCCGCTCCATCCTCCTGGACGGGCTAAGGCAAAATCGAGAACCACAAGAAGAAGACAGCGGAAAGGTCCAATTATAGCCCGGCGGTGGGGAGGGGGGGCTCCAGTGCCTTTTGCAACAGCAGGGGTTCCTCGTCGCCAAGGCAACCCGGAACTCCCGCCGGCTATTTTCTCCTGCTAAGCTTGAGCGCGCCGCTTTCTCAGCAGCTGACTTTCTTTACGGCACCCACGTGCGTTTTCCCTTTCCGGTATATTAATTCAAGCTGCTGCTGCTGTTGCGGGTGGAGTGTGGGTAGGTAGAAATGAGTTGGGATTTAACACCGCGTTGCTAAAAGAGGTATTGGCCCTTTCTGCTGGTAGGAGATCAGGTCCTTATCCTTAGCGCGTGCCCATTTCCAGTGCTTTAAAACGGAATGCCTTTATGCGCGTTTAATTGTGTTTCAGAATTGCCTTTGTAAATGGAAGGGGCACAAAACAGAACGAAGCATGGATACAAGCAGTTGCAGTTAGATGCAAAATTAGTTAAAATTAGAGGAGTTCTTTCAGCCCCCCCCCCAGCTAAATTCTGCGATCTGCAATTAGTATAGGTTGACTAGTTATCTTGTTGCATGACTGCTATTTTGGCAAATTAGTGTTTAGGGTGGCATCTGTTTTATGCTATGTCTGTGGTATGCTATAAAAAGCATGACATTTATACTTATACTGCAAGGGCATAATACTGGCCTTGTAGGCAAGGATTTATTTCAGCTGGAACTCACCAGAACTCAGTTTCGGCACCTCTCAGATGGACACCATTGCCATTTTAAGAGAACAAGGGAGGTATTAATGACAAGTTCCAGCACCTCTTTTTCTAGGAAAAAAAATATAGCACTGCTTGTAAGCATGTATTATTGTTACTTAGGTTGCTTCCAGATGACCAGTCTTGGGCATTCAAAATTATTTGTTTGCAGGAGGTTTCCACAGTGTCGCATTATTCCATCTTCCTATCACTTCCCTGATTGCAAAGAGTCTGATGGGGTGGGGAGGAGTAGTGCAATAGTGCCAGACTGTAACCCAAATTTGTATGTGATTGAATCCCACCCCCCAAAACAGAGGCAGTCCAGAAGCACCCTTAACATATTATGCATATGTCATAGCTGTCTCTCTGTCATTTTTATCTTCATAAGAACCCTGCATGGTAGATTAGGCTGAGATATAATGACTAACCCAAAGTAAACCAGTGAGCTGAATAGAGATTTGAACCTGGGTCTCGCAAGTCCTAGCTTGATATCCACTCTCTTTATAGCTACTGCCTGAGACTAACTAGCAACAAAGTATTTCGTTATATACACTACACTACAACATCTGGGACCAAGGAGATAAATACTAGTGCTGATTTTTTTGTGAGTGCTCACATCCCTACCTGTGAAATGGGAACTCTGATTTCAGGACAAAAAGTTAACCTTGGAAAATGTATTTAGCATCCGAACACTCAATTTTGTATTCTGGGCTCCAGCTTTGCCCTGTGCACAATTTTTTGGACAAGTTTTATTTCACTTTTACCACCTTTGAAATGGGTTTTCAGTTTGCAGCAGAAAACTGTGGGACCAAAGGAGTGGTTTCGAACCCAAACTCTGCCTTGTATTCAGCTGCTTGAACAAGTTACTTTGTCCTTTCTGATTAGCCAGGCTCCTGCTGCCATCATTTTGTGATTAACCAGTCAAGGTCCGCCCCCCCCCCCCAAGATTCCTGGGAACTGTCGGAGTGTTGTTAGGAGTCCCCATTCCCCTCACAATTCTCAGAGGTATTGACTGTTAAACCACTCTGAGAACTGTAGCTCTGTAAGGAGAATAGGGGTGTGCTAACAACTCTGCCAACCTAGCAGTTCGAAAGCACATCAAAGTGCAGATAGATAAATAGGTACCGCTCTGGCGGGAAGGTAAACGGTGTTTCCGTGCGCTGCTCTGGTTTCGCCAGAAGCGGCTTAGTCATGCTGGCCACATGACCTGGAAGCTGTATGCCGGCTCCCTCAGCCAATAAAACGAGATGAGCGCCACAACCCCAGAGTCCACAACTAGACCTAATGGTCAGGCGTCCTTTTACCTTTACTAACAACTCTTAGCTCCCCTAAGAAACTATACTTCCCAGCACTATTTGGGAAAAGCCATGACCATTTAAAGTGGCATGATACTGTTTTAAATGTACAGTGATACCTCTGGATGCGAGCGGGATCCGTTCCGGAGCCCCGTTCGCAGCATGAGCAGAACGCAGCCTGCGCAGGTCGCGATTCGCCGCATCTGCACATGCACGTGACGTCATTCTGAGCATCTGAGCATGCGCAAGCAGCGAAACCCAGAAGTAACCCATTCCTTTACTTCCGGGTCGGAATATTTAACCCGAAGCGTCTTTAACCCGTAGTATGACTGTATAGCATAAATGGAGCTTATGTGTAAGTATGCTAATTCATCACTTGTCTTGAAATTGAACAGGCTAGCAGCTGAATATGGCAGTTCGGTTCCTTTGGAAGACAGTGGCCATGGTGGAGAGGCACAGGACTGGTTTCCTGGCAGTTTCCTGTGCTGGACTCTTTGGTGCTAACCTGACTTTTCACATCTTTCCTGAGGAGACATTCAGACCATTGTATCAGGCTTGGGCCAAGGGGAAACCAATGGAGCTCTCAGGAAAATTACAGACCCTGTTCCGTGACATCATCAGTGACGTCAGAGTAAAATCAGCAAATCGTTACCAAGCCTTCGTGGCCTACAGCTTCCACCCGGTGAGCGCTGGGCTTCCATGGTTGCCTGCAGGCTGTGTCGTGGGCATTCCTGCCCATTTCAGTGGTGCAGCCACTGATGATAACAGGACTGCCAGCCACGTTGTTATGATTGAAGGCAAAGAAGTGGACTGGGACAGCACAGAAGGCCTGGCCTTGAAGGAGGCCCTGACCCTTTCTCCGGAGGCTCAAAAGTTTGCCATTGCAAGAGAGCTCATGTACTTGCAAAGCAACGGACCCTTCATATGTGCTGCTGTTGCCCCCGTTTGTTTAGCTGGGACTTGGATTTCTGGGGTAGCCATAAAGCAGCTCCTGGGCTTGTATTCGGGTCCAGTGCTCTTACGAGGCCTTTACAACGTGGCTGTAATGGCGATTGGATTTGTAGGCTATTGTCTCTCGTACGACGCTGTGAGTCAGGCAATGGATTACAGGACAGACAGAAATACAGCCACCATTTCCACCAGCTTTGCCAGAGGTGGAGTGGAGTTCTATAATAAAATTCTGTCCCAGAACAAGATTTTCCGCACGCTCATGGGCAAGAAAGGAGAGCGGATATATGCCCCAAGTGGCAATCTTTTCCCAAGATACTGGTTCAGATTAAAACATGCATCATACACTTCCAGAAGAGACTTGATTATCAATATTTTAAGCATGCCCCAGGCATAGGAGTAGAGGCACAGTTGAATTTTGAGCTTGTAGATTATGTATTCTCTTTGGAACACTGCAGCCTGGTTTCACTTTTCATATGATTTCATTAGCATTTCAATTATTATTATTTGGGGGGTGGGGAGGAGAAGGGGCTTGATTTTATTTTTCCTCCCTGTCCTGGATGCACTGGTTGTCTTTAAAAATTAAAGCCTCGCTTCAAAGGTTCTGTGTCCTACATGCCTCTAAATTCCTTCTTAAAACTCTGAGGGAGTGTTACTTGCCAAGCACGGGGCTGGAAGAGCTAGCATTTTCTTTATTTTGCATATTATTTTGAATGAACATAAAATGCAGAGGGCAGCATGATGTGCTCTTGTTAATGTAAAGAGCGGGTGGTGTGCAGAGCTGTGGGCAGGTGCAGAACTGCCATGTAACTTGGTGTCTTTAGGAACATCTAAAGAAAAGATGGAGGAAGCAAGTTTCTAGTCCTCGTGGATTATGGAGGAAAGTTTAGCTAAATATTGGATCCATGTGTTGAGAATGCTGAAACTTACAGCAGAGCCTATGAGGCTACTGGTGCCCTGTATGGTTCCATGTTATTCCCCAGTGTAAACCTGCATCTAGTGTAAATGCTGTTCCCCCGTTCCGATTCCTTAATGCCAGTTGTTATCCTAACCACAATCTTAACATTAACAGTCAGATGCACTGACCCATTGCACTGTTAGGATCGTCCTACTCTCATGTAGGGCCCTGGCAGAGACACATGCCCGACTGACGTGTTCTCTCCCTCCTGGTCGGTTGTTCAGGAGCTTCAAAAGCTTTCTTCAGCCCAAACATCACAGCAACTGATACCAAGAAGCATCAGCACACTTAGGGATCCGCAGACTATTCGCAGTTTGCGTAACAGAACTCAGTAGGTCAGCATTTTGGCTAATCTACATTTATTTACATATAATACACTCAGAGCATTCTGACTTAGCTCCTTCCTCTTTCTCATCAGACAGCAGAGAGAAAGAACAAAGGACAATAGTCCCACTTTCCGGAACAGATTAATACCAAAACATCCTGTCTCTGTCACTTCCCACTCTGTGGAATGAAAACATACACCGTCAAGTGATAGACAACAATCCCATGACTGCACCCAGAAATAGTACCTCAGTTTAAGAACATTGCTTCAGGATAAGAACAGAAATCGTGCTCTGGCAGCAGCAGGAGGCCCCATTAGCTAAAGTGGTGCTTCAGGTTAAGAACAGTTTTAGGTTAAGAACGGACCTCCGGAACGAATTAAGTACTTAACCCGAGGTACCACTGTACTTTACTTGGCCTTTCCTGTGAGTCTTTGATTGACGTGAGAATAAAATTAAGGGTTGTGGTTTTTTGTTCTTAAAAAAAGACACCTCTCTGTTGCGGCTGAAAAGCTATTTTAATAAAGAACTGGAAGACTTCAGAGTGTTGCAATCAGTGAAAAAGTTATACAGGAATATTAGCTTGCAATTCTGTCAGAAATACATTCCCATGTCAGTGAGAGGTAGCAGAAGAAACCACTATTCATATATTTATATAGAAAGGTCTGGAAGCAAAGGAATCTGCAGTTTTGTTGCACCCCCTGCATCCCATTACAGCAGTTTGCGACATGAGAGGCTGAGTGCATTTCTACACCCTACTGCAATACATGTGGATGGGCTTCAGCATTATAACTGAGCTCCTGCAATTCTCATCGCATAATGTGCCCCAGTGAAGCCCACCTTTGCGGTTGAGCTGTGCATCAAAGCAGGAGTCGTACCACCAGCCCCCACCGTGGACGTCTGCACAGTTTTGTTTGGTAGATCTGTCATTGTCCTTGTCTTTACAAGAAAACCTCATGTTGTCGTGCATGTTTTTGGCCTTGGAAGAAGTGAGAGAGTCACCTGCATTACCCTCGTAGGTCCCTAACTTGAGCATATATTCATCATTCTCATTTCTCAGGACAAAGCTATCGTATTCTGCATATCTATGGTGTCCACCTGCATCTACTAAATTTATTCTGACTTTGTACCATTTCTGCTGGCTTATTAAGGAAATGTACTCGGTGCCCAACCAGTGATCTCCCACCAAGTTGCCAAACCCATATTTATAAGTTGTCCAGGTCTCTGACCAGGTGAGTTCAGTGTTGTGGGTGTTGTGTTGGATAACTGTCCACCCATTGCATCCATCCATGTGGCACCAGGCTACGAGCTTGATGGCGTTCTCGGGACGTAATATATAGAGGCCGCTCTCTGTGTGGCCTGCCTGGAACATTTCGTCACAGTCCCGCATGTAAGGGATCGCTAGGGAACAAAAGATTGATTGGATGGTGAGTTTCAACATGCAGCCAAGTTCTCTGCAGCATCCTTGTAGAAATGTGTGCAAGCCTTGTGAGTTTGAATTCCTAGTCAAGCAAACACCTGACATGTTGAAATATTTTATCGCCCTCGTAAAGGTAAAGGGACCCCTGACCATTAGGTCCAGTCGTGACCGACTCTGGGGTTGCGTGCTCATCTCGCTTTATTGGCTGAGGGAGCCGGCATACAGCTTCTGGGTCATGTGGCCTGCATGACTAAGCCGCTTTTGGCAAACCAGAGCAGCACATGGAAACGCCGTTTACCTTCCCGCCAGACCGGTACCTATTTATCTACTTGCACTTTGACATGCTTTCGAACTGCTAGGTTGGCAGGAGCAGGGACTGAGCAACGAGAGCTCACCCCATCGTGGGGATTCAAACCGCCAACCTTCTGATCGGCAAGTCCTAGGCTCTGTGGTTTAACCCACAGCGCTGCCCGCGTCCTGATCACTCTCATAATAATTGCTAATCTGTGATAGATTGAAGTTATATAAGACATTGGGATTGGACTCAGGTTTTTCTTGTCCAGTCCAGCAACATGTTCTCACAGCAGCCAAGCAGGTGCCTTTTGGGAAATGTGCAAACGCCACCTGCCCACAAGGGCACTCTTCCCTGCTGTGGTTTCCAGCAATGAGTATTATGAAGCATCACAGCCTCTGACAATGGAGGCAGAGCGTAGCTGTATGTTGTTGTTGTTTTATATAGAAAATCAGCGGTATAAGAAAGCGTACTTGCAATGAAGGGTCTTAGTTATAAAGGGTTATGGGGAAAGAGTGAAGGGCGGTTGTGAGAATGAGGTAAGGCAGGGAGATTAGCAAACTGAGTTAGGCAGCAGAGGGTCTTGACATTAGGTGAAGTGAAAACTCAGCCAGTGTGCGATTGAGTTGCCAACACAGCCAGTGAAGCAGCAGCTATTACTCATCTGCATTTATTCATGTATCTAAAAATGTGACAAATACCATTGTTCACTGCCTGTTATAGCAGCAAAAACCAATGAACTGAATGCACACAGCGTTTTCTATCTGCCGTGAGAAGAGCAAATCATTAAGGCTGATGGTATAAGGATGCCTTTAATGACTCTCTAGTGCTGGATTTCCAGAGAAGCATTCCTTCGCATGGGCCCAATGCCTCCTGCCAACATGTATTCTTATCATCTGTCGGAGTGGCTCACCGGTGGGAATGGCAAAGCTGTTCTTGTGCTTCCTTCGCATCTCTTCTTACTGTACTGTGCAAATCACCTCCACTGTCTACTGACTTGTGCCGCTTAGGCCATTCTAACAAGCTTCCCTTCTGCAGCTAACTTGGCCTCCTAAATAGAAGCTCTTGAAATCCATGCTGCACCTTCAGAAGATCTCTTTGGCAGGGAGGGGTACTCGCCACTCACTTCACTGGCGCTCCTAGTTTTCCAGGAACTCCATGACAGGGACACTTTGAACACTCTTTAACAAAGCGTGGTACCAGCTCGTTAGGACTGAGCCATATTTGCTAAGCAAGCCTCAGTTTCATTCAGATTTACACTACTGCATGTGATCGACATTTTCAGAAACGACATCTCGTGAATTGCCTCACTCTGCATTTAAAGGCACGTGGAGAAATGCAAATGTCACACAAAGACAACCGTTCCAACAGGGTGAGCATAGAATGACACACACACACACACACCCCGTTTTCTCCCTCTGCATGCTGATATCCAGGGGGTTCTTCTAATCTGCCCAAAGCCAATTTCAAGGGGTGCAAAGGGAAAGAGGGGAAGGACCACAACAAAGACCTGTTGTGTAAGTGGAAGCTTCTGCTGATTGGGTTCAGTTGAATGCCACCCACAAACATTGCAAAGAAATCTGTAGTATGTGAGGGTGTGTGTGTGTGTGTGTGTGTGTGAGAGAGAGAGAGAGAGAGAGAGAGAGAGAGAGAGAAGCAAAAACCTACCAGGGACACTCAATGTACAAAAATTAAGCAAATAATAACAATGTTCATAGCTTCTCTCAGTGAACATATATTTGTAACAGTATTCCAGCACCATGTCTGAGACTACCTTTGCCAGGGAAGCTGCTGGGCAGTGGGGTGGGCGTTGCATCAACCGGATCCCTGTTCTGTTTTATGGCCCAATTCCTATAATCCCAGATCATTCACCATACTAGCAGGTGTAGGATTGATGGGAGTTGTAGCCCAAACTATCTGGAGGGCACCGGTTGAGGAAGGCTGTCATAATCCATCAATTCTCCCCCTGCCTCTACTCCTAACTACATGAGAGGCTATTTGATGGTGCCTTATTTTAATCATAATAGCTTTGGAATGCTTTTTCATCCAGTCACAAAACCAGAGACCTATATAAATATTTTAAAACAAGAATAGAGGAAGAATTCTTCTTTAGAAAGAGTAGTTTGTAACCTCATAATTCTTGATCTTCAGTGACATGAACCTCTCTGTGATGATGTTATAAAACACGTTATATAATTCTCAGTGGATACCAACGAAGTATGGAGTATTTTATACAGTGAAGCTGCTGAAATCTGAGTGTACCATTTAAAGTGTGCCTTATAAAAGGTAAAGGTACCCCTGCCCGTTCGGGCCAGTCTTGCCAGACTCTTATAACTCCTTATAACTCCTCGTTAATGAAGCTCAACAATTTTATCCATTTAAAGCATTGCCACACATTCTAATATATGGACATTTGTTAGATACTCAAGAGTTAGCAGGGAAATGTTATCGAAAAATGGAAGACCAATAATCCAATAGGTTATTTAAATGTTTCTTCAGAGATTGTATTTTCAAGTGGCTCAGAAAACGTGAATTCAAGCAACATCATTTGGAAACTAATAATAAAATTAAGAAAAAAACCCAAACTGAAATTTAAACACAGCATCTTGAAAAAAATTATTGGAAGACCTGCTTTTGATGGAAAACACTTTTGTGAGGAGGAATCCAACAGAACTGAGACTGGGTGTTCAAAGTCATCCCCGTATTCAGTCTGCATTCACTGGAATTCACCAGTTTAGAAAGGAGGAAGAAATAAATCTAGTAGAGTTATTATGGGGGGAGAATTATCTCTCATGTTAGCCAGTCAGTGAGATATTTAGAACAACATGACAAAAATGTGCCCCTCCAAATGTTGCTGGACTCCAAATCTCATCAGCCAAAGCCAGCCTGACCAACGGTCACGAATGATAGGAGCTTGAGTCCAATAACATCTGAAGGTCCACAAATTACCTGCTTTTGCTTTCCAGAATCCTAATTATATTGGAAATGAGTGATTTTCTTGTCTGTTCTTTCCATAGATGCTAGAGTTCAGAATGCTGGAGTTGTTCTTAATCTTTTTTCTTTTTAAAAAAAGTTATTTTACATCTCAAACACACACTCCTTAATACTTAACAGCAACACATAGGCGCAATAAACAACAGTGTGACTTCACAAATCATTAAACATAAATTACCTTTTCTTTGCACAATAATTCTCCAGTTCCGAATTTGAGTGACATTCTTGACCAAGTCTAGGTTGACAATTTCGCTGAGTTGTTTCCTCAGTTTTTCCTCATTCAGTGAGCTTGTCACAGGGATCAGAAAAAGAAGAGCAACTGTAGCCAGCAGGACATTGGGGGGATGCATTGTGCAGACAGGTATCTGAAAGAGGCGACACGCAAATTAGTAATAGGCATGAGGCTCCAACACCTCAGACGTAACAGACTGCTTGACAAACTTACAGCACTTTTTGGAGCCAAATTCAAATGGAGAAAGTGCTGCGGCAGATTCCCCATTTATGTTTTATAAGTGGAGATAAGATCCTGGATGACTAAGCTTGTTACTAGTTAACTTTAGTATGCAATATTTGCCAGCGCCTCCGCCATAACAGCTGCTACGCTCCTCAGTGCTGTTGACTTTGCTGCCTTTCCTAAATGGAAGTTTATTTGATTGTCCTTTGTAAAGTCAATATAACATGTTCCTCAGTAGCAGCAGGTGCATCTTTAAGAGGATACATTCTCTAAGAATTAAATGATAACACGTTGGGTCTTTGTAATATTGGTGTGTGAGAGAAGACAGAAAATCTTTTGCAGGGAAATGATAGGTTGCCAATGAATATAAATTTGGATATGGGCATGGCTCAGTGCTAATAGGGGAAGGGATCAGGATTCTGTCTGACCAGATCCTGCAGAGATCTTTTTGGAGGAAGAGGTCACCTGGGAGTGGCCAATGACTGCTAGTCATATATAGCAACTTTCCATCATGTTATAGGAGAGGGATCACCATCCACTCTGCTGAAAGAGCAGCAACTTTTGGCTCCTCTCTCTCTGAAAACTTTCCATTCCTTCTGTCATTACATAAACTGAGAAAAGGTGCCTAGTTTGCTTGTTTTTCCTCCTCTCTCCCAATCATTTTTCCTTTCGTGTTGTGTCTTTTAGATTGTAAGGCTGAGGGCAAGGGCTTCCTTATTGCTTGCGTTTGAAAGCCTCTGTGGGAACCTTTTTCAGCTGACGAGTGAGATAAAAATTGCTTCAGATAAAGTAGTAAGAATAATGGGTGCCAGTAGCCAAGTGGCTAAGATAGCTGCATAGCTCTTGGAATCTGACTCCTTCCACCTCTTTGAACAATAGACATCCCTAACATTTAACAAGCAATCCATCTGAAAAATAGAAACTCAAAGGATCCTTATACTTGCATGGTATTAGCTGTGTAGTGGGCTGTCTCCCAGCCTGGGTATTTTTAGAGGGCGCTTTCAGATTTGTACTGTCTGTGTGTGAACATGTCAAACTTTCTGGGCCACAACTCTCTGTTTGTGGCATACTTTGGGGCTGGATTCTGTGTGTTGATCTGCTTGAGACTGATGGATAGACATTCCTGACAGCAAATGACTTTAGACCAGAGAGTCCAACCACCTTCTTTCCCCTTTCTTTTTCCTTTTTTGGCAGATTCAGTGGCTTTGTCTTGAGCTTCTGCCTCAAGCGATCCAGTTGTGCTTTAGAAAATCCATGCTCTTTTTTTAGACCGTACTCTACTAGGTGAGCTGTGATTGATTGATTGATTGATTGATTGATTAAAAAGTAAAACAAAATACAGGTCAAGGAGCATCAAATGCAAGTGACAACTGAGCTGCGTGTTCTGCACAATCAATATGCCAAAGCATAAAGATACCTTCATATGCCACCTGAGCGGGGAATGCCTGAGCTGCTCTCAGGAAATGTACATAAAATTCATAGTATGGGCCCCTCCAGTCATCCTTTTTATTCTGCATTCATGATGACTTGTGCTCATCATGAGGGACTCAGGGTAGTTATATGGGATCCAGTTTTCAATACTGTTTATGCCTGCAAAGATTTTGGTGCAGACATACAGCTTGCTTTCCAATCACTGCAGGCCCCATAACTTCCCGCTCAGCTCTTGCAACTTTTTACACCACAAATGTTCTGTGTGTGTGTATGTGTGTGTGTGTCCTGCTTTTGTTGTGATATATAGCATAAAAGTGCTCTTTCAGACAGCAATAATGCAGTAGCATCGTGGAAGCATCACAAAACAATTAACAGAGCAGAATGATGTGTGGATGGTGCAGTATAAATAAATCCACGACTATATTGCGCCAGTGACATGTTGCAGAATGCATTTGCCAAAAAAAGCACTGGTCTGGAAGGGCCCTATGTAAATTCCTTGCTGTGATCTCTGATCCCTTGGAAATTTCAGTTCCCAGGTCTTGCCTCTCCATTGCTTCTTCTCTCCCCTGATGTTCAGTGCCTCCTTATGGCTACATTTCAGACATAATGTTTTTACTTATGGCATAAGAAGAATGGTTTGGCACTGTTTCATTTGTAAAGCATCAGTCACATAGCCTAAGTCTGGATAGTTTAATTAAACATCTAATGTAGCTATTTCAAAACTTGTTAGAGCCGTTTTTGCAACACACACCTGAGAGGACTGGAAAAAGACGAGCACAACTTGTGCATCAGATAAGGCAAATGTAAAACCTGAGCTCAACACACACTCCCAAGAGGAACGCTGGTGCTTAGACGAGAGAGTTTTCCTGTCAGCTTGCATTCCAGGTTTGCTTACACATAATGCTCACTGACTTTTGGATCTGTATTCTTCTGATTATTGTGAGCATCTCTCTCCCTCCATCTCTCTCTCTCTCTCTCTCTCTCTCTCTCTCTCTCTCTCTCTCTTCCCCCCCTCCTGGCAACCTTGCCTCCAGAGATGAAATATGCCCAAGATAGTGGAAAGGAGAAAGTTTATCCCAGAAGTTGTGTATAATGCTGCACACTGATTGCTAGCTAAAGGTTTAGCACACCATAAAGCAAAGGTAAAGGGACCCCTGACCATTAGGTCCAGTTGCAGACAACTCTGGGGTTGCGGCACTCATCTCGCTTTATTGGCCGAGGAAGCCGGCATACAGCTTCCGGGTCATGTGGCCAGCATGACTAAGCCACTTCTGGTGAACCAGAGCAGCGCACGGAAACACCGTTTACCTTCCCTCCGGAGCGGTACCTATTTATCTACTTGCACTTTGATGTGCTTTCGAACTGCTAGGTTGGCAGGAGCAGGGACCAAGCAACGGGAGCTCTCCGACCTTCTGATCGGCAAGTCCTAGGCTCTGAGGTTTAACCCACAGCACCACCCGCGTCCCTTTAGCACGCCATGCCTGTTGCCTATTCATGATTACAATGACAAGACCCATAATAAAATTCTCAGAATGTTCACCCCAGAAACGAAGCTGAAATGGTAAGAAGTGACAAAGGAGGGCATCCCACAAGGCGGACTGCTTCATGGAGTATTAACTAGTCTGGAGAAGAGCTCATTGTGGGCAAAGGGACATATTAAAAATTGAGTGCCCTGCCAGATCAAACAAAAGGGTCCGTCATTTTCAGTAGTAAGGGCCAGATTCAGCTAAATTGTTACACTATTGGAAGCCAATGCAATGAGTCCTGCCAATGCTATGTGACTCTCCCCCTTCTTGTCCCCCTGCTGCATCCTCCCCAGATCTTCTTGGGAGGGTTGGAGAACCTCCAGAACAACACACGGAGTGGGGAGGGGGAGATCATTCCATCTGGCAAGCAGATGTTGAATTCCACCCTCTGATTTCAACAATGGCCAGCCAGTTGTTTTCAGGGAATGCAGACAATAGCTTGGATTCAGAAATGCAGTTTTTGGGCTGATCCTGCCACTTCCTCTACATCTATATGATGTATAGAGCTATATCAGGACCACAGCAGGGACAAAAGGCTAAAGTCTTTTGAATACCACAGCCCAGATCTTGCTTGGATCCTCCTGTACCTACTATTTGTATTTTTTCCCCAAAAGACCCAGAATCACACAAAGTCAAATGACATGGAAAACACAACTCTTCACCTAAGCATAACAGATCATATGATTGTAGCATTGATGCTGCAATCACTATTATAATGCAAATTTGCCATTATTAGATCCTCTTTTCCATTCATCAGTGACTCTGATTTGGTTAAATTTGACGGTCAGGATGATAAAAAAGCATTTTTATGTCTATAGACTGTACCTGCCCCCTCCAAAAAAAATAAAATTTAAAAATCTCAAATGTGGCCTAGTTTCTTTTAGCAACTGTGAACATGTTTCATTTGTTAACTCTGCAAATATATTAGGTCACACCCATGCCAGGATACAGGACTAAATTAACAAACAAAAAAGCAGTAAAATTCCCTCCATCATAATTCTCATGAAAAATCAGCACCTACATCTATGATTAGTTTGTTCTGCTTAGCTTTTGCTACACTCCCATCATAAATCCAGAGCAAGCAAATAACTCAGCAATTAACATTCCAGCTGCACCTGGACACCAGGAGAAAGGGAAATCGCCTATAGAAAGTTTTGCATTCAGTATATTAATTGCCATGCCTTGTTATCAGTGAAACCATATAGCATAGCTCTTGCTGGAATGTACCACTTCACATTGTGGGTGGAAAATGGAAATGTTGATTGTTTCACATATAAAAAATGAATATGTAGAAAATAGGCATATCTTTAAAATGAGACTAACATCCTTCTGACTTGCTAGCTTTCCATGTTCACTTCTCCATACTCAGAGGCATTAAAAGTAAAATTTCTTCAAACTATTCAAAAGGTATAATTTCAAATATTTATAAAATTTTGCTCAAATATGAGCATGGACACCAAATGGGTTTAAGAATGTCATAGAACACAGAATATGACATAACTACTTGGTTGGCCATGTTGCGGGGGGGGGGCTCCTTTTTATCAGCTAAACACAAATAACTGCCATTAAAGTTGATTCATAAGTGGTACATGACTTCTAGTAAATTATTGTTACTATTATTAATAATAATAAAATTTATATACTACGCTTCATCTGAACATCTTAGGGTGGTTCATAAGATAAAAATACAGGATTAACACAAAATAAATGGTTAAAACAAGCAAGCAAACAAAACCAATAACCCCCTCCCACAAACACATTTAAAAGGCCATAGAATATTAATAATATGCATAAGTTCATCTGCATCAAGATGCTGGAGGCGATGTTTAGAAATTGGACCATACCTCCACCTATGGTGGGGTTGTACTATAGTGCAAGAATTTTGGGCAACAGTATTCAGAGAAATTGATAATATCTCAAACTGCCACTTTATCCCAACAGCTCTATTAGTCCTTTTGTCTATATTTGATGAGGGCAATCAAAATTTGCACAATAAAGACTTGATAGTGCACCATTATATCTGTGCTATAAATAGTTCCATTTGCTACCTTTCATACATTCACATACCTGTGGTTTATTTCTTTTGACTTTATGTTTGTTTTTGCTCAACAGTGATCTATAATCATCTATGGATTATGAATAATGTCATCAACTCTTTTTTGATAACACTGTACTTTGTAGAAATTTGTATAATTTTTTTAAAAGTTTGAAAAATAATGCAAATTGTGTTTTTTTAATGAACTGATTAAAGGTGAGGACTTGTATTTATGCCATTGCAGTACTGTTAACTATGATTAAAAATAAAAGCCAGCTTAAATGCAAGAATCAGGCTTTGCACATAAACTCATAACTCTTTTGCACTAGACTCCATACTACCATCTCCCACAATTTATTGGTTTAATTTCATGGCATATTCCTTACTCCAGGAGAATAACAAGGCTTGATTTTCTCTATGGATTAGGGTCTTGGTCCAGTGGTAGAGCATCTGCTCTACATGCAGAAGGTCCCAGGTTCAATCCCAGGCATTTCCAGGTAGTCCTGGGAGGGACCGCTGCTTGAAACCCTAGAGCAGGCATGGCCAAACTTGGCCCTCCAGATGTTTTGGGACTACAGTTCCCATCATCCCTGACCACTGGTCCTGTTAGCTAGGGATGATGGGAGTTGTAGTCTCAAGACATCTGGAGGGTCAAGTTTGGCCATGCCTGCCCTAGAGAGTCACTCTCAGTCAGTACGGACAACGCTAGATGGACCAATGCTCTGAGTCAGTTCTAGGTAGCTTCATGCCTTCCTAAGGCATTTGATTTCAACTTCTGCCATGGAAACTTTGAGCTGTATATTTAATGAGCAGGGCACTACCAGGAGCATGTGCGTGCATGCCATCTGTTTGCTCTTAAGACGTTATCTTTACTAGAGACCTCAAGTTCTAGAAAGACAGCAGACTTGCGTGGACATATAGACTGTCTAATGGGCCACCTCCTGATGGCAAACACTGTAAATGAAGATTTACTCAAGACTGGAGGAAGAAGGAAGCTGAGCAGATTTGGAAAGTACAGAAAGTCATTCTGTACTTTCTGTTTTATACTGTACACTGGAACCAGCAAGTGACTAGGCTGCTAACACACACACACACACACACACACACACACACATTCTTCCTGTAAAAGCGGTGTCACGAGGAAGAACATCTTTCTGCTTTTCATATTGTTGAGGGAATGTGAGGGAGGCAGATGAGATTGTGTGTAGGGTTTCTGCTCTTTAAGTCTTTTAATCAAGGATGGCTAACCTCCAGGTGTTGTTGGACTCCTATCAGTCTCAGCCAGCAGGCCAACAGTCAGGGGTGATGGGAATTGTGTCTGTGTAATTTTATATATATAATTTTTCTCAAGTTTTCTGTTTTACAATTTAAAATACTCATTTTACCTCCTTAAGATATCAATGACTTCCCTTCTTCTCTTTCTATGGTTTATTTTATGTATCAAAAATCCTTGCATATTTTACAAGAACTATACCAATCAATATTCCATTATTGCATCCATTAAAACTTATTTACACTGTTGAATTTATCTTAATACTGCCAGCGTTTTCAGCTGTACACAATTATTTTCCATATATTCAATAAACGTTTTCCAATCTTCTTTAAATGTTTGTTCTCTTATTCTATATGTTAAGTCTACAGGTTGTGCATATTCTGTCAACTTAAGTTGCCACTCTTCTTTGGTTGGGACCTTGCTAGTTTTCCATTTTGAGGCTAACAAAACATGGGCTGTAGTTGCAGTATACATAAATAACCTTTTCTGACACCTGAGAATTTCAGTCTGAATCAGGTTAAAGGTAAAGGTAAAGGGACCCCTGAACATTAGGTCCAGTCGTGGCCAACTCTGGGGTTGCGGTGCTCATCTCGCTTTATTGGCCGAGGGAGCCAACGTACAGCTTCCAGGTCATGTGGCCAGCATGACTAAGCCGTTTCTGGCGAACCAGAGCAGCACACGGAAATGGCGTTTACCTTCCTGTCGGAGTGGTACCTATTTATCTACTTGCACTTTGACGTGCTTTCGAACTGCTAGGTTGGCAGGAGCAGGGACCGAGCAAAGGGAGCTCCCCCCGTCATGGGGATTCAAACCGCTGACCTTCTGATCGGCAGGCCCTAGGCTAAATCACATATTGGTGTGGGGAAAGTGCTGGCTAGATTAAGATAGTTATAGAAAATAAAGGACAATGAGTGTGACAAGTGCAACTGGGTTTCTGGGTCCAGAATAAAATAATAATAATCTAAGTACATTAGAACGTAAGAAGAGCTCTGCTGGATCAAGCCAAGGGCCCATCTAATCCAGCGTCCTGTTCTCACAGTGGCCAACCAGATGCCTGTAGGAAACTCACAAGCAGGACTCAAGCATAAGAAAACTCATCACTCCTGTGGTTTCCAGCAAGTGGTATTCAAAAGCAAGACTGCTTCTAACCATGGAGGCAGAGCACAACCATCATGGCTAGTGACCATGGCCTTATCGTTACTTCGCTTTCTTTAATCCCCTTTTGAAGCCATCCAAGTTGGTGGCCTTCTGTATGAGTTCCATAGTTTATTATGCTATTACTATCAGTGCTTAGCCATATCTGATTCAAGGTTTGGACATGCATCCATTCTTACATATTGTAGTTCTGTTCAACATCCTGTACTGTCACTAACAGGCTTTAAGGTCTGGAATATGTTGGTTATAATAACACAGAAAAACAGAGTTACAGGGTCTCACTTCACTATTCTTTTCTTCTTATAGAAAAGAACACTATTTGGTTTACTAATTTGTGGTTGAATTAGAGAATATGTTTTGATTGACTCAGAAATAAGCAATAACTTTGACAATAATACACAGAGTTCAAAACTTTTTTTTTTTTTTGCTTTAAATGTTAATATCTACATTTTCTTGTGTCAATGAGGTAAGGGAGACACATAAAAAGTGTGTTGAAATGTACATCCATTATAATATTATTTGCTTATTTCATTTATGAATCACTTCCTATGAAGTACCACAAAGTGATTTCATAATACAATAAATACACACAAATATTTGTTTGTGTGAGAAAGCCCTGCTGAAAACTCGGAGGCTCTGGGCTGATGGCAGCAGCAGGGCCGGAAGTGAAGTAAGTGGGGTGCCGTTTTGCCAAACCTTCTCCTCGAGACAGTTGCCCCAGTTTGCCTCATCCTAGCACCAGCCCTGTTATTACCCTGGTAGATCAGGGGAATCCTCTTAACATAATATATCTTAATTTTAGCAAGACTTTTGATAAGATCCCCCATTACATTTTTGTTGGCCAATTGGTAAAATGTGGACAAGATGGTGTTACTGTTTGTAGTTGATTAATAGAAACTGAAAGAGTGCTAATTAATGGCTGGGGTTTAACATCTTTATAAATAACTTGGATGAAGGAGTGGAGGGGATGCTCTTTAAACTTGCAGATGACACTAAACTGGGTGTGGTGGTTAAGAGATATCTTAAGAGATAGAAACAGGATACAGGATCTTGACATGATGACGTGGGAAAGGCTCTAAGGGTTTAAGTAAAGCTCAAGTTAAACATGATGCAACAGTGTGATGCGTTGGCAAAGGGACGGGGCTAATGATATTCTAGAACGTATTGACAGAAGTATAGTGTCCAGATGACATCCAGAATGCTGAATCCAATTCTGGGCATCACAGTTTAAGAAGTAATTTGATAAACTGGAATGTGTCCAGAGGAAAGTTGATGGACAATACCGAAATGGCAAAAATGGCCGGAAGAATCAGAAATCAGAAAGAGCAAAATCTTAATAAGGAATCTATCTTTCAAACCATGGTAAACAGCTAAAATCATTAGTGGGACTGGAATAACACTTGTAGTTTAATGGTGAATTTTGAACATAATGGAGATGCAAAATATTTGGATTATTGTAAAAGATGTAGGAGGAAAGGACCAACAATAAGACCCACAAAGCGGCAGAGGGAAGTCCAGGAGATTATGTAGAATCTTGTTTCTGTATTCTATGTTGATATGTTATTGTAAAATTTTAATTTGAAAAACCCAAATAAATAAATTTACGAGAGAGAGAGAGAGAGAGAGAGAGAGAGAGAGAGAGGAATGTGTCCAGAGGACAGTGACAAAGATTGTGGAGCATCTGGAGCAAGCAAACTAGGATGAATGCTCAATAAATAGGTTGCCTAGAGGGGAGGACCATAAAGAAGGCTGATCGCCGAAGAATTGATGCTTTTGAATTATGGTGCTGGAGGAGACTCTTGAGAGTCCCATGGACTGCAAGAAGATCAAACCTCTCCATTCTGAAGGAAATCAGCCCTGAGTGCTCACTGGAAGGACAGATCATGAAGCTGGGGCTCCAATACTTTGGCCACCTCATGAGAAGAGAAGACTCCCTGGAAAAAACCCTAATATTGGGAAAGATAGAGGGCACAAGGAGAAGGGGATGAGAGAGGACGAGATGGTTGGACAGTGTTCTCGAAACTACCAGCATGAGTTTGGCCAGGCTGCGGGAGGCAGTGCCTGGCGTGCTCTGGTCCGTGGGGTCACGAAGAGTCGGACACGACTAAACGACTAAACAATAACAACAGAGGGGAGGAACTGAGTCAGAACACTGGTCCATATAGCTCAGTATTTTCTACGCTGACTGGCAGTAGCTCTCCAGGATTTCAGAGAGGAATCTTTCCCAGCATGACTTAGAGATACAATGGGTGACGCTGGGACATTCTGCATGTAAAGCAGAGGCACTACCCACTGAACTACAGCTCTTTCCCATTCTTGCAGAGTAGAGAGGCAATGTTCTTCATACTCTGGAAGCTAAATCTGTCCTGGCTAACATTTCCCTGTAACTCTGAGCAGGTTACACTTTTCTTCTGCAGACCCAGGATTCCTGCTCATAGTTTATGAGGGGAAGGAAAGAGAGTGAAAGTTCAGCCAGAGAGCCCATATAACGTAGTTACTTTCCTCTCTTTTTATGGACTGGCTATACTGTATACCAGTAATTCTGCCCCTATTAAGTTAAAAAATGCACTACTGAAAGAGTCTGATAAAGGTTTCTTAAGAGGAACAAAGGTCCATGGACAGCAGTTAATTTTGCATGATTGATGAACCACACGTGGCTGATAGAGCACATTTTGTATAATGACTATACCAATATGACTTCTGTCAATGTAGGACAGTTCACATTGCTCCTATTCTTTACTTTTGTGCAATATCACTAGAACAGAAAGTTCTCTTTGGCACAGGGAAGTTTGACATGGGTTTATGGAAGGTGCAGGAGGAAATTTTCCTGGGAAAGCCCCCCCCCCCCATTGCATGAAAATGTGTCTGTTTTTCCTCAAGTGCCATTATATATTGCATTAACATATAGTGCATTAACTTAATGCAGGAGTGGCTAACATTTTTAGACCTGAAGGCTGCGTTACCACTTTACAACCCCTCTGGGGCCCATATGCCAGCATGCCCAAAACATGGGCACAGCCACCACAACTGCACACATCACATGCACATAGTGACTGGCCTAGGATCCCACAGTGAGGTTCATAGTTGAATGGGGGTTTAGTTTAGTCCCGCCATCTAACCACTTAGACCACACTGGAGTTTGTATAGACCCAGGTGGAAATCCCCACTCAGCTATAAATTTTACTGGATGATCTTAGGCTAGTCACTATCTCTCAGTCTAACCTACTTTGTGATGTTGTTGAGAGGACAAAAAGGGAGAGAGAGGAGAAACAGCCATTGCACACCACTTTTAGCTCCATTGAGGAAGCGAGTGGGATGGGCAGAACTAGGATGAATAAAAAATGTGAGACTATAAGCCTTCTGGTGCTAGCTATCCTGCACTACTGAGGTAGTAAGGGGCTGGACTATCTATAATTTTCAGGTTCAGGAGGTGGCAAACCATAACCCTCAAGAATATTTTTACACCTCTAATTTTAAGAGAAATATCTCATACAAGTTTATGCAAATCCAATAGGACCTACACTCATGTAAATGTGCGTATAAAGGATTCTATTCTTAATATCACATTTGAGAAACAACTTCAAAATCATTCTCCATTTATGCTTGCATAGAGTTTATTTAACAATGAAACAATAGCCATTTCTCTCTCTTTTATTGCAGGTATTTGTAAATCACAAATGAATTTTTGTATTTTTCATTAAAAGCACAGAGATAAAGACATTTCAGCTCTATATGGGCCTTCTCTTTTAAATAAGCTACTACTTTTTCACACTCAGAAATGTGCAATAGAGTATTGTAATTCTCTTGACATCAGCACTGCGATAGACTAGATTTTGGCCAAAATGTTTAACAGTTGTTTCAGGTAGGTGGAAAAGAAAGCAGATACCAATGGGAAGTTCTCCTGATAAGCCCCACTGAAAAGAATGGGAGTTGCTTAAGAACACAGCTACTGTGCTCCTATGTAGCTCTCATTCCTTTCAATGAGGGTTTACAACAAATTCGTGGAGAACTACTGTGTCCTAAATCTTGGGGCCTTATAAAAACTACATATTGGTGGTTGGTTTTTAGAGCTGATCTAAAACAAAAGGAAGCCTCTTATAGTGGTAGGAAACGATTCATTAATATCTTGGAGGTATGTTGCAATTTTTCCCATTGGGTCGAATCATGATGTATGCTGATGTACAGGGCATGGCCTCTGAGCACAACCCCCTCCAGCGAATGTCGCCTGTTAGGAGGGCCGAGTAACAGTTATCGTACCACCAGCCGCCACCATTATCTAGTGCACAGTTTGTACTGGCCCTCCTGTCATTATCCTTGTCTTCGGTAGAAAACCTCATGTTGTCATGGGTTCCCCATTCGCCTATAGTGGTCAGTGAATCCCCAGCATCCCCTGTGTAGTTCCCTAGCCTCAAAGCATAACCACTGTCTTCATCATCCACTTTAAAACTCTGGTATTCAGCGTACTTGGTTTGCCCTTGACTGTCAGTTATGACAAATCGTACAGAGAAGGCGTTCTGGTTGGTTAAGAGGTGCATGTATTCATTGCCGAGCCAGTGGTTTCCCTGCAGGTCCCCAAAGCCATGCTTATAAGACTGCCATGGGTATGACCAGGCTGTCTTTTGGTTGACATTGTTTCTGTGCAGGACTGTCCAGCCGCCCCCATCATACTCCATGTCACAGTAGACCGCCAGCAAGGGAGAGTATTTGGGACGGATGACATACAGGCCGCTTTGCTTCCTGCCACGGAGGTGAGCTGCTCTGCAGTCCCTTGCAATGTATTCTGAAACAGAAGAACCAGACTCCTTGTAAGTACCTTGCAGGCAGAGACATAGAAACAAAACCCACTGAACTGTTAGAACCCAATACTAAGAATTTGTCAAGAATGTATAATTTGCTGTTGAAATGGAATACACAAGATGAAACAGTTAAATCAGCTATGATTAAGTGGGCACAGGACATTGGTCATAACATTATGTTTGCTGACTGGGAAAGGTTGTGGAACACCGGTATTAAATTTACGGCATGTAATGCCTTAAAGGAAAATATTATGAAAATGATCTATAGGTGGTACATGACCCCAGTCAAGCTTGCAAAAATTTACCATTTGCCTGATAACAAATGTTGGAAATGTAAAGAAACTGAAGGTACTTTTTACCATCTTTGGTGGACATGCCCGAAGATTAAGGCTTTCTGGGAAATGATATATAATGAAATGAAAAAGGTACTTAAATGTACTTTCCTTAAGAAACCAGAGGCCTTTCCCTTGGGCATTGTCGGCCAATTGGTGCCAAAGAAAGATGGAACTTTCTTTATGTACGCAACAACAGCAGCAAGAATACTTATCGCAAAGTATTGGAAGACACAAGATCTACCCACCCTGGAAGAATGGCAGATGAAAGTGATGGACTATATGACATTGGCTGAGATGACTGGCAGAATCCGTGATCAGGGAAAAGAGACGGCGGAAGAAGAATGGAAGAAATTTAAAATTTATCTAAAGGACTACTATAAACTTGATGAATGCTAGAATGTCGAGGTTTTGAGAAAGAAAGGGTTACAGTGATATAAGAATAGATTAAAGAAAAGAATAAGACGACAGAGGTTGGAAAGAAATATTTAGAAGTTGCTAAAAAAATTTGGACATTGGGATGCAGAAAGGGGAGGTATGGGGGAGTCTGAGAAAAGAGGTTTATGGAAAAAATGTTATGAAACTATACGTGTTTGTATGTCTTTTTATATGTTTGTTTGTCTTAAAAAACTTTGTAAAACCAATAAAAAATTTTATATAAAAAAAATAGAAACAAAACCCACAAGCAGTTTTTGGACTGGTGCTGTGGACCCTTTAATAAGGAACTTATCACCACTTGAGATAAGACACGCTCCAACACTCTGCACTTTCCGAAGCACGCTTAAGGCCTTTTCCGAATGCATTTTTAAATTGATGACTTGCTGAAAGTCTTCTGGTGTTATTTTAACTGTATTATTTCTGGTGTACATTTCATACGTTGTTGGTTTTCTGTGTACCCCGCCCTGGTTTTTTTATTACATGAGCAGTTTATAAATCTTGTAAATACCCCTCACTGGCAGTGGTGCCATCACTTTGAGAAAGAGGTCCAGGGCCTGGCTCTGCGGAATGAGCAAGAGGGCTGACTTACAACATACATGAAGTAATAAATCCACCATTAAGACCAGAGTCTAAAATGATCTGAGAGCAACATTGCCAGCTGGCCTCAATTCAGTTCTATTAGGGCTTTGCTACATAACCCCTCCCTTAGCAGACACACCTTAAGCCCTAAGGAGACCAGAAGAGATTTGCAATGAGTTTCACCAGTGATCATTAGCAGTAGATGGGGGACTTCTCTAGATGCCTAGGCCTACAACTCCCATCAGCTTCCAAGCCAACATGGCCAATGAACTGGGCTGACGGGAGTTGTTTTCCAACAACTTTTGGAGAGTCTACAGGTTCTCCATCCCTGCATCAGGTAGCAATGGCACCTTGCCAAATTTCCTCTCTTCTTACATTTTCATTTCATTTGAGTAGCGTTTCAGGGCTTTTTGTTACCTTCATAAACGTTTTTTCCAGCATTAATCAGGGAAGCAGTGTCCTTGGTTGTCAGCATATGTTTATTGGCAATTTTTGATAACAGCTCATCCTTGGTTAAAGATGATGAAATGGAAATGAGAATGCAGAAACAAAGAGAAGAGTAAAGTAGCATCTTGGGAACCTGGAGAGGAAAAAGACCAGCCCATGAACAAATAGGTTCAACACCGCCATCTTCCTAAGGGAACTACAGTGGTACCTCGTGTTACATACGCTTCAGGTTACAGACTCCGCTAACCCAGAAATAGTACCTCGGGTTAAGAACTTTGCTTCAGGATGAGAACAGAAATCATGCTCCGGCGGCGCGGCAGCAGCAGGAGGCCCCATTAGCTAAAGTGGTGCTTCAGGTTAAGAACAGTTTCAGATTAAGTACAGACCTCCGGAACAAATTAAGTACTTAACCCGAGGTACCACTGTACTGTAAATGACTGCCTTCTGACAAAAGGCCTCTTCCAGTGCAGGAATTAAAATCATTATCTTCTGCGATCTAGTGGCATTTTGTACTCTGTGAACCACTTCCAGATATACCTTCTTATAACAATTTCTGCAACATAACTCAGAGCCAAAAATATGTAGAATTAATTTTAAAAAGAAATCAGTAGAAAGGACTAGAAAATAACAGACATTAGAAAAAGTTAAGAATCAATGTACACACTTCCATGTACTCTGTATCCAATGTGCTCCCACCAATCGTTTTGGGAAGCCTTGTGCACACAGTCTACAGCTATCCTGTAGCTTTTTTGTGTGTGAGGCACTGTGTTTTGATGCACTCCCTCTCTCACAATAAAACCCCAACTTCAACCAAATTCAGAACTGCTCATCAGATGAAGACATCCCACTAGTGTGGGCTTAGGTGGGAGACTTGGGTAAACATCGAACCATTCTGATACATACAGCAATGTGCAAATGCTGTTTCAAACACAGTGAAACAGGACAACCTTGCTGCATTGTAAGGCAGTAATGTGTACACAGCCCCAGATGTACAGGATCACATGTATCCTTAGGTCCCCTTGGAGATTTGATGGAATTTTTCTTTTTTGAACCCCAAAATTAATAAAAGAAACTGTTAATGCTGGGGACTTTTCCTGAATGCCTAGAAATGGGGTGGTCTGTTACTGTGTGCAATTGATTGTTTCTGCTTAGCATCAGAGATCCAATGAAGCCTTTGCACTTGGATAACTATACAAATGTATTGGTTGAGATTAAAGCCTGGCTTTAGGACTGAAAGCCTGTTTATTTCTGTTTCCTAATTCAAAACTTAATTTCTTTCCTAAATTCTGTACATGGCAACAGAATAATAAAACTGGCTTGGCTAATAGAAGGAGACACTGCTTTTTTGGAGGTGGGGAGCCACATGTATACTGTGCACTAAAAAAAGAATTCATTTTGAAAAACTTTAAAATGATCATTGCAACCACCACTCCAAAATGTAGTTGAATTAAGTTAGTTGTGTTTAATTCCCACTGAAATCAATGGGAGTTGAGCAAAGTCCCAAACCCATTTCAGTTCAGCAGGACAATTAACTTCAGGTGCATTCCTATACATTTCTACTCAGAAGTATGTCCCATTTAGTTCTACGGGGCTTAGTTCCAGGTATGTGGCTATAGGTCTAACTTTGCAGCCAACGTACTGGGGTGGGGGGTTATTGTTTTGCTTGTTACTATGTTGTGTCTTTTGGTGCTTTTATATTGTAAACCATCCTGTAATCCTTGGATAAAGGGCAGTATTGAATGAAATGAATAAATTCATTTATTGTTCCAGATCTGAACACATTTCTGGAGACCAGTTTTAGTTTTCTCAGGGTAAAACCTGAAGTGCTACTGATGCCTTCACACCAATTCAATGGGATATCATGGTGGGACAGAAAAAACATGAGGATATCCACTGCAAGCAACAACCATACCATGCCACCTTTTTCCCAATAAGACTTAACTGTGCTCTTGCTCCAAATTTTAGCCAAAGGTACCAACACTCTTGCCTTGTCATTGTAACAGATTAAGTAAGCCAGACACAGGCTGGAGCTTAGTATCTAGATGTTAGTTACCCAATCACTGCTGACTATTTAATGAAAATGGTTGCATACTCTGAATGCAGCACTATTTATATGGACACAGTTCATTTTAAATCTTAAATCTTTGCTTCTTGTTTCTTTGTTTCCATTGTCTTTACCTGTTGTCTAACTTTGGGCTGTAGGACCCTTAGGCTAGGGACTATCTACCCAAGGTCCCTATTATTTGTAATAATATTGATATACATAATATATTGTATTTGATGTCCAATATGGGTCTCTTCTGATTAGCTGGCATGCTGAAGGGTTTTTAACTTCTCCAAGAATTTGAAAAGTGGCACATAAACCCCACAATTATATTTTAGAACTTGGGGCATAATTTTGACAGTCAACATGTTATTGATCTTAAATATGGCAATTATGTTCTTTTCAAAGAACAATAGGGGGAGTGAGGTTATACGTTGTGCCGAAGTTTAACAGCCTGTTTTGAATAAGAAGAACTAAATCTAGTGAGAGAAAATGGAGGTTAGAACTTACCTTTCTTACTGATGCTTCTTAGAGGCAAGATTGCATGATCTGAAGAAGGCTCCTTCAGACAACACAAATGATTTTTATTTTGCTTATATGCTCATACTTTATACTGGGATGGGCAAGCAAAGTAAATAGCTAATTATAGATGTTTGCATAAAGTGTCATTGGGTGCCCAGTCACGCAGGAACAGCTTGTAAATGGGTTACAGAAAAGTAGGGGATATAATCTTAAACAGTTCCTGCTGCTTTGGGGTGCGCCCTACAAACTCTTAAGTACCATAAATGGTGTGTAATGGAT
The DNA here is from genome assembly GCF_965113315.1 of Podarcis vaucheri. Classification (NCBI taxonomy): domain Eukaryota; kingdom Metazoa; phylum Chordata; class Lepidosauria; order Squamata; family Lacertidae; genus Podarcis; species Podarcis vaucheri. The sequence continues at coordinate 92,598,517 of NC_138759.1, forward strand.
GAATTATGTTTGCCAAGTAATTTCAACTTTCTGTCAACACAGCCAATGGCAACAGGGAAACTTCCTGAAAGATTGAATGCCCACCTATGGCTTTAGCGCAAATGATCCACCTAAAAGTTTGCTGTCTGGGTGGAGGGAAATTAAGCACCGTAGCACCGTAGTTGGCACAGTTTGGCAACAAGCAGCTATTTTAAGCAAATCTTCAGACGGTTTCCATCTGCTGTACCATTCACTAACCGGAATATAATTAAGGGGTTTCCCTCATGCTCTTTATAATTTATTTTGAAATCAGTCCCCTACAATAAATGGGTGGACGGGCATGTGTGTGCCCATGTGTGTGCGCACAGGGTAAACCTCAGATCATATAGAGATCGTTTCTGTGCAAATCAAAACCCTTACACACATGCAATAGCTTTTCTCACCTCTGAACATTTTTGCTACAGTTTTGGGGAAACATTTATGAAGAGCAAGAGCGAGGGTGGACATTCTAGTTCAAGTTGCCTGAAAACAAACCACATGCAGCAATGCGATGGCATCTTCACCTGGGAGGGTACGTCTCTCAGGGAGTGGTAGTGCAGATGTTTTGCATGGAAAAGGTCCCTAATCCTATATTGTGATATCTCTAGGTAGGGATAAAAAATACCCCCTACCCCTCTCTAAAATGGTGGAGAACTGCTACCAGTCAGTGTGAGTGGATAAAATGGAGCAGATCTAACTTGATATAAGACAACTTCATATACTCTTGTATGACAATGATCTACTCCAGGTATGTCTACACCGCAGCCTTAAATTGTTTTAATACCTTTTTGCTTCTGTCCCATCTTTGAGGGAACTGCAGTTTGGACTGGGGTGGGAGGAGGCACAAAAGGGCTGAGAAGAATTCTTGGCAGCTTACCAAGTACAGTTAAAGTGTTCTTTGAAGGAAGTGATATAACACAAAAGTAGTTATAGCAGAACAGAAACCGATTTAAATCAGCACTGCAATCTTCCCTTCACTCCATCTTGGTTCTAAGGCGATGCAACACAAAGCCATTTTTGGCACACATCCTCCTTCGGTCTACCCCCTGGTTTGAGCAACATCCATCCATCCATCCTGATAATTCTGAAGAGCTCAGAAGTGTGTTTACTATTTTGGGAACCTGTAGATGATCCTATTAAGATGTTGCCCAACTGTGGATTGTAGTATTTTTCTTATGGACCTGTACAGCTTCCTTTGCTTTTTTTTACAAATAATCTTTCTCATAAGTACTTCAAATATTTCTTAATAGAGATGTGGGTGATGCTGTGGTCTAAACCGCTGAGCCTCTTGGGCTTGCTGATTGGAAGGACTTAACCACACAGTGGTCCTTTACTTACCTACATATTTCTTAAACAATGATACATACTAAATGATTAATTCAACCACCAAAAGTTCATTTACAATTAAATGGACTATTTACTCTGCCTAGAATATTGTTTTTCTTTCTGAATCATGCTTTATTTACCATTTTTGTACTTTTGTGCTGCTTTAACTTTTAGCTTTACTGTATTTTACGTTTTGTATATTTTATTATCACATGGTCTTGTTTTTTACTGGAGATTATAAGCTCCTTTGTGGAGGAAGGTCCTCAAAAAGTGGGATATATATGGTTTATGCAACAAACAAACAAATAATAGGAGGGTATACATGTTTTATAAGTTCATTGGTATTTTGACTGATTTTACAGTATACATAGTTTATTTAAATGTGTATGTTCACTCTGTGTCAAGCTGCAGTGAATTAAGAATGCTAATTAAAAGCAGGATACACCCAAGAAAAACAGTACAAAATTGCATTAAACGAAGGATGCAATCCCAGACACACTTTCATGGGAGTAAGTCCCACTGAACACAATAGGACTGATGAGACATAACCAGATTTCAACATTTTTGATCATGGCACGTGTCTGTTTCTTTTAGAGACAACAATGACTCAGAATGTTCCAGCCGCATGGGCTGGTTGGGAGATACTGGGCAGATGCAGAGCTGTCTTTCCCATAGGGCTTAGCAGTGCATTGCGCCAGGGTGCTGGCCTTTCAGGGGCATCCCAGAGAGTGGGGGAACTGTGCGGCTTTGCCAGTGGCCTCCCCTTTACCTGCACACCTGCCAGCTGCACCCCGCCAACCATATGGCTGGCAGGTGTGCAGCTTCCTTCCCAAGCCTCCATGGGGATTGGTCTCCCACAGCGGCATGGGGGAGAGTTGCACCCCCCCCACCATGGCTGGCAGTGCGCAGCTTCGCACACCCCCCCCCATCCATGGTAATTTGTAGGTGCTGGGCGGATATTTGCACCCTGGCGCCGCATCTGCTAAAGACGGCCCTGGGCTTTTCTAGGACGAAAAGGAAGTGTCCCTAATTCGAACAAATTTGTATCAAATTACAAAGCTCACAGTGAAATTGGGAGGGTGTGAAGTGGTGAATTGTCTGCCCTGATCGCCACATTTTTAAAATTCCACTCCTTGGTTCTAATGCAGTGGAAATTAGTTTTACTAACAGCTCTAAGCCTAGATGAGGGAGTCCATTGCTTCCTCCTCCCCCCCCCCAAAAAAAAGAATAAAGGGACTTTGGATTCAATGGATTTGTTTTGCAGCCTAACACCAACTACTACTGCAAAAACCACCACCAGTTGTATCTTTATGCCCTTGGAACTATCCTCAGGTATACTGGGGGCCTCTGCAGCAGACATGCCCATGTGCTTGCAAAACCCTTATCTGCTGGACACACATCTAATCACTCCTAACCCCTTCAAACTAGTGAATTGGGGAGTTACAATTGTCGCCCCCCCCCCCCCCCGTTTTATAAAAATAGAAATGCACCAGTTTGCTAAAATGGGTAAAGTGAATTATCTTTCTTGTGAAGACCAAGAGCTGGATTCCAAAATCTGTGGTGACTTCCTAATTCTTGGCCCCACTTTTAAATCTGCACTAACAATATAGTACAAAACCAATTGTGCCAGAGTTATAGTTCTTGTCCAGAAAAAATTCCATGTAGCCCTTCACTGACACACATAAAGGTGCCGTTAATTCAATGCATGATGGAGAGCTGCTCATTTTAAGTAATTATAATCATAGGTTTAACAGGGGTTTTATCCAGTTGATTTAAAACAAGCCATGTGTACATTTTTAATAAATAATAATAATAATAGTACCACTTGGTTTACATTTTAAAAACTCAGTTTAAATTTTTATTCAAAATTTTATTTGTCATTTTATTCAAGTAAAAGAGGGTCTGGTTTTAGTTTCCTTCCCAAGAGCTTATTGAAAGTGACAAAGTAGGTAATCCTACTGATCCTTTGATTCAAGATACATGGGCAGACTCAGTTCATCAAATGCTGCGTCTTGCCAGTGCTTTCCCTTCATCTCTGAATCATAAACAGGCATCCCACTCACTCCTTGGAGGAATTCCGTGGAAAAGCATATTTTTTCCAGCTATGCTACAGCACCATAGGCCAAATCCAAGGACATCCTACAGAGCCATGTTCTGCACCTCCATCCCTTTAATTTCTTTCTCTTTCTTTTTGGAAAAAGGGGGGTGAATTAGATAGGAGCCACAGAATTGGGTGAGGGGTTAACACTTTCTCCAAGCCAGCGTGGTGTAATGGTTAAGAGCGGTGGACTCATAATCTGGTGAACCGGGTTCGCTTCCCTGCTCCTCCACATGCAGCTGCTGGGTGACCTTGGGCTAGTCACACTTCTTTGAAGTCTCTCATACTCACTCACCTCACAGAGTGTTTGTTGTGGGGGAGGAAGGGAAAGGAGATTGTGAGCCGCTTTGAGACTCCTTAGGGTAGGTAGTCCTTTGGGACGCGGGTGGCGCTGTGGGTTAAACCACAGAGTATAGGACTTGCGGGTCAAAAGGTCAGCGGTTCGAATCCCCGTGAAGGGGTGAGCTCCTGCTGCTCGGTCCCTGCTTCTGCCAACCTAGCAGTTCGAAAGCACATCAAATGCAAGTAGATAAATAGGTACTGCTCCGGTGGGAAGGTAAACGGCGTTTCCGTGCGCTGCTCTGGTTCGCCAAAAGCGGCTTAATCATGCTGGCCACATGACCAGCAGCTGTACGCCGGCTCCCTCAGCCAATAAAGCAAGATGAGCGCCGCAACCCCAGAGTCGGTCACAACTGGACCTAATGGTCAGGGGTCCCTTTACCTTTACCTTTAGGGTAGTGATAAAGTGGGATATCAAATCCAAACTCTTCTTCTTCTCTTCTCTTCAAGTCATCAGGTGGGAAAATGAATGAGATTGGAACCATGGCATTTGGAGAATGGGTTTAACCTTCCTCCCCACCAAGCCATTTCCCTCCATCTAGAATCCAATCACAGATTTTCAGTGTCTCTCCCCAGTTTTGGCCTTACAAACCAAGCACTTTGCTGAGTCCTGGCTCTTCGACCTGATGAGCTTCTGTTTTTCTGAATTCTCTGGACCACACTGCCTCCTAGAGGTACTCTTAAAATAGTGCACCACAGCGTAGTGCTAGGATCAAACGGCATCAAGTTTTCCAACTATGGCATAAGGAATACAATGCGGGCTTTGCCACGGATGGCAGAAGCTTTGTTTTTCCAAGGCTTATAAATGCAGCAGACAAATGCATCATCATGGTCTAACAGCCAGACCATCTGCATGAACGCTGAGTGCCAAATCTCACCCAGCACCATTAGTGAGGCTGTGCTATTTAGTTAAAAAAGAAAATGCTGTAAGATCCCGACCCACTAATTGCATCTGACAGAACATTTTCCCTGGTTGAAGGAAAGCAAGCACAGCCCTTTGTTTCTGTGTGGGAGCAAAAATAATCGTCTTATGGCAGCATCTGATGGATTCTGTAGGTTTTTCAAAACCTGTTGCAAATGCAGAAAGAATAATAGAAGGGGATAAGATTAAAAGGGGACACAAGTAATTAATCTTACAGGGGAATGAACAGTATATTCCTAATACTTGATTCCTCCATTGATTTTTCTATTAGGCTAGGGTATCAAGTGTGTGAACAATTAATGAGTCTGCGCACTATGTATTTTTCAATCTGTGGTGGTCTTGGTTAAATTTCTTTGTTTAGACATCCTGTGTTGTTCAGTCTGATCCTGGGAGAGGTTGGTACCAGTTTGCTTCATATGTGACAGAACCATATTTCTCCCTCATCATATTGGGAGATAATCTCATCTAGCCTCGTGTATCCAAGCAGAGCTTTCTAAAGAAAATCCATGTTGCCTAAAGATTTATTTGGCTTCTCATGGAAAACCTCCAGTGGAGGTGGGGGTGGGGCGTCTGTCCTACTCTTGTGGCCAATTTATTCCCTTGAACTTTTATGGTCTGGCGTTTCTCCCTGTATATTAAATATATGGCGATGTCAAGGGAATGATGCTCTACAGAGAGTACGAGAAGGCAGTGAGTCCACAAGCTAAAATTCTACATGGGAATGAAACAGAAGAAGCGGAGGCAAGGCTTAACAGTCAATAGGAGAAAATGCATTAATTATTATCATTATTATTATTTATTTATTTATTGCATTTCAATCCCAAATTGCCTGCAAGGAACTCAATGTTTAATTCACATAACCGCCCAGTAAGGTAGGTTAGGTGGCTGAGTGGGGAGATGAACCCTGGTCTCCCAGCTCCTAGTCTGGCACTACATGTCTGACTGACAGGTGCCAGGGCAAGACAAGGAGGAAGAGCCAGGGTTTTCCAAGACAGAGGAAGGCACGCAGGCTGTGGCAGAAGAAGAAGAGGCTGTTCAGACAACAGATGGGTCAGTAGATTCCCCACCTTGTCGTCTCAGAACCAGGAGGGGCTTGAAGCAGGAAGAGCAGCAACAACTTCCATGCAGAAGAAGCCTCAGGTTGCAGAAATACAACCCAACAGGGGACAGTATATAAGCTGGCAGAAGGGCTGGATCTCACTGTGGCTGCAACTGCTCTGCAGGTGTCATGGGCCAGGAGTCCATTTCACCTGCTGAGCAGCAGCCTGAAGGGGTAGAAGGTGGAATCTCTCCACTGCAGCTGATCAGCTTTCAAGGACAGGAGAAGAAGGCACTGATGGGAATCAGCTGGCTCCAGCCTTCTTAAACAGAGCTCTCAGCAGCACTCAGATGCTGGAAATAGTGTCTATGGTTCCTGGTCCAACCTTCCTGCTTTCCATCTGGTCCCTTGTCTCTGTGATCATCTGGATAACCTGACCTCTGGATCCCCTGACTATATGAATTCTGCTCTCAGACAAGGGTTCCTCAGAGACTCCTAGCCCATGCTTGCTCAGCAATGGGGCTACGACAGCAGGGCACATATCTGGGGGACAGCTGCCTAATGCTAGAGGCATGTGTGTGCATATTAATCCAGAGCACTGTGGGAGTTGCTGTAAGTGCTTCTTTTTTCAATAAAAATTTAAATATCAGATTTTTGGCTTTCTTAGCTGGGGTGGGCCAGGACAGAAGGTCACAAGCACATTCATAGTGGGATATGAGAGATGAGGGGAAAGAAGATGCCAGGGAAGGTTTTGAAGGAAAGCACAGATAGTTGGTTCTGGAGATGGGAGCAGACCAGAAGGCAGTGTAGGAATATATGAAGGAACTGGTTGTGAGAGGTGCCAGAATGGAAAAAAAACGAAGCAAGCATCAGTTACAGCAGGTTTCCTCAAACTCGGCCCTCCAGATGTTTTGAGATTACAATTCCCATCATCCCTGACCACTGGTCCTGCTAGCTAGGGATCATGGGACTTGTAGGCCAAAAACATCTGGAGGGCTGAGTTTAAGGAAGCCTGAATTACAGTAACTCTCTGCTTGCTTGTACTACTGTCTCCAATAATATAGCGGACAATTTCTGCATCCATATTGTTTGTGACATTTTAATATCTACTGTGTCCTTTCTTGAGCTTCTTTTCAAACTAAACAAAGGTGATGTCTTGGACTTGTCTTCCATTGATGCGCTTGCATAACCTTCTGCCATCTTTGCCAGTCGCTTTAGAATTTTCTTCAGTTTGTCTGCACTTGTCCTAGAACATGGGAATAGAAAATGGGTTTTGATAGTATATATCTACATCTGCTATGCATGTCCATGATATAGTTATACTACACTGCTGAATCACAAACAGTTTATCATCCATTATAGCTGTCAATTCCTCTCGGCAATGATGTTATCTAACAAAATATCCCATTTTTGAATGTAACACTTTATTGTCAAATGCACATACAAAGCATATTTCTTGCCAAAGGCTTGCAATATTTTTTAAAAAAAAACCATTGAGGGACAGGGACAGGAAGAGGAAAAGCAGATTTAAAAGCAGTAACAATAACAATCAAAAGAAACCTAGTATGTTAACTTCCTTTTCATTCTTTACAGGATAAAATATAGTTCTCCAAATTAACAATTATATCTGGAATCCAAAACTTAGCCTCCAAAGTGCTTGCCGCCCCTTCATTTTATTTTCATTTGCAATTTCTATGAGCACAGTGGGGCTAAGTCACAAATAAATAAATAAAAGAAACAAACAAGAATACAGCCAAACCTAATCTTTTTTTAGGACCCTATTTGATGCCTCCACCTCAGAGTGGCTGTGAAGTGGCTCCTGGGTCATAAGAAAAGGATTGGTAACCTCTACATCCACACCGCTCCCCTTGCACAGAATGGCAGGCTCCTGTTTGCTCATTTGGTCCGTGTTGCACATCCCAGGCCATTGCATTTGTCCTGGCGGTCTCTGTTGCAGCAGAGAGGTGAAATCTTGTTGGCATAAACCACCGATTCGGAACGACTAGGCCATTGTATTTTCATAGGCACTGGTGTGCTTTCCCAGGGTACTGCTGCCAGTTGGCACCCTCAGTGATGACATGATAGAAGAAAGCAGACAAAGGACAACAGCTGCAGCAAAATCCACATCAGCAGCCATTTGGTCAGGCTGCTGTAGTAGCCACTCTACTCTCTGAGTAAGAGGCAACTCATCATGGCCTGACACAAAGTCAGGTGGTGGTTGGCATTTGCTGCCACCCATCATAAATTCACGGGATGCACACTGCATACAAACTTTTTTTTTTTTAAGAGTACTGGAATTATTTATGGTGCAAAAATATTCAGGCTGCATTCCAAAGGCACATTTTAAAATATGTTTATTTGAAATCCACTGGATTTAGTTGTCACAAGTAACAGGGCTTAGAATTTGGAGCACCGTGCTAAAATATCCAGACCATTTAATTCAAGGGGATTCCTGTCCAAGTAGTCATGTAACTGCTGCTACAAAACCTTTTTTGGCCTGTCCAGATCTAGAAGGGCGGAAGGGAGATTGGCATCTGCTGGTAGATCTCACTGTGACCTGAAGTAGATCAGCAATGCTTTAGGACTCCCACTTGTTTTAACAATGGCTGCAACAAAATGACTCACCCACCCCACCTTGATACACTGTGAAATGAAGAAATCTGGGTGGGCGGGTAACCACAGGTGGTTTTTTGTATGGAAGGACTGTGAGCTCCGTTCAGCTGTCATACTCAAATCCCTGTGCTCAGAATTCTTAAATTCTAAGTGAATGTCTTTTGCACTAGTGCCTTCTATTCAATCACTTCATTTTAGAGATTTTTTTTGAGTGGTGGTGATGTCTCATCAGTTGAAACAGTGTGTGTGTGTGTGTGTGTGTGTGTGTAACCATGCCACTACATGCAGTTTTAATGACTTCCCAACACACTCCACTAAGAGTAAGATCAAAGCTAGGAAATGACATGTTATATATACACTTGGGTAATTCTGCCCAATGAATCTGGAATTCTGCAATCACCCAATCCAAAATGTAATATTACTACATAGGTATACTATGCAGTATACTACATAGGGCTTGCACCCACCACCCCAGCTGATGTTTTGTTCTTTGTGATTCTACAGTGGTTTGACTTCACCCCTGAAGGTGCACTCCAGTATCATTTCAGACAAATGGAAGCCAGCAATTATCCTCAGAGTGAAACTTTGTGTTTGTAAAGATGCAACCTCAGAATTTTGTGCAACTGAGAGTGGGCACAGGCAAACATTTTTCAAGTAGTAACTGACCATTGTGTAATTGTAATCACGAAATAAGGAGGATAAGAAAATGGGTCGGGAAGGGGGGGGGAGTTGAATGAATTATTTGCATCTATCTTTACTACAGAATATCTAGGGCGGATATCTATGCCTGAACTGACTTTCTCCGTAAGGGACCCTAAAGAACTAAGGTAAATGGTGGTGAAAAGAGATGGTGAGCTAGACCTTATTGACAGACTTAAAATTAACATCAGGTCCAGATGGAATCCACCTAAGGAATCCAAGTGTGAAATTACTGATCTTCTAAGAAAAGCATGTAACTTGTCCCTAAGGTTGGTCTCTGTACTAGAGGACTGGAAAGCAGCCAATTGAATATCAATTTTTAAAAGGGGGTTCAGGAAATTACCAGGCTGATTAGCTTAATATACTCTGCTTAAATTGATGGAATATATTATTAAAGATGAAATTATCAAGCATACAGAACAGGGGTTGACAGCCTGTGAACCTCCAGCTGTTGGCCTCTGAATAAATCAGCCGCAGCCACTATGGCCAATGGTGAGGATAATGGCTGTCCACTATCATCTGGAAGGCAACATGTTGCTCACTACTAATATAGAATAATAAGTCTTGTTGAAGATTTCTGAGAGTGTCAGTAAACATATGGACAGGGGTAATCTGTTAGACATGGCATACTTGGACTTTTTAAAAGCTTTGACATAGTCCTTCACACTGTAGTAAATTCTGGTAAATGTTTGCCCTCATCAACCTTGTTTTGGGGTACGTTGTTTTTGTCCTTAAGTATGAATATGAGTACTGTACTCATAGGTAAATGTAAAGGACCCCTGGACAGTTGAGTCCAGTCAAAGGCGACTATGGGGTTCATCTCACTTTCAGGCCAAGTGAGTCGGTGTTTGTCCACATACAGCTTTCCGGGTGATGTGGCCAGCATGACTAAACTGCTTAACCATCATTCAAGTATTGTGTACAGCAGGGCTAAAAGTGCACTCATGCAGCTTTCCTATTTGATCCACAAGGCAATTATTTTTGTACTCAAGTATTCAAATTAGAATACAGAACAAAACATGTCATGAGAACCAGCCCTTAGAGGTGAGACTTCACTAAACAAATGGGTTCATGCAGATTTCTTCCTCCATTTTTGCTGTTGCAAAATCCAGCCAACAAAATCAAGACTATTGTGATAATAGTGTCTTTAGGCAAGATACAGTATATCATAGTATTTTGTTTTTCATTTTAAAAATTGAGTCCTTGCTGCTCTTTCCATTCATTGCTTATTACAGACAGCATATACTGTAAGGTGGGGGGAATCATAAGCATTTGCCATAGATGACAGAGACTAATACCACATCTGTTAAGAATGCTTAATTTCCTTATACAGGACAAAACTGTACCTATGTGTCTCCCATAAAGGGGTGAGCATTGGGTTCCTGTCAGCTCCCTGCCAATTAGCACTGTATTCAATTGGTTAGCAGGTACACGTTCATTCGTAATGATTTCTCTGACTCCACTCCCACCCTGCCCATGGCACTCTAAAGCTCACAGAGCACATCAGAGGTTTTGCAGTCAATACTAAGCGAGGTTAGTTCTTAAAAATTAGTTCAGGAGAAAATCCTATATATTCCATTCCAAGCCCCCTGAGGCACTTGCATCCCCTTTTACACAACACAGGGCAGGTTCACTGATTCCAAGCCATCAGAGTGAAACAAACTGCCCTTTGAGTCATGACCTCCAGAAACCAAATGATGTGTAATTTGGGTGTGAAGATGGGATAGCACACATCAGATACTTGCTGGCAGACAGGTGAAGCCTGGAAGGCTTTTTGTGGGGGACTTTAATGCATGCACGGAAAAGTACATATTGGGCAAGTGCCTCTGCAGCCTATGTAATTATTAAAGGCAGAGGGGGCTGGTTGCCACATTTAAGTTTGCAGTCTACCACCCTGGTGTGCAGATGACCTCCTCATAATAAGAGCAGGAAGAGAGTCCTGCCCCCAGCAGGACCTGGATATAAGGTCCTGGATATAAGGGGAAAGATGAAACACAGAAACACTGAAGAATCAGAACATATGCAGAATGCCCTTCACCCCCCATACTTGGCCACCCAGTAGAAATCAACTAGTCCTTAGTTCATTCTGCATCCCCACAGAGTTCAGGCTATAGCGGCCAAAATAATTCATTCACGTAACTATAAGTCACCATAAGTCTTGTGAATGCTGTTCTAAAAGAACTGAATCTCCCAGTGTGATTGCATGGGGAAGGCTACATCTGATGGCACCCTGAGCAAATTTAGCCAAATATTGAAGGCCTGCCAAAGCAGCATCTGCCCAGTAGCCAATAAAGCATTTGTTCTCTGCTCCATTTAATAGAGCAGCGCTTTCAGCTCCGTGAAACAAACGTCTCAAAAGATGGCCCACAATCGCCTTATGGCTTCTGCTGTACAACTTAACAATCGTGGCAATTATCTCTAAGGTACCACCGCTTTCACCCACAATCACTTTCTTATGTAGAGAAATGAGAGTGTAGCAAATAAAATATTTACTCAAATACAGTACAGTGGTACCTCAGGTTAAGAACTTAATTCGTTCCGGAGGTCCATTCTTAACCTGAAACTGTTCTTAACCTGAAGCACCACTTTAGCTAATGGGGCCTCCTGCTGCCGCCACACTGCCAGAGCACGATTTCTGTTCTCATCCTGAAGCAAAGTTCTTAACCCGAGGTACTATTTCTGGGTTAGCGGAGTCTGTAACCTGAATCATCTGTAACCCAAGGTACCACTGTATTTATTCAAATAGGCTACTTGGAGTAACATCAGCTCCAAGGAACATCACTGGATGTTTGATCCTCAGTTATGAGTACAAGGAATTAGAAGGGAGGGGAGGATTCCCTCCTCTTTACTTGTTCTTTGCAATGTTGCAACTGGTTCCCCTTTACCAAAAAGCACCTGTGCATAAAACCGTATCCCCAATAATAGTTTGATCTCCCCTGCATCTCCCCCTCCAACCACTACTGAGCTTTGCATTTGGAATCTGGACCAGGCTCTGGGCCACTACAGCATCTCTACAAAAAGGACTGATGACCCTTCCTGTACTATAACCAAAGAAATGGCCATTCAACTGTGATCACCTTTAGACCGTGCACTAAATATTGTGTCATTATACATGCAGAAATGCTACACAGGGGGGGGGCAGAAAGTCTCCGCCGAAGAACACTGGAATCCAAATCTGTTTTTCTAAAGCACAAAGCACTTACCATATCTCCTGAAAATCTCCAGCAAGGCCACACCCTGAAACATTTCCCTAAGTGGCAGTGTAGGCAAAATTATGCAACACTAGAGAACATAGTTTTCCTTGATCATTTGTATAATGCTAATGACACAGGAGATTTCATTGAATGCAGCCCACACTTAGTCATATGTAGGTTGCTTTCTGATATGGGTACAGGAGTGGCTGAATGAGTAAATCCTTTGAACTGAGGAATGTCACATTCCATTGTAGTTACAGATATGGAGAAATGGGTCTTCTTGGTGGATTATTCCACACGTTTGAGACTGGCATACAATAGACTTCCATAAGGCCTCCTCTCAGTAGTATCATGAAATTTACAACAGCTAATTTCTTTCAAGCATCTGGCCGTTGTTGTACACAGCAGAATAAGTGACCTTGTAGTAATCAGACAGTTGGTATATGTAGTTTAATCCTTTCTCCTCTGTTTCAGGAAGAGATTTTCCCCAGCCCTGCTACCCAAGAATCTTCATGGGAGAGGTCAGGAACTGAAGCTTAGATTTTATTCATGTGCCCTACAGACTCAAGCAAAGGGGGATCAAACTCTGGCTTCCCCACTCACATTTTATCCAGTCAGCATCATCTCCTGAATCCTTTCCAGACTTCTATCCTTCTCTCCTGTTTCCTGCATCTTTTCCATGGTTATAAAAAGTATCCTCCCCATTCTATGTAATATTAGAACAACAGGAAGGGACAGTATATTATGTGATAAAAACTAATGGAAGTATTCTACACCCTTTTTTCATCTGGTTGTATGTATGGCTTGGAGGAAAGCTTTTATTTCTCTTCAGCTGTCTTTAGCACAAAGTGAAGTGTGTGACGCTGAAGTCAGAAAGGAATAATCCAGTGAAGCCCAGCAGGTCTCGCCTCTGAATAAACTAGCATAAGTTTGGTATTTCTCATCGGAGGCAATAAATGCAAAAATGGAAACAGCTCTCTGTAGCTCTTGACTAATCGACACACCCAGTTTTGTGCACTGCCACAAAAATATGCAGGACTGAATTAATCACTCCGATGTTGCAGCAATTGATCTGACTGACAGACATATGGGAACCAGATCTACTGGAACACTGAATGCTTCTGTGGCTCTTAGAACCAGATAATAATTAACAATGGCGGCTGCAATTTGCTAACAAGAACCGTCCTTCAGATTACACAGCCATTAATAGTAACCTGTATTTTTGTGAGAGTAGCGATTTTGGCATTTCCAGTGCACCTGTATGTATGCTACGTCATATTATGCTCCTTACCTGGAATTCCAACCTTTTGTGAGACTATCTTTTACTATCTCCTTAAGCCTGTGTTCTTAGATGCTTCTCTTATCCATTCATCTTCCATGATATGCTCTTTTACGTAACAATGATCCAGAAGATGTTAGGTGTACAGAGTAGCTAGCATTATGACCAGGCCAGTAAATGTGTGCAGAGATAGGAGTAGGGTGTCTAATATATTTGATAGAGATATTATTATTATTATTATTATTATTATTATTATTATTATTATTATTATCATCATCATCATCATGTGGAATTTTAAAATACATACTCAGGTTTAAACAACCACATACTTAAATTGCTTCAGAACCATTTGAGTGATTTAAATCTGCACATATTACTTATCGCCTTGCTATACTTCTGCACTGGAACCACATAAAAGCTCATAGAGTTTGTGAAGCTACTATTGTGGTATATGGAAAGTCATTACAATTTGCCTCATATATTTTTTACTGTATGCGTGCAGGCTTTAACATACCAAGCACAAACGTAATACATGGACCACTGTGATTTCTGCCCTTAGTGTCAAGTCCCAAAGAATAATTCAAAAGCAAATGTTGGTGCTTACGTTATTCAACTGAATTTCGATGTTAGTCCCTACTGTCATAAGGAGCATATGAAGGTAATATGTGATATGCTATCTTAAACTGAAGATTCAAATTCTGAATTATTTTGGCAAAAAAATAAATAAATCCCTAATAGCTGAAGGTCACTTTCAAATGCTGCAAAAGGATTATAGGCTGAAATGATGGCTAATCTAGCTCAAGAAGAACCATCACTAGTTTGAAAGTAAAGACATTACTCAAACCTCTTCATTATTCTCTTTCCTCTCCTGTGGATTGACATGTGTTGCCATCTTGGCTTGCATCCAGCTTCCCTCGATTTCCTGACTAAACTGCAACAGCAGAGCAACTAACTTTGGGGGGAAAGGAACACATTTTCTTTCATGCTCTCTGCCGTTTCCTACTGATGTCAATGATGCCTCACTAAACCCTGCATGAGAAATACAGTGGAAGACAGATCACAGCATTTGGCTTGGATTCCTTCTGGCAGAAGACCAGCACTGTGCTGCGTTCACTTCCACCAAACCTACCAAAAGGAATTTTAAAAGGTTGGTGCACGAGAATGAGCAACAGATTTTTTAGTGTACGTCTTAACTTTAGAGAAAAAAGTTGAGCTTTTAAAAGATAGCTCAGCCCTAAGGATGATTCCCTGCAGTGTGGTCAGTGCAGGATTTACGTACAGTGGTACCTGTAGATGCAAATGGGATCTGTTTCGGAGCCCCGTTCACATCTAGAAGCAAACGTAACCCGTGTCTGCGCATCTGCACGTGACATGTTTTGGCGCTTCTGCGCATGCGCGTGACTTCATTTTGAGCATCTGCACATGCACAAGTGGCGGAACCCGGAAGTAACGCGCTCCATTACTTCCGGGTTGATGCGGAGCGCAACTCAAACACGCTCATCCTGAAGCACATTCAACCCGAGGTATGACTGCATAAGCTAAACAAGCTATAGCTTAGGGCTCCACTCTCTTGGGGGCCCACAAAAAATTTAAAGGGGAAAAAACCTAGATGTACATTTCCAAAATATAAGATAAAAAACAAATAAAATAAAACCTACATACAGCAACAGTGTTTTGGCCTCGGTCCTGTATACCTGTATACCTGAAGGAGCGTCTCCACCCCCATCGTTCAGCCCGGACACTGAGATCCAGCGCCAAGGGCCTTCTGGTGGTTCCCTCATTGTGAGAAGTGAGGTTACAGAGAACCAGGCAGAGGGTCTTCTCGGTAGTGGCGCCCACCCTGTGGAACGCCCTCCCTTCAGATGTGATGGAAATAAGTAGCTATCTTCTCTTTAAAAGACATCTGAAGGCAGCCCTGTTTAGGGAAGTTTTTAATATTTAATGCTGTATTGTTTTTAACACTTGATTGGGAGCTGCCTAGAGTGGCTCAGTCAGATGGGTGGGGTATAAATAAATTATTATTATTATTATTATTAATAATAATAAGAATATTGTGTTGTGTAGGCTCCTATGATGTAAGTAATGGGCAACAACAATTTGTTGTTGACAAAGGACAGCTAGACATATAAAGGGCCCCATAACCTTCAGTAGCTTAGGGCCTCATCAAACCTAAATCCGGCCCTGAGTGTGGTCCACAGGTATGACTGAAATGAATAATATTAGGGTATGCTGTCCAATCACCTGTCCCCCTTAAAAATTGTAACTGGTTCTGATTATCAAAATCACATGACCAGGGCATTCCCTTTACTAAATGGTACCCGCAAATCAATGTACTCCAAAGTTGAAAATCTTGCCCTACAAGGGGTTAGGCTAAACGATTCTCGAGGTCCCTTCCAACCCTACAATTCTGTGATTCTATGATAAAGAGTTTGATCTCTCTTCCTTATCTTCATATTTTCCTGGCCTTTGCATTTTTGAGCTACCACAGTATCTCTACAGTCTCGTAACAAAGACATGGCCATTCACCTATTTCCCATAGTAGCCTTTTGAAAAGGAGTGTAAGTGCACAAATAGTATGCTGGGGACTGAAGCAATTAACTGAGAATTGGCAGCACATGTTTTATCTACAAGGCTGTCTTCCTGAAGGTATGCAAAGCCATTCGATTTTGTTTAGAAGGAATAAAACACATTTCAGATGGGAATTAAGAGTTGCATGGCTGTAAAATCATAAAGACAAACATTTATTGTTACAATGCAGGTAATTATTGCTTTTAAAAATTGTCTTCTGCCACATAATCAAAGCTCTCTTGCTTTTATTATTGTGAAGATTATTTTAACTTTAAAAAAAAATCCATTCAGTTTCATTTCTTCCAAATCAATGATCATCAGAAAAGAAAGAAACATACAGGGGTTTTTTGTTTTTTGTTTGCAAAACCTTTATAAAACAGTATCAAATACAAAACTGTACCAAATTAACTTGGTGTTCTTTGCATACTTATTGGGGTTTGACAGTATATAGCAGGTTGCACCAAAATCACCTTTGCCTATAAGTTTCCCAGGCATCTAGCTAGAAACTGACTCTTTTGAGGTTTCATGAAGTGGAGAACTGAATGCATATGCTGGGATCCTGTGGCCCTTCTGTGTGTAGACCAGCTTTCGGTCCAGAATAGGGCTCCCGATGGCAGAAGGGGGAGAATGAATGTGAGTTTCATCAAATCTTCAATTCCCCCCTGTCCCTGCACTATTCTCACACTGTTCCAGAGAGTCCTCTCAATGCCCAAGAGCAGATTTTCAAGGGTGCAAGAAAGAGGCTGCAGCGGGAAGGAGCCATCAGTGAAACCCTCCTCTGCTTTACAGCTGCAAGTGCATGTGTTCAAGAGACACTCAAGATCCAAAAACCATTATGTGAAATGGGGGAGGGGGCAGCTGAAGCACCAGGTGGATGGGGCCCCTCCCTATCACAAGATCATTCACCATCATCTGCCTGATGAAAAGAATCCCAGGAGATTCTTGCATGGAAGCATGCAAAGTTTGGTCCTGCTCCAGCTTATCTGGTATTGTTTTGTTTTATGTGCATAGGTGTGAACTGATTTGCTTCATTTTATTAATATTATGGCTGCACTGTTCATTAAACAAACGTCTTCTGCAGCTTGCTGCCAACATATGTATACTATCACCACTGATCTAGTAGTATTTTCATATGCCTCCTGACAATATAAGCAAATGGTGTTATTTGAAAACAAAGTTCCACAAAAGCCATTTTAGAGCCCTGGTTATTATTATTATTTATTAAATTTGGAGTGTTTCATGTGAGACAACAGGGTTCCAGTGCTACTTGTTGGATGCGGCAGCAGCTCCTTCACGTGTACTGCAATTCTGTATATCCCTCAGTTGCTCCAAGGATCTCAAGGTGGTATACATTATTCTCCCCCTCCTCACTTTATCTTCACAACAACCCTGTGAGGTGACTTATGTCAGAAGACAATGACTGGACCAAGGTGAGCTTCATAGCTGGAATTTAAACCCAGACTCTAAGCACTATACCATGTTGGTATTGGGTCTAAGTTCAATGAGGCAGGTATCTATAAGGCAGCTTGCATGGAGAGATGCTGTTTAAGATATCATCACCTCAAAGAAGTCCACATTTTGCAATCATTTTGGGACAAAACTGATACTATCTCTTTGCTTATGAAACACCAGGTGCAAGCTATAAAGGATGACTCATGCTAAAGGTAAGTATTGCCATTATAACAGAGCATACTATGGGCTAATTTCTTACCAGGAAATTATGCTTCACTTAGTTCCTTGAACTGTGGCTTTCACTGATGCCTGTAATATTCCTTCCTACTTCACACAATAAAAACAAACCATCCCCATCATCCTACATGAGTTGGAGGAATACCTTCTTCAGCAAGGAGTCTGTTCTTATTGTGCGAATTCCCTGTACAAATTACAATACTGGAAAATCAGAGTTCCATGCTGCACAGGGAACCAAAATTAGGGTTTTGCTTTTTTGTTTTTTAAAAAGGAGACAGAGCTATGACACTCATCTTTGCATGTTGATTTAACTCAGAACTAGAGTGCTGTGGCTCCATTATTTATTTACCGTATTTTTTGCTCTATAAGACTCACTTTTCCCCTCCTAAAAAGTAAGGGGAAATGCGTGTGCGTCTTATGGAGCGAATGCAGGCTGCGCAGCTATCCCAGAAGCCAGAACAGCAAGAGGGATCGCTGCTTTTGCTGTGCAGCGATCCCTCTTATTGTTCTGGCTTCTGAGATTCAGAATATTTTTTTTATTTTTTTCCTCCTCCAAAAACTAGGTGTGTCATGGTCTGGTGCGTCTTATAGAATGAAAAATATGGTACTTACTACAGTTATATCCCACCTTTCCTTCAAGGCGATGTACATACTCGTCGTCCCCATTTTCTCCTCACAACAACCCTGTGAGGTTGGTTAGACTGACTTAGTGACTGGCCCAAGGACACCCAGTGAGTTTCATAGCTGAGATTCCTCGATTGATATCTTAATTTTGTAAACCAGCCTGGGAACCACCAAGCGAATTCCCTTTAGCCTCTGGCTGCACACAGTCTGCAAAACCAGTTCACGCAAGGTCAACAGAGAACCATTAGCAGAGACTGACCTGCAGTGGTAAGAAAGAGAAAAATATAAGAATTGATAGTTGTGCTCAGAGCACAGCCTAGCCACCTGTTTCCAACAACAGCAAACCCTAGTAGTAGGAAGAAACATGCAAGAGTGATTCATCCCCCATTTCCCTTGCAGCTGTCAAACTTCGAAGGTTGAAAGGGGCCCTAAGCACAATAACCACATTTCATGGTCACATTGTTTAGGCCAGCCATGAAGAACCTGTGGCTGTCCAGTTGCTGGTGGTACTTACCATCCCTGATGGCCAAGCTGTGCAGAGCTAATGGGTCTTCTGAGTCCAAAATATCTGGAGAACCACAAGTACCCCATCCTGGCTTATATTCTTCACATACCTTTTTGAGGCTGCAAGCTATTTTAGCAAAGCAAATTAGGAATTTCAGCATGCATAACTGCAAGCTAAATATATAACTGATTGTAACTAAGCTTACTCAGAAGTAAGTCCCACTGATTTTATTGGGAGTTCCATCCAAGTTAGTTTTAGACACTGCAACTGTAAGATTGGTACTGGCCACCCCAATCTCTGCTGTGTTGGTGCACAAGATTCCAAGGGGCCTGGGTTCCTTTGGGGGAATGAGGTGTGGAGGAGTCTGCAGTGTCTTTGAAATATGATTTATTGACAATATTTGCACAAGAAACTTTCAGTGGAAATGAGATTTCGCAGCATTCACATCTCAGCAGGAGCCCGTCCTTCACAACAGCTCAGCACTGGTTTCCCAGACACCTCTGTGCCTCTCTCCCAGCCTGCTCAAATGGTTACAGAGGCAGATTTAGGGGAGCAAGACCAGTTCAGTCGCATTGGAGCCTCAGCAGAGCTTCAGGGGTGCTGCAACTATAATATAGAATGGAAGGTGAGAGGAGAGGGGTCCCTGAATTTTGGCATCACACAGGGTACTGCTGAAATCTGAGACTCCAAGGTCCACCACTGATGGTTCTGGCCTTCACAGCAGCTCACGAGAGCTCTCCTCCTTCTTCCCCAACTTCTAAATTTCAAAAGGACACATTTTTTCCTGTGTGACATCATGACCCCTGCCTCCTTGGCAACCTCCTCCTCCCACCGGAAGAGCCTCCTGTCATTGATGACTTGCTTCCAACACATTTTGTTATTCTTAATGACTTCTTTCTCAGGTGAGGCCCTGGCATCTTCCCTTCAATACTCATTTTACTAAATTCTGCAATTTATTAATTTCTAACATTCACAGACTCTAGCAGTTATGGGTGCCTTTGCACCCCCAAACTCTGCTACCTCAGATGTGTAACAATATTTTATGGAAACATGATACAATATTGTATCCTATATATGGGCATTTGCGGGAGGGGCGGAATCTCACATGTGCCTGGTGTGAGACCTGTTGGCTCCCCAGCACTCTTACACAACACCTGCCTTGGGAACTGTTTTTTGATCCAAAGGTAACCAAATATTAGCTTTAGAAATAAACTGTAACAATGACATGTCATGGAAATCCTAAAGTAACTGTAGCTTAATGTTAACAATGTTTTGTTTCTGAAGACTGTTTCAGAAAAGCCATAGCTAATATAAACTACAGTGTGTCAAGTTCAGATGACAAACTAAGCAAGTCAAAACTTCTGTCCTTCTTGCAGCTGCACCAGAGTAGGAGGCAAAGCACATGAACCTACGGCTCACTGTGGCTTGTTCTCATCATGCTAAATTATTGCCATCCCAACCAGACAAGTCTCTATAAAGTACAGAGAGGCAAGGCAGTATTTTACCTGTTCTATGTGATCTGCACTTCCCAGCCCAATTTAAGGTGCTGAGTGGCCCAAAGCGATTTGGGGGCAAAATATCTCTTGTTATGTATGCTGACCTGGTTGCATTTTTGTACATTATTTTCAGCTATACATGCATTTTCATGCACACTTCCCCTCAAATTATGCATTTTGGTACTCATGACTTGACCAGAGCACTGCACTGCAAAATTCAGAGAAGTGTGCATTTCAAAGGATTTCTGCATTTCAATTCATGTATTGTTTTGGCAGGTTCACCCTCAGAGGCAAACTGAATTGAATCTGCCCCACCATCCTTAACAATAGTAACAACACAGTCTGCTCCAATTCCCCACATCTGTCCACCCAGCATTTGTGGGGAACTGCAAGCTGAGCATCGCACAAATAGTGCTGTTGCCACAAGACCCTAAACGTATCACAATATATTCCTGTCCAATGCAGCAAAATACAGGCAATCCTGCTGAGCTCGCTGAACCTTCATTTTAAGGCAGCTGAGTATTTCAAACCCATCACACATAAATATGGAACTAAAGCACCTTTTTCTGCCTAATTTAAATCACTATTCATTACAGAGCACACCACTGTTCCTGGGTTCAAGTTAAATCATGAAGTCCTCATAATTTTACCAAGGATTCTCACATGGCTCCAGAGACACAATCCTAAGATTTGAATATTGGACATAGGTGCAACTTGGGAATTCTTAAATCAGTACTTCTGCACAGTAGAGCCTATCTTTAGGATGTTAAACATGTAGGCTACCTTTGAACTACAACTAATCCAGAATGCAGCAGCTAGACTGGTGACTGGGAGTGGCCGCTGAGACCACATACACCAGTCTACATTGGCTCCCAGTACATTTCTGAGCACAATTCAAAGTGTTGGTACTGACCTTTAAAGCCCTAAACGGCCTTGGTCCAATATATCTGAAGGAGCGTCTTCACCCCCATCGTTCTGCCTGGACACTGAGGTCCAGTGTCGAGGGCCTTCTGGCGGTTCCCTCACTGCAAGAAGCCAAGTTACAGGGAACCAGACAGAGGGCCTTCTCAGTAGTGGCGCCCACCCTGTGGAATGCCCTCCCATCAGATGTCAAAGAAATAAACAACTACCAGACTTTTAGAAGACATCTGAAGGTAGCCCTGTTTAGGGAAGCTTTTAATGTTTAATAGACTATTGTATTTTAATATTTTGTTGGAAGCCGCCCAGAGTGGCTGGGGAAACCTAACCAGATGGGTGTGGTGTAAATAATAAATTTATTATTGTTACTATTATTATTATTATTGGGGAGGACATAATGTGTGGTAGAATAAGGTATCAGGATTATTATTATATGCTATGGGGGGGGGGGCTATGGATCCACTTTCACTGTGTTTTACATAAAAGAGTTTCCCTTCCTATACCTGCTTCCTCAAAAGTCTTAGTGAGCTGAATAGGGCTTATTTCCATATCAGCATGAGCATCATTACAGCGTAGGAGCGCAGTCCTACAGATGTTTACTCAAAAGTGAATCCCATGGTGGTTTTTACAGCGTTATACTCGGAAGGAAGAGTTGCAGCTTCACCGCTTAACCCTATGCATGTCTACTCAGAACTCACTCCCAGGGAAGTGTGTCTGCAGGGTGGCAGCCTCAACAGCTTTACGCAACAATATATTATGGCGATGTTGTAAACACGTCCCGCAAAACAGGCACACACTCAGCTCGCCCGCCTTTGCAATGCAGCGCGCCGCTTTTTTACACGCGATTCTGACTACAAGAAGAAGAAATAATGAGGCTATGCGAGTTCTGAAGCGATTGCACATCACACAAAAAAATGAAAATTGTGGACAAAACACCGAAAAAAGAAGGAAAGCTACGACGATCCAAAAAAGCACAGCCGTAACGAAGGACAGTGATCACAAGAAAAGAAGGGCGGGCGAGAGAACTGCGCTAGATCCAAAATAAAAAGCTGGTAAAATGCACAAACTGCCAAAAAGAAAAAGAAAAAACCCGCGACCCGCAAAATAAAAAAGCCCAAGATGAAATTGCCAGCAGGTGTCACTACAGCTCTCATTCAAGCAGCCGCTCTCCTTCCCCGGCCTTTTGTAAGAGCCT
Organism: Podarcis vaucheri; assembly: GCF_965113315.1. Taxonomy (NCBI): domain Eukaryota; kingdom Metazoa; phylum Chordata; class Lepidosauria; order Squamata; family Lacertidae; genus Podarcis; species Podarcis vaucheri. The sequence goes on from NC_138759.1 coordinate 92,621,039, forward strand.
CGCGAAATACTGCAAAAATCCACCCTTGGTTGCTCTGAATGAAGCCTCAACTTCGGAGAGGCTTACGGCCGTGACGGGCGCAGTCTCTGCCCTTGCAGCGACGGACGTCCCGGCCAGCCAACCGCTGCCTCGGAAAGGGAGACGGGCGGGGCTTCGGCCGGCGCAGCCAACCCCGTCGCGTGATTCGAGGCAGAAGCTAGGCAGCGACAGAGGAGAGGCGAAGGGGCGGGGGCGCGAGAGCGGGCAGAGTTCGGGCGCTTCTCGCGAGAGCTTGCCCCCTTCCCACTTTCCGCTGGGTGACTGCGCAGCTGCCATGTTGGTTGCTATGCTGCTGCCTGTCTGAAGGCAGGCTGGAGGAGAGGAAGGAGGGAGGCAGGCTCTGGGGTGGAGGAGGGGGAGGAAGACGGAGGAGGTGGCGGCGGCAGCTGCTGCTCGTTCTCGGCCCCCCGCTCAGTGCAGGCAGGCAGAGCCCCGGTGTTTAGCTACCGCCTCCCCCCCCCCGCCCCAGCCTCGGCCCCACGGCTGCAGGAGAAGGAAGAGAGGGGGAAGCCTCCTTTCGGGGTGGGAGGGAGGAAAAGGTCCGGGGGTGCCTTCCCCTCAGGCAGAGAGGGGTGACTGCTGAGACCCCTTCCCCCCTCTCCCCCTCCCTCTATTGGAGGGGGTGCCCGGTGGGTGGGGAGGGGGGGAGGCTGCGTTGCCTTCCCCCCTCCCTCCACCTGCTCACCCACCCACCCTTGCCTTTCTGTCTGCGGCAGGAATGTGGGGGGGCTTTGAGTTGAGAGGGGGGCGCTCACTGCAACGGTTGCTGGAGACCCCCATCCTATTCGCTTGCTGCTGCTGCTGCTCCTCGCGGGGTGCAAGAACTCGACTGAACTGAGCCTTTTCTGCGGGTTAAATTGAGCCTTTTGTGTGTGAGGTGTGTGTGTGTGTTGGGGGGCAAGACCCCCTTCCCACCTCCACTTTACCTTTTGGCTTCCCTTTTCTGGGTTGCTCCCTTGCTCCATTATCATCCTCTGGAAGGACGTGGCTGTTATATGAAGGTAAGAGGATATTACTGGGGGTTTCGGTTTTAAGTTTTCAAGTTAAAATGGGGGACTCCCTCTCTTCCAATTTTTTTTTAAATAATAACATTGTTACATGTTCTCGTTTCAAATGTTGGATGTGTGATATCCCTTACGTTAAGGATGTAGAGTTAAAAATTACCAGCCCACCCCCTAGATCGCTGTGGGTCTGAGTGCTAAATGTTGGACGACCCAATAGATGCAGAGGAATGTGTGGCAACAGGAAAGGAGGTGGGTGGGTGAATGACTGTTAAGAGTTGCCAAATCATAATTATCCAAAGTATTGATCTGGGGAGTGTAGCATTTATTTACAGTTGTGGATTTGTTGAATTATATAGTGTATATGGTGCTCCTTAAAAATGCAATATGCCTTCTTTGAGTGTGCTGTTTGCACTAGAAAGGGAGTTAAAGAGATGGTAATGTTAATGTTATTTTAGGTCAAGCAATTTTTCAGTTCAATATTGGTTCACTGAAGATTGGGAAGGTCCTGAAGAGGGTCTTTCCCCCCCTACCTTTGTTAGTCAAGCTGATGTATTTACCGTAGATGCAGACTGGTAACATTTGTATAAATGGTTTCTAAACCCAAAGGTTGTGTATGGTTGACAGTGTTGTGTTTGCGTTCTATTATGTTAGCTGAAGAAGCAGCAGGATTACGTTATTCTTAGGGGGAGTGGAGCCATGACAAAATTAGGTTGTGTGAAGGTGTGTAAGGGTCCTGTCTGGGTTCTTGATTGCATCGGTATTTGAAGAAATGCTTTTCTATCACCAAGGCATTCAAATAGGTCCTGAGATCAAAACGTTGCTCTATTGTGTTCCATTAATTTTTTTGCAGAATTATGATGTATGAAGTGTTACGTTACATTTGTATATTTAAAAAAACTAAAAAAGGCCAGGCATCAATTACTTTGAGGTGTATTTCCAAAAGACATTCTGTAAGATCAAAAGTCAAGCTAGAATGTGTTGCATTGTATTTTCAAGGGGTAGTTGCCTGTATAAAAGGTAAAGGGACCCCTGACCATTAAGTCCAGTCGCGGACGACTCTGGGGTTGCGGCGCTCATCTGTATATGTATGTACAAAAACCGAGGTTCCACTGTAGTATGAATGATCTTGCTTCTAGCAGCACAGTTAAGGGTGCATTACTGTGTGTCAATCTCAAATTAGCCATTCCTATAACTATGCATATACTAAATATGCAAGATAATAACTTTGAAAATAAAGAAATTATAATTAAAGGCTATTGCAGCTTTCTTTTCATTTTGATGTAGTTCCAGATGATCATAAGAACCCTAGGGTTACACTTCTTTGGGGGGATATGACACCTGACATATCTCATGTAAAACTCTCATTTGTCATCTTCCCTTTGAAAAAGATATCATGCCAAATCAGATGCCAAGGTTTAAAATGCCATTCAGAAGAACAATAAGGATAGTGGTAGTGTTTTCTATTTATGGCCCTAATTGATTTTGCTTTCTGAAATTACTTTTAAAAGTTCATAGCATAGCTTCACACTGATGAATTGGACCAGGGTTTCATATCAATAAGGTGGGGGAGAGCTCAATTTCAAGTTACTTTGTTTCTAAATTAGTGTATACAATTATCTTATTGAAGGGGTTTATGTTATAATAAGCAATTGTTACCTTTTCTATATCTTCTGAATATGCTCTTGTATGTCACCTGCAGAGGAAAGAATGTTCATGAAGGTTTTTCTACTGGCTACTTTTAAATGAAATATAGTTTGACATTATTGAATAAAGTAGCAATATTCATGTAGAAATAAAAACAATAGAGTTATATGCATGTAATAAATTAATAAAATTTGCAAAATTAGTATACTTAACATTTCTCTTGCTTTTTATGCTTCTGAAAGCTTAGGCTTCAGCATCATTCCAGATTGTGAAAATTGGACTTCAGAAGAATTCTTTAGGCATTTCCTCATCTCATGAATTACCCAGTCTAGAATACTATACTAGATCTTTTTTTCTTCATCTTTGTTTTGTCAATGGTTAAGTAATGCTTTGTAATGCGGGAGTCAGTATTTTCTGATACTGTTAGATGTTTTGTAAGCCAGTAAATCACCAGTGTATTACAGTAATATGACTTTGTCAGATGTACATTTCTGCAGCAGCATAGATTCACTAGCTAGCATGCTGCATAAAGATAACATAGCACTTACTATAATTCTTCTGTCCAATGTACTTTTGGCATCCTTATGCTTAATTTACTTTAGTTTTCCCCCCCTTCATACATTTTAATGGAATAACAGATGGTAGGCCTATTCAGAAGTAAGTCCCACTGAAGTAAGTGTGCAAAGGACTGCGCCCTAAATCCAGAATCTGGTATGTTATACCATCCCTTATGATGGTATGCATATTTAGAATGTCTCACTTTTTGATTGAAATTCTGTCCTGACTACTTCATTTAGGACCTATCCTGGGTCTTGCATGCCAATCAATAAATGTTTAGTATGGGCTAAATTAATTTTTGAAAATGCGCAGTAGTACAGGCCATTTCAAAAGAACATAAAGACATTGAAAGCAGATATGTTGATTGCATGTGTTTAAGTTCAGTCACGTGCCACTTCGATCCAATAAGGGGTAATTCATATGTGCAAGCAAGTTTCCATGTACAGGATGCCTCCATTGCATACTCAAATGGTTGCTGTGGTCAGTGTTAGAAACTCAGGTAGGCAAGTTTGGCGCCACATAACACCTGAAAACTAGGTTACGGGTGCACTAACAGAATGTCTAGGTGATATTATTATTTTTATTATTTATTGTATAACACGATTACAAAGCTGAAAATGAATGAACTCCAGCTAAAATCTTATGTTAAATTTTCATATGATCTAGTCCTCATCTGAAGACCGTAGAAAGCTCCCCTAATATTCTTATGTGAGTCCCTTCTCTAGTCTTCAGAGAGTGGTTGTAAGTGGGAAGGCAGAAAAAGGTACTCCATTCCTTCCACTCTGCAAACAAGCTCTTGATTGTCCCTAAACCCCCTTTCCTTCATATTATGTAATCTTTCTGGCACAACAATTAACACTTATTGCAGGCCTACACGTAGTCACGAAATTAAAAGACGCCTGCTCCTTGGGAGAAAGGTGATGGCACACTTAGACAGTATCTTAAAAAGCAGAGACATCACCTTGCCAATAAAGGTCCGTATAGTTAAAGCCATGGTTTTCCCAGTAGTGATGTATGGAAGTGAGAGCTGGACCATCAAGAAGGCTGATCGCCGAAGAATTGATGCTTTTGAATTATGGTGCTGGAGGAGACTCTTGAGAGTCCCATGGACTGCAAGAAGATCAAACTTATCCATTCTTCAGGAAATCAGCCCTGAGTGCTCACTGGAAGGACAGATTGTGAAGCTGAGGCTCCAATACTTTGGCCACCTCATGAGAAGAGAAGACTCCCCCTCATTCACGGTAGAGGAACATGAGGTGAGACAGGTTTTGAGGATGGCGAATCCGAGGAAGGCGGCTGGACCTGATGGCATCACTGGAAAGGTGTTGAAGGGCTGTGCGGATCAGCTGGCGAGGGTCTTTACTAAGATCTTCAATAAGTCCTTACACCAGTCTATTGTCCCACCCTGCCTGAAGTCGTCAACTATTGTCCCTCTGCCTAAAAAATCCACAATCAGTAGTTTGAATGACTATAGACCAGTTGCACTGACTCCAATCATCATGAAGTGTTTTGAGAAACTGGTGCGCCGTCACATTATCTCCTGTCTTCCATCAACTTTTGACAACTACCAGTTTGCATACAGAGCAAATAGATCCACAGAAGACGCCATCAATACCACTCTCCATGCTGCTCTGTCCCATCTGGAGCAGCCGGGGAGTTATGTGAGGCTGCTGTTTGTGGATTTTAGCTCTGCTTTTAACACTATCCTCCCCCATAGACTGGTGTCCAAGCTAGAGGCGATTGGACTCTCCAACTCCACCTGTCTCTGGGTTTTGGATTTTTTGTCAGAACGTTCCCAGAGGGTTAGAGTAGGGTCACACATGTCCACAGCCCTTAGCCTTAACACCGGCTCACCACAGGGTTGTGTGTTGAGTCCCCTGCTCTACACTATCTATACGTATGACTGTACAGCCATCTATTCCAGCAACAAAATCATCAAGTTTGCTGATGACACTACGGTGGTAGGGCTCATTTCAGGAGGGGATGAGTCCGCCTATCGGGACGAGGTGGAGCGGCTCTGTGTTTGGTGTGGAGAGAACAATCTGGCTCTTAATACGGCTAAGACCAAGGAATTGGTGGTGGATTACAGGAAAAAAAAGGCGGACATTCAGCCCTTGTATATCAACGGGGAACGGGTGGAGAGGGTGGCGGAATTCAGGTTTTTGGGAGTAGCTATCGATCAGGACATGACTTGGAGCGCACATACCACTGCTCTGGTGAAGAAGGCCCAGCAGAGAATTTATTTCCTCAGACTTTTAAAGAAGAACAATCTGAGTGAGAGACTGCTGGTGTCCTTCTACCGAGGCTCCATAGAGAGCATTCTTACATACTGTATTTGTGCTTGGTTCTCCAGTTGTACAGCTAGGGAGAGGAAGGTGCTCCAGAAGGTCATAACCACAGCCCAAAGGATTATTGGTCATCCTCTCCCATCTTTGGAAGAACTGTACGGTTCCCGTTGTCTTAGGAAAGCAAATAACATCCTGCAGGATTCATCTCACCCGGGACACTGTCTGTTTGCACTACTGCCTTCTGGCAGAAGATATAGAAACATCAAGTCAAAGACAAATAGACTGAAAAACAGTTTCTATCCAAGAGCTGTGGCCCTTTTGAATGCTGTAACTCGTTAGTGTGACCTGGGAGTTTGATGGGTGTGGTGTGGGTGTGGCTGGAATGTGGTTTGTTTGGTTGTTGTTGTTGTCTTGCTTTTGTTGTTTTAAGGGATGGCATCCAATTTCGTTGCACTTTGTGCAATGTTGCACTTGTGTAATGACAATAAAGAATCTATCTATCAAAAGACCCTGATGTTGGAAAAGATTGAGGGCACAAGGAGAAGGGGACGACAGAGGACAAGATGGTTGGACGGTGTTCTCGAAGCTACAAACATGAGTCTGACCAAACTGCGGGAGGCAGTGGAAGACAGGAGTGCCTGGCGTGCTCTGGTCAATGGGGTCACGAAGAGTCGGACACAACTAAATGACTAAACAACAACAGCAGGCCTACACAACTGATGGCAGAGACATCCACCTTGAGTGACCAGTTTGCACAACCTAAGACTTCAGTGTCCCTCAATGACCCCACTCCAAATTTTATTTAGATTTTAAGCACTACTGAGATAGTCTGAGGTAAATAACACTTTAAAATGCACAACTTAAACTGTCATAAACTAACCAGATAGTATAGTTCAAATTAAAAGCATATCATACATTATGCCCCACGTACATTAAACAAGGCAAGTAAAACTTAACCAAAACATGTTGGGTTTAAAACACAAACAAAAAGTTCTGGAAAGCACAAACTCAAGGAATGAAGCTTAATCCCCAAATACCTTTCCTTCTCAGCAGATGTTATCTGATATTGCTCCAACTTCCTGGACTCACCAACCATCCTAATACTGGGATATTACTGGCAAAGACTGTCTCTCCCCACCCCCAATAGGTACACACATAGCTCTTACATGGCACCTAACCCCTACATCCACTACTAACTTTTGCTTCTGCCAGAAAGCCTTTAGATAAACTCTTAACTGCTTCCCAGTGCAGTATCACTCCCAACATCCATCATGCCTACCCACGTTCCCTTTCTCCTCTCCAAGCTGACTCCTGGAATGCCAACATATCCCTTCTAAGGAGTTATTCCACATGTACCCCCCCTTTCTTTCTCACACATGAAAAGGCTTAACATGACAGGTGATAGCTCAGTTGGTTAGAGCATGGTGCTGGTATTAGTGCTGGCAAGTAGTGGTGCCAAGGTTTCAGGTGTGGGGCAGCTGCGTATTCCTGCATTTCAGGGGGTTGGACTTGATGATACTTAGTGTCCCTCCCAATTCTACAATTCTATGATCCCTTCATGTTTCTCCAAACCACATTGTCCCCACATGCTGATACTCTTCATTGCCCTTCCTCATGCTCCTTCCATGTTTTGTCATGTCTTCTTGGCACTTTTAATAGTTGCCAGCTTTAAGAGCCTTACCACCCCAGCCCACAGAGGTGTGTGCCCCATGGGCCAGTATGGTGTGGCTGCATCCAGGCTGGGTCCCCGCAAAAGTCCCGGAGCCGGGGAGGAGGAGCGGACAATGCCACCAAGGCAACCAGAGTGGGGAGAGGTAACCCACTGCAGCCAGCCATAGGGAGCTGAGCTGGGTGAGGAAGTAGGTGGAGGCAACGGAAGTCAGGCGCTCCGAGAGCACCCCACAGAAAAAGAGAAGCAGTGATGACTGGCTGGTGTCTCAGAGCAAGCTGCCTGGCTCCACCGTCAGAGCCCAGCCTGGCCCTGCAATAGGGCAGGGGGAGGGAGGGAGAGAAGCACCTATCCAGGTGGCCTGGCCACTTCAGTGTGGCTGCTGTGAGGTGCCATGCACTTTGGCTCATGCTGCAGCGTACACTGAGGAAGTTTCCCTCAGCAGTAACAATTTTACTTGTGAGTCGCACAAGGCGGCATTTTGAGTTCTGTGCTGTCCGCAGTGCCATCCAGGTGACTTACGATATGGTGCAAGCAGGGGTAGTGTCTCTCAGCAGCAATTTTACTTGTGAGTTGGGCAGGTTGGCACTTTGACTCTCACACCGCTCACAGCACCACCCAGGTGACTTGCGCTGCAGCAGGCGGGTGGGGGGCCTTTTACTCTTGAGTCTCAGGCGCCATACAACATGACCATGATGCAAAATAACCTTAGCACCCGGGGAGTTTGGATGCTGGTTGTGGTGGTCCAGGATCTCCCTAATTCCATTGCCTTGTCCTGGACAGTCTATTCTGGACGTGATCCAGAAGAACGTGTAGCAGGAGATTGTTCTGCTGCTGTTCTTGGGAAACTCCATTCCTTTGGTTGGAAGGAGGGGGACATGGTGCAAACACCTCCTTCCTGCTATTCGTCTTTTTGGGGTGGGGAGGGGAGAGGACTCCAAGTGCTGCTCTAGTCATAGAATTGTGAATCTATGGATGACTGAAAAACTAATCCCATTGTTTTCACTTTGTGGTTTTCGTGCAACTACAATATAGTGGAAGGATGAGTAAAGACAACAGTGTGCCTGGGGAATGCCAGTAGCTTAAAGCCAAAAGCTCATTTGAAGAAGCTGTGTATACATGGTTATTGCTGGCAACATTTATGTGTCTTTCTGGCTTCACATAGATCTTTTTTTTTGGGGGGGAGGGGTTAATTTACCTAAGTGGTATTGTAGAAACATCTGTAGTTTCCTGAAAAGCAGAATGAGTGATGTTTTTGTACATGCACATTTCTTTTGCTATCTATTTTTCTGATATATTGGGCTTGGATAAATTTGTATTTAAAAACAATTGTAGTGCTGCAAAAATATTGTGCATAGTTTTGTTGCTCTAGCTTATGTTTACCTTTCTAATTCCCAGTTTTTGTAGTTCTTCAAGCTTTGACATTAGAAGAGTAGAACTATCACTTGGTATAGTTATCTCAAGTACACCATGAACAATGTCTGGATTTTTTTTAACTGACATCACTTTCTAAACATGAAAATGTCACTTAAGGTTGCATATTGACTAAGGATGTCTTTTTGGTTTTAGCCTCTGTATTGCAAAACATGTACAGGGTGTATGTGGATTTCATTACAGCATCTCCAGGTGGGTCTCTGCTGTAGGCACTCCTACATAAACAGTCTACAGAGATTCCCAATAAGTACTGACTTATGGGGAATCTATCTGGCTTCTCCTTGTAGGAGATCAGGCTACGCCATAAGTGGCCAACCTGCAACAAAAGCTAGTAAACCAGTATAGCATGGCCTGCTTGCCTGATACTGGCATGTCATGACTAAGTGCTTGTCTGCTTGTTCATCTGGCTCAAAGAAACAGTAAGAGGCAGAATGTCAAAGGCAAATCAGGTTGCATATGTGCTTCAGTATGTTCATCAAGGATAGCATTATCTCATTGTTGGAGCCTGACTTGTGGCACTTACCCACACTAGTTGGATGGGGATGTTATAGCATTAACATCTAGGAATTGGTAGGATTGGGTGTAAGCTAGCACTGTAAATACATACTTTTGTCTCTGTGTGAAATTTCATTGATTTCTACACATACACATACATGAAGCTGCAAAATATTAAGACGGATTCAAATATTATGTATTTTGGTGCACAAATAGGCATATAACATGTTACTGCAGCAAATATGTGTCTTATGCATATAGTCATCATGAATCCAGAATGGGCTGCAACTCCATGTTGTATACACATCCTGGCGAACTAGTATGTGGAATGGTCCACACCTAAAGCAGTTAAAGCCATTCCGTGAAAATGGTGACTGACACAGATGTGCATTTTTATTCAATATTATAGCATTTTTAACAGATCCTAGTAATTTAGAGTCATTGACTATGATAGTAGGTTGTAAACAATACACGAAACAGCATGAGCTATAAGTTAAAGTACATTTGCAGGGAGCAGTTCTGAATACACGGGACCTTGTTTATAGCTGAAATATAACAATTCTGGTGTAGCTAATAGATTGTGACTATTGTGTTTTAAGGGGGAGGGGCAATTCATTATATCTCAGGAAACTTTGCAATATTATTATTATTATTATTATTATTATTATTATTATTATTATTATATCCTGCCCACTCTGGACGGCTTACAACTTATATAAAAACACAACCAAACATCAGACATTAAAAAACAGAATATTCTATGCAGACAACAAACCAATAAATCAATGGAAATCAATAATAACAGTAATAACAGCAATAATAAACAGTTTACAGTTATATTAAAATAACCGCCAACCCCAACTAAACATTTAAAGATCCCCAGCCCAACAAAAACAAAAAAAGAGGAACCAAAATTAGAACCATCTAAAACATTGTAAAACATTTTGGCCAGCTGCCCCAACCCAAGAGCTGTTCGTGCAATGGCTTCCCAGGAGTCTCTTTTGGCTGTTCAGTGTGAGTCTGGGCCCTGCCTCCTAGGCCAGGTAAAAATGGGCCTTGCAGCAGGGAGCAGTCTTTCTTCCAGCACTCATGGCAGTTGCTGTATTGTCCTTGGAAATAAGATATATTTTAGTCATATGTGACTAACGCCATTAGCCTAGTTCCTCAAGTTGCAGTACAACTGTGAGGCCCTGTTTTTGGTGATCTGCTGCCTTAGCTACTTGGATTTCTCATCCTGAGTGCTTACATTTTGATAAGGGATTGGGTGATATACAATATTTTTGATACTAAAAGCTAGGTATGCCAATGGTTGATAACTGGCCATCCTTCTTTTCTGGCTGGTTAAAATTCTTTGTAACTGAGATACTCATAAATTGATCCAGCAAAAGGTATTGCTTAACACTTTTGTACTTGGCATTATTCGGTTGGATCCAGCTTCTACTTCTGGAAGCTTCCTTAGCCTGATTTTCAGGGCTTCTCCCTTCCCCCTCAGTCCCCAAGCCACACCCCATCATTTTCAGCAGGTTCTGCTGACCTCTGGGAGAGGCTTTATAGTTTACAGGGAACTGATAGGGGAGGGGGGGAAACCAGTCTGACATTGATTTTTCTCTGAATCCAACACATTCTTGTATTATTAAATTGGCTTAATGTGTATCTTGCACTAACAAATGTTCATATGCTGTAATGTTGCTTTTGTCTAGGCTGGCTGCTTGGCTAAGAAGAGTTTCACACTTCCAAAGTTAAAAGATGGCTTGGATTCTCCAGAAATAATCCATTGAGAGTAGTAGTTTGAAACCATTGGCTTTAAACATATATGAAAACACACAATCTGTTGTTGAGGTTACCAGGAATTGATTTATGCCACCCTGCTTTTCACACCAGTCCTTTTCTGATTTTCTCATTTACTGATCAGCCTTTGGATTTTCTGTAGTACTTACTGTCCAGGCTCCCTTGCCCAAGCTACAACATGGTTGAACAAGCAAATCTTTCTTTTGAGACAAACAACTGTTCTTTCTTTTTGTACCATGTGCATTCTGGTGCCATCACTGCTTACAAAGTGATGGAAAGTCATCAGTTAGTTTCACCCTGCCTTTACTCAAGCTGCTGTGAAATTGTTATGTACAGAAATAGTCATGCTGCAAGTGTGCAGCGGGAAACTGAAGAGTGTACTGTGGTGTCATGAGGAGGGACAGGGTCACAGAAAGGTGTGGAACTAGGCAGCACAAGTAAGCACAGCTGCTGCCTGTCCCCTAACACTATTTGATGGCATTGCTATAGCTACAGTACGTATGACACAGTGATTCATAGGCCACTTATAATAATGTAGTCTTATTGATTTCAGTGAAAGTGCATCAGAGTAAATAGTTTGCATATGCCAGGGATACCTTGTTAGCTCTTCGCAGATTTTAAAGAGTACAATATAGTGTTGGCCATTTGACTTGCAAAATGAATACAGTAGTCAGTAATTCAGTCAAATACTGGTCAGTTATGCTGTACAGTACTTGCAAACAAGGAAGAAGAGGAGACTTCCTGATAGATTTTCTTACACCATCCTCATCTTTCCCACTGGGGTGAGGGAAGCCAGCTGCAACGTTGTATCAGCTGAGCAGGGTGGAGGGAGTCATCCTCAGTATCTTAAGGTAAAAAACATTCATTGTTTTCCCTTTTTCTGATAATGGAGGCTTCAGAAAACTTGGCTACCCATAGCAGTTTACTGGTACAGTGGTACCTCTGGTTGCGAACGGGATCCGTTCTGGAGGCTCGTTCGCAACATGAGCAGAACGCAATCTGTGTGCGCGCAGGTTGCGGTTTTCCACTTCTGTGCATGCACGTGGCGTCATTTTGTGCTCATGCGCGAGCTGCGAAACCCCGGAAGTAACCCTTTCTGGTACTCCTGGGTCGCTGCGGGACGCAGCCTGAAAACGCTCAACCTGACACAAACGTAACATGAGGTATGACTGTATTGGTACTTATCTTAAAATTTTAAATTATTCTTTTTGTCTATAGAGAAAGTATAGGTTTAAATAATTACTGAAGACAACTCCCCTGAACTTCAGGTTTAACAATTTTCGCAGTAGAAGGAATTGTAATTATGACTTAGATGAAGAATGATCTGTAGCTGTACAGAGGAATCTGGAAAAAGAATTCTCGTGAGTCCTGTGTCAGAATTCACTGTGGGATGTTTTCTTAAACACAGCTCAGTAAAAAGTTGTTTTTTAGGGTGACCAGACTCTGCAATAATAAAGCAAATTGAATCTTTTCGACCGTATGCCAGTAACTTGTGCAGGTGTTGTTGGCAGGTCTGTTGATGCTTTATCAGTGTATGAGGTATATATGTACTGGGAAGTGGAGTTCACGACATCTTTGTATCTCCCCCTCCCCTCACCAAATTAAATAGAAAAGGTGGCTTTATTCACCATTTGGGTTGATTGCTAGTCTTGGGAGTTCTTGGCACAATCTCCTTGTTCTTGAAAGCCTTTTTTTGCTTCTTTACATTTAGCTTTCCAAGTTCTCTACAGCATCTTCTTGTCCATTATTTTTTCCCTTTTCCTCCCATTTGACCTGCCTTGTCTCTCTCACTAAAGCAATAGAAAACATGTTGTGATGTAACTTACCTTTATTGTGTTAGCACACCAGTGACTTGTTAAAATTACTACTTTCCCCTGTGATAAGTAGGTAGGATTTGGTAGCTGATTTTTTTAATACTTTGCTTAAGAAGCAAGGTCTACAGTTACTTTGTGATTTCTAGGAATATTTTCTGTGAACTTTCTTGCTAGCGAGAAGTTTAGTTGTACTCTCAAGTCACAAGTGAAGTGTTGTTTCAATTCATTCTTCAGTGAATAATCAATGGATTTTTAAGAGGATGCACATCTCTGGAACACTGTCAGACTTATAAATATTTATGATGTGGAGGGAAAGCACAGTGGTTGTGCTAGTAATTTTTAATTGCTTGGCTCTTTTTATAGCTTAAAGTCTTCTAATTTCAAGCTAATCAGTTAAAATTAAATATTCTTGTGGAATACCTTCTCTTCCAAATCTTACAGTGTGCTTTATTATTTCTAGACTGGTCCATTTCGGATTTGTTCCATTGTTTACATGTACTGTTTTGAAGTATGTACAGTCTTAGTGATTCTTCACTTACATGGGAGATATCCAGTTGGTGTCCCTCTGCTGGCAGAAAGCATCTACAAGTTGCATGGGGAGGGTGACAGTCTTCAGCAGTTTCCCTCCCCCATCTGCTCTGGATAACTGCTCAGCAGATGGAGGTTGGGGCAGGGAACTGCAGGAAGAGAAGGAATTGCCAGACATTGCCTCCTTTCCTGTTCCTAGATGCCTTCTATAAGCAAAGGGACACCAATTGGATATCTCCCTATCTGTCATTTCTCTTACTCCAAGATTTCTGGGGATAATAAATTTTGGATAGAGAAGAATAGAATGCTAAAGGTGTCTTTTGGCACATTCAGGATATGTACTTGTTAGGAAGAGCAGTGCTGATATAAACAGTATAAAATTTCCACGTCTGTATTTGATAGTTGAAAATTGTTTTAGAAATTTGCTCTTACTTCTACTATTAACCCATATGTGTACATCAGCATCTAAGTACACTTCTCTTAAATGAGTCACACTGATTTCACTTTGAAAGAATGGCATTCTAAATAGAAATCATCACAATGCATTTATTCATTGCTAGTGCTGATTCCACTAAAATATTATGCAAAATAAATATTCAAGTAAAACTGCAGCAGGTATAATTTATTTATTCATTTTGGAACCACCCATTAACCCAAAGGTTCCCATCCAAAGCACAGTGTTAATATATAATACTGATATTTCAAGTCCTGATAGGTGATATCTGACAAAGTAAGTTAGTGCAAAGACTTCTGGCTGTGCAACAGAACTTATTGTTCCTGCATGCCCACTAAATTTGCTCTAGGTTTTCTCCAAGCCCTCTGTAGCAGATTTGAAGGGCTCACAGGGAGATGAAAGGGTGTAGTTCCATTTTGCAGAACTATTTTGTTGGGTACTTCCTAATGGGTTGATTATAGAGAAGTACAGGTATAGTTGGGCTAGTGCAACAGGGCTTTCCTGCCCCTTCCGCTCCACTGCACCCTAAAAATCTCTGGAATGACATGAGACCGGCAGCAGAAAGAGAGCTGTAAGAATTCCAGTGATGCAAGCCATCTTTTGCATTCAACCCATTTTGCCTTAAATTCTGGCTTTGGTATTTTTTGTGTCTTAAAAGTATTTATAGATTTGTGTAGAAATCTTAACTTGGTGCATTTTATTGAATTCAGATTAGTTTAAAAATATTATTGGGATTTCATAAGCTAATCACTTTCAGAAATGCTACCCTATCCAGAAAAAAATGCCAAATATATGGCTATTTGTTATGCTTGGTGCTTTTTTTCCTAGAAAAAAATGGTGCTGGTACTCATTGTGAAGTTGTTACACTAAGTGTCACACTTTGAACAGTAAGTACAAGATTTAGCCCCAACCCGCTGCACCCAGGGTTCATCTTTTTTTCCTCCTTCCACGCCCATTCTGACCAAGAAATACTGAAATACAAATTATTCCACACCTAGAGACTTACAAGTATAAAGTTGAGACCAACAGGTTGAGACCATACATCAGCCATACCCAAAATAATGTGCTTCTGCCACCCCTGATTATTTGTCATGCTGGCTAGGGCTGATGGGAGTTGCAGTCAAGCACATCTGGATGGCTGAGGAAGACTACTTTAAGGACATTTATTTCTGTGGGTCTATTCTGACTATGGCTTAGGTGGTTAAAACCCACATAAAAGTAATGTATTGGCCAGCAAGGCATTAATTCACAGCTTAAAACTCTCCCTGTAGATTGTTAATTTAAAAAGAAGTGTCTTTGATTTATAGTTAACATGGCAGTTTATGAAAAAGTCAGCACAGACAGAACAATTATATAAAAAAATACATTTTGGGACTAGAGGAAATCGTGCATATGCCTCAAAATGTGTTAAGCAACAGATTTTTGGATCCTTCATGAATGCAATATCAGTATCAGTTCATTGGAAGTCTGCTGTTCAAATAAAACTGTTCCAACATAAAGCAACCAATTGCTTATCCTAGTATGCACTTGATTTTTCTTAGATTAATACTGGCTCACTCACCTAGTTGCTATAAATCTTTTTGCATCAATAAAACTAGTAGAGGCATTCTATAAAACATTTGAGGATCTGATGGCCCCACATATGACTAAACTATACAAATATATTCTAACCTGGGGGCCCATTACCACCAATCTGGAAACAATTGAGAATAGTAGCAATCCCCAGATAATACAAGGAACCCCTCAAAGGTAGAATCTTAATGTACAGGTCTTTCTGTATGGCCTGTATATTTTCAATATACAGGCAAATGTTTCCAACGCATTCATTTCTGCTTAGGTTTATAAAGGCAAATGTTTCCAATGCATTCATTTCTGCTTAGGTTTTCTTCCTTGTAGTTTAATAGATTGTGATGAAGAAGAAAACAAAGAGAGGGGATAGATTAGAATACAGTGCCTGTAATCCAAACACTTTCATCTGAACTAGAGAAATTTCAAGTTAGACTGAGATTAAGACAGGCATGTCCAAATTCCGTTTCGGGGTCTAATCTGGCCCGCTGGTCAGTCTAATCCAGCGCCTGTGGGAGTTTATTGGGGGGGGGGTAAAATCCTTTAAAAAACCCCCACAACTTCCAACTTCAATCTTAAAAAAAGCTCAACAACTTTGGTTGGCCCTTTGGCTGGCCCTCACGGCCATTCACTTCATCAAATCTGGCCCTCTTTGAAAAAAATTTGGACACCAGTGGATTAAGAGCTTTATTCTGATCACAACAATTGAATCAATTAACACATGTGTATAGAGGCCTGTGACTTCATCTAAATATCTAATTCACCTGATATATTCAGTTATATCACTGTTGCTGCTTTCAAGTGATAGTGTTTGATCAAGTATCTAGGGCACAATAACAAATTTTTGCATGAGAAAAAGTATCCCAGGACTTAAGGATATGTGTGGAAATCCGATAGTTGGATTCTACCCCAGATTAAAATGGAACAAAGCAAACAACCCCCCCCCCTATGTGACGGGGAGATGTCTAAGTGCGAATTCCTGCCCTTGGTATGGTAGTTTGTTGCTTGTAGGCGAATTTAATGGTGGGGAGCTTTCAAACACGTGCTTCTTTCCCCTGATTTTAAAGCAATGATGAGGGAATTGTTTGGCTTGATTGGTAATTGGGTTTGGCAAAATGGTCTCTGATTGTTGCCACTACAGCAGTCAAGGGGCCACGAAAGAAGGGACAAATACAAAGTACTTTTGGATCCCAGGAAATAATGTTTTACAGTGCACCTGATGTCCATGTTAAGGATTCAGACATCTTGAAAACTACATTTATTCGGGCTCCTGGTTGTTGGCATAAGTGTAGAAATGAAGCAAATGACTCTCCAATGACACTTTGGAACCATTGCCAAGAAAGCTATTAAATTTCCGGTTTTGGCTCCCTTTTTGAAACATAGTCAAGCATTGACTTCTGAGTTGCGACCTAAAATGAAAACTTTGGGATACTACTATTCCAAAATGGAGCTGTTGCTGGAGAGTAGTATTACATGCATATTTCTTCTCCATGAATGTTTAGATCAGCTTTCAGGTACTATGTGTAAACCAGCCTATCATAGCTGGTTTTTGTTTTTTAACCAAATACCAGTATCTGATAGCTTTCAGTTTAACCTTTTTATTAGACTTTCTCCACCTGTACAGACATGCACAGTCCATCAGCATACAGATTGCATACAGTCTAGACACCATGAAACATCAAGTTTATCCATCAGAATAATGATATTATTAAAAATATCCCAAAAGGAACATGGATGTGTATGTGGAAAGACATCCTGCTATATGTATGAATCTTAAGGATATTTATTTTTTTAAAAAAAGATATTTAGGTGGCATTTGTCTCTGTTTAGTTTGAGCGATATATACAGAGAACTTTTTTCTTTTCTTTGTACAAAGGAATTGTACAGAGAATTGTGTGTGTACATTTGGACGGTTTTCTCAATGGAACATTTCAGTCTGAATGTTTGAACAGGTCACAACATCACTATACAAATGTGTATTTTCACAATAAAAGGTTCCTAGGTATTTTCTTAAATTTATTCTTTCTTTTCAACCTATTTATTTATTTAGTCTTTATTTATTTAGTCATTCCCCACTTCTCCCCCTGACAGGGATTCTGACATTGTATACCTTCACAAGTAACATGTTTAGCAATCCTGAGATACAAATTTGGACTCACTTCTACCATATGAAATAAACTTTTCAAGTTTATTGAAGTCCTAGTTTAAATGATATTTTTTTTGGTTTGGATTTCTCTTTGTATTAGAAAGCACATCAAGCACAAGCTGTGATGTATGTTTCGAAGATCATATAGAGTTCACAGTTCATACTAAATCTGTCACTTATCCCTGCTGAAACAAAAGTGATCTTACTATCTTTTGTTTGGTTCTTAGCAATTGCCTATTGGCTTGTGCCCCCCCCAATAATTCATGGGATTTAGAATATCTAGTAACATGTAGATATTTAATTATTCAAATTTAAACAACTCCATTCATCCTAAGAAATATTTACTAACATAATTGGGAAACCTTGTAATAATAACAACAGATTAGATTAGGAACAGCTAAATCTCTTTTTTTGCTTGATCTCTACACCTTCAATTTTCTCTCCCCAGTTGAGTTCTTTCAATAATCTCTGTTAATGTTAATGGGAATAAGAAAATGAACAGTAATTAAAAAAATTGGGAGAACTCAAGTCTTTATAGTTGAAATTCTAGAATACCAGTATAATTGGATTCTTCTCCACCTATGAAAAAATTCTCAAGTTTTTGAACATGGTCATAATTTTATGCATGATAACTGGCATAACAGGTGAGAACCGAAAGTGCACAAATATTTTGAAAGCCCGAAAGGAGGATTTGCATATGTCATATACCATGCATATTGTTTTCAGATTCCCAGCCTTCCTCCAGGATCTCTGGTGGTGATTTTCCATCTCATAACTCTGTGAAATAGGTTAGACTGAGAGGTAATGACTTGCCCAAGGCCACCTACAGAGTTTCATACTGTTCAGGGATTTGAATATGGATTCCCACAAGTTTAACATTAACCACAACATCCCACAGTGTCCCAATGTTATATTGCTCGACAGGAATAATTGAGGAGTAGATTAAAACAGAAAAATCACTCTTTGACAGTTTCATAGAACAGGAATCTTATGTAGAGAGAATCATATGCTTAAGTATTATAAACGTGCTCTCACGGCCTTACCTTGTACTGCATGTTTAATGGTAACTACTAAAACTACTGGGGACGCTGGTGGCGCTGTGGGTTAAACCACAGAGCCTAGGGCTTGCCGATCAGAAGGTCGGCGGTTCGAAACCCCACGACGGGGTGAGCTCCCGTTGTTCGGTCCCGGCTCCTGCCCACCTAGCAGTTCGAAAGCACGTCAAAGTACAAGTAGATAAATAGGTACCCGCTCCAGCGGGAAGGTAAACGGCGTTTCCGTGCGCTGCTCTGGTTTGCCAGAAGCGGCTTAGTCATGCTGGCCACATGACCCGGAAGCCTGTCTGCGGACAAACGCCGGCTCCCTTGGCCTATAGAGCGAGATGAGCGCCGCAACCCCAGAGTCGGTCACAACTGGACCTAATGGTCAGGGGTCCCTTTACCTTTACTTCACTAAAACTACTAAGAAACCGTTTCCCATATGGTAGTGACTATTGCATGGGAAACTTCATTTGCAAACCAGTCTTAAGATATTACCTTTGTGTGCAGAATTGGTAAAATAGTCTAAAATTGGCTGGATCAGCCAAGTGGTCCATCTAACTCAGCACCCACTTCTTATGGTGTCCAACCAGATGCCTGTGGAAAGCTCTCAACAGCACTCTCCCCTCCTGTGGCCCCTTGCAACCAATATTTAGAAACATATTGCCTCTGACAGTGTAGGTAGAATATATCAATCATGGCTAGTAACTTCTGATAGTTTTATCCTCCATGAATTTGTCTAATCCTCTTGACACAGCAGGAGCCAGTGTGGTGTTCCACAGATACTGCTTGACTACAACTCACATCATCCCTGACCATTGTGCATGCTGGCTGGGGCTGATGGCAGTTGGAATCCCAGCTACGTGTGGGAGGTACCCGTCCCCATTTAATGCCATTAAAGCAAATGAAATGGAGCTGTACACTGATCTTTAAAATTGTAAACTACCTTGAGTGCCTTTGGCAGAAAGGTGGTGTATAAATGGAATGAATAAACTGAATGAATGAATGAATCTTCAGTTAACACAGGAAGTTTGAATTTTGTAATGATTGCAATATAGTCAGAAATAATGTCACGTGTGTGAAGTGGTTCTTAACTGAAGCAAAAATATGTGCCTTCATCAAAATTATATTAACCACTAAATCATAGAAGGATAGGGGGAAATGTACATTGCAAGGTTCGGGCACGATCCCTATGTGTATTCATTTAGTTACATGAATGGAAAATGGGAGACTAATCTGTATACAGATGTAATGTTCAAAAATTTTAAAATCACAAGATCAGCAAAGCCTGACATCTACAGAAATAATAGGCTTTGTTTGTTCATGGTAAATAGAAATATGAACCGCATGAAGCACAATGGTAGCAGAAGCACTGTTTCAAAAACTCATGACAACAAAACATCTGTAGCTTAAAGTATGCAAATAAAAACATAGTTTATGTCTGAGGCTTCAAATCACTGAATTTGAAGACTTTGGAAGAATAGAACTTGGAACTGGCATTCGAGTCAGTGTCTTGCTATTTAAGCAGACTGCACTAAACTTGAACATGCCCAACCAAATGTCCTAACTGAGAGCATCATGCAGCAGAACCTAAATTGTAGGTTTATTTTCTTGTTTATTGCCTCCCTCTTTTTGCTTTTTTGTACTCCTAGCACTTTCCCCATTACTTTCCAGGTACTGAGTTATGCTTGTTCTCTAGAAGTGCAGAAATAGGAAACTGCTAGAAAATTAAAATCATGATTATGTTCAAGGGATGTTCATGGAAAGAGCTTAGATCACATTTTTGATCAACTGAAATTCTAAGTTGCAATCTGAATATTGGCTAATCATATTAAATAACAGGAGATAATTAGTTCTTTTAGTTGTAGCAGGTCCTTGTAGCAAGCAGCTGAAAGGAACAGCAACTTGTTACAGAAATATCTGTGTTTCTGGTTCAGGGAAATCTAAGAGAAAATTTATTCAAACCTGAAATGCAGAAATGAGAAAACAGAGGAGTAATTTGTGTTGTTTTAAAAAGAGAATTTAATCCTATCTCTGTACATGTACATGTCTGTCCTTAACTTTTGTTTTTTGTTTGATTTGATTTACAGGTTATAGTTGACAAAATTAATGTTATCCTAAAGCATATACAAAGCTGGCAAATATAAATAGCTATAGAGCCATGTTTACAGAGTAGTTTAATAATAGTCTGACCCTTGGCTGCATGCATGGCAGCTTAGATCAGCATCACACACATTTTAGCCTTGAGTTTTACTCCTCAGGAGAAACCTTGAGCCATGTTGCATTACTTCTGTGCCTTGCCACATGTTGGCAGTCCTCAGAATCTTGAAAATCTGGATTTTATTAAGTATGTAATAACTCTGTGATTAATATTAAATTAATAGATTTTAAAACACAACAGGACAGGCCTGCTTGTCTTGAAAGTGTTAAGCAAAAATACAGTAAATGATCTTGATTTAGAGTTGCATGAATAGAAATTTCTTCATTGTTAAATGTCATCCTCTCATGCAATATATCTATGCTTTTTGAAAGGCAGGCATTCAAATATATTTATTTATGTTAAACATCATGTTCCATAGCCTCAAGTCAAATGGTGACCTTATTCTGCTTATTATTTTAGTTTTCATATTACATACATTTGCATATTAAAAGGTAAAGGGACCCCTGACCATTAGGTCCAGTTGTGACCGACTCTGGGGTTGCGGCGCTCATCTCGCTTTATTGGCCAAGGGAGCTGGCATACAGCTTCCGGGTCATGTGGCCAGCATGACTAAGCCGCTTCTGGCAAACCAGAGCAGCGCACGGAAACGCCGTTTACCTTCCTGCCGGAGCAGTACCTATTTATCTACTTGTACTTTGACGTCCCTATTTGCATATTATCTTTGCTTAAATATTTTTTTCTCATAATGATGTTTTTCTGTCCTTGGCTTTTAAATGGGTCATTTAACATGGGTTCCAGGGAGCTAGGATCCATGCATTAAACACTTTTAAAAGAAGCTAGGAAATTTTCATCTTCCAAGTAGCACTTTTATGGGATATGAAATTGAGTGTCCCTCATGTTGTGTTTCCCTCATGTAGTCCTTCCTTCCTTCCTTCCTTTTCTTTTTGGGGGCATGTTAAGCCCTTATGAAGTAGCTTATGATTATGTTCACTTTCTTTTGACAGAGGAGCAAATTAAGCTCTTATAACTATTAAACTCTGATATAATTTTAGGATTTCACACAGATTGCTTATGGTTGTACTTTTCAGAATCCTTATGAATATTTAGTTTGAATGCCATAATATATACTGAAGAAATGTGCAATATTTGCCTCCCTCTCTATTTCTGTTTCTTCTGTGGGCTGCTTTCTTTTCCCCATGACCTTGATTATTCACTATTGATTTTTTTTATGGCCGTAGCTTTTTTTCTTCAGACAGGAATAGATAAAATTTGCAGGCACACCAGCCCCTCTGGAGTGAATAAGTCTTGGCAAATTATAAACAAATATGTTCAGGGACTTTTGTGCTGGACAAAGTTTAAAGTTTTAACTTTGAAAAAAGGAAATTTCTAACTTTATTTTGGGGTAGAATTGAATGACATTTGCAGGCAAGACCAGCCTTCTGAGGGCATGAATCCTCTGGACTGATTTTAGAAGGATAATGGCAGTGGTTTTCTGGAGGGGCAGCCATTACAGTTTTAGGTACTCTTCCCTCCCCCCAATATTATCTTACTTACTGTTCTGTGGACATTGGTCTGAAAATTGCAGACTGGGGGGGGGGGGTTTCCCTGTGTAAGAAACCTGCCAAATTTTAAGCAAATAGGTTCAAGGAATGTTGTTCTAAGTTTTATTGGGTTTTATTTATCGCTTTCTGGGTGAAATCATTCCCTCTTATTAGAAGTTTGACCTGTTGGTCACAACAGAGCTCTAGTTTTTATTCTCCCTTCCTCCAACATTCATCCCTATCATTGTGTTAAGCTTAGAGACATTTATTTTCTTTCAGCAGAAGCTTGTCTGTAGTGTTTTGTTCTTATGTTTGGGTCACCAAAGCACCATGGTCCTTGCTTCAGTTTGTACCATTTTGTATAGCTCCCACTTCACCTCAGACAAGCCAAAATCCCTTGAGGTGGTATCCTTTCCCCACTGACGTCAGTGTAAACCACTAGTGAACATACAAAGGGTGAGCACATACAAAGGTGAGACTTCTCCAACTATAAATGCTTCTTTGTTAGCAAGTATGTAACTACAGTGGTACCTCGGGTTACATACACTTCAGGTTACATATGCTTCAGGTTACAGACTCCACTAACCCAGAAATAGTGCTTCAGGTTAAGAACTTTGCTTCAGGATGAAAACAGAAATCGTGCTTCAGCGGTGCGGCGACAGCAGGAGGCCCCATTTGTTAAAGTGGTGCTTCAGGTTAAGAACAGTTTCAGGTTAAGAATGGACCACTGGAACGAATTAAGTACTTAACCTGAGGTACCACTGTATACAATATTCTGCAAATAGCTCATAGTTGTTGTACAGGGTGCCAGCAGCTTATACTTATTTGGGGATGAATGACATCCTGTTTTCTGTAGCATTATCTGATGTGCTAATGCCACAGAACTTAGCTTTTGGGGGTTTCTGCTGTGATAGGTATCACAGATACCTGTTGTTCACAATATATTCATAATTGAAAATTAATAAAATGATGATACCGCTGCCTCATCATTTTCTGTCTTACTTATTCCAAACGGTGCCATGAGAGCAGTGACTTATATAAAAGAAGTATTGAAATAGCTGTTAAACTAAGTTTGTTGTAAAATAACCTTGAAATCCCAATGTGAAGTTCTTGGGTACTTTAGGGCGTGTAAACTTGGCAGCCAAAGAAAGTTAAAACAAACTTTCTTAATGAGTAATTCTAGAAGACTAACCTTGTATGCAGAAGCAGAAAGATAGTGCAGCGGTACCAAAGGACTTGAACATGGCCATCCGTCATCTACATTTTAATTTATTCATAATACTTCTGCTTGTACATGCAAACCTGTCTGCTTGTATTTTATATTTCTGAAGGATAAATATGCTGTAGCATACACAAGGGGAAAGTGTGAACCTCTTCATAAGAAATAATGCTGTAAACAGTTTACATAGCAACAAGGTCTGGGTGTATGGACCACATGGATCAAGTGTACATAGACTGAGTTCTACACTACCACTTTGGAAAGTATGAATAGCAGGAGCTTGGTGCTGCCTTTAGCACAATCTGTTTGGCTACCTGTTGTGTGGTTTCTAAAAATTACACACACACACACAAAAAGTACACCGGCCAGTTATGATACACATGGAGACTCCTGCAAGCAAAGTGTGCTGACAATAACTTCCATAGATATCTGACTTCATCATCAATAATGGATCCAAAATATACCAAGAAAATAGGATGAGGGAAAATGTAGAATAAACCAAGTTATAGATAATGAAGCACCAAAACAAACACAGCAGCAAATTAAAAATAATGCTTGCTAGCTCATTCCCAACAGAGACAGATTTCTTGTGTACCATACTCTCTTTTTTTTAGCATCCCTAGAAAGCACACCAGTGACTCATAACCTTCCTAGTGTGTCTCCCTCTCGGCTTCCACTGCCCTGAGATCTGAACTCAGCAGCTAAAATGCAGCAACTAGGATTATGCTTACTTCCAAATCAAATGGGCCTTTTGGCAGCATGTTGCAAGATACATGTGCCCCAGCTTAAGTCTGTTGCACCATCAGTACAGAGAATTTCATTCAAACATTTGTTCATGTGGCTTATTTTTTTAAGCCTAGACTCACTGCACTATATTGGATAGTAGTTGTTACTTGGTTGCATTTATTTTGACTATACTTCATGGAATCTTGACACAGTATATCCAGATCTACAGCCTGTGTGCTGCATAACCTTGAACCCTGTAAACAAGAACAAGTTATAGTACAGTTGGACACTACACATTCAAATGAGTGTCACACAGGTCAAGGTTCATGATGGTCATTGCATGTATCTACAGTGGTACCTCGGGTTAAGTACTTAATTTGTTCTGGAGGTCCGTTCTTAACCTGAAATTGTTCTTAACCTGAAGCACCACTTTAGCTAATGGGGCCTACCTCTGCCGCCACGCCGCTGCTTTGCAATTTCTGTTCTCATCCTGAGGCAAAGTTCTTAACCTGAGGTAATATTTCTGGGTAGCCGAGTCTGTAATCTGAAGCATATGTAACCTGAAGCGTATATAACCCGAATTACCACTTTATACACTTAGGACGCTAGCTTTCACACACACACACACACACACACACACACACAGACATCAATTGTATACTGTCTCTGGGCAGTCTACAACATAAAAAATAAAATTAAAATAACAAACACAAGTATTAAATCAATCAATTGCAAACTGAGTAGAATGAGCATTTTCTTAAGTACAAAATTAAATACAGGAGGGACTGAAGGCACAACTGTCTGCTGCATACAGCATTATGTAGTAGAATCCCCCATTACTTTTCTGTACTGTATACATACTCCAGGCAGGTAGAAATTGCTGTGCAGAGCGTTCTAGCTCCAGCTAGTAAACTTTGCCCCTGCTGGCTTTGTGATCACTCGGGTGTTGTGATCTGGAAAACGAATCAGCTCTTTGCCTTTAAACTGCTCTCTTGCAGGTCCATGAAGGGAAAATAATTCTGTTGAATTTCCAAGGGGCTCTTTCCTGAGCTTTGTGGTTCCCTGCCAACAAGCATCAGTGTAAACTT
This sequence comes from Podarcis vaucheri, assembly GCF_965113315.1. Classification (NCBI taxonomy): domain Eukaryota; kingdom Metazoa; phylum Chordata; class Lepidosauria; order Squamata; family Lacertidae; genus Podarcis; species Podarcis vaucheri. The sequence goes on from NC_138759.1 coordinate 92,646,238, forward strand.
ACGGAGTGTTGACTTTCATTTAAGAACAAAGTAGTGGTGCTTCTTCACAGATGGGTGTTTGTGTGAGAGTGTGTGTGTGTGCTAAAAAAAGCTTAATTTTAAAATGTAAGTGTGAGTTAATTTATGTAGTTTTGAGCTGAATTCAGCATGTTAGAACTGAACTTTTAGTAACTAGGGAGGAAGCTATTGTATTTCTGAAATTATAATGGAGGGATAGCTTTAAACAAATTCTTTTGGAATTAATTAATATGTCAAGGCTACATAGAAATTTAAAAAAATGTTTTACTCTTTTCTAATCTAAGTTTAAGCATAGGTCTAAAAAACTACTTTTGGTACCTGTTGTTCTTTGAACAACAGATCCACATGCCACATCACAAATTTTCTTGGTTTTCAAAAATGGTTCCCTTATGGCATGGAGGGCTGCTCTTTGGGCAACAAAAGTTTGAAGACTCCTTGTGCTTATTGAACTAGTGCTGTGGTACTCTTGTCCTTATTCTCAGTTTATAACTAGCAGGGAATAAAACCCATTCTTGGTTCTACAGACGTTCTTTTAGCTTCATCTCTGTTTAACTTCCTGGGGCAATTCTGGTTCTTCTCTAGTAAGAATTCTTTCAGCAAAGCAAAAAATGTACTTAGCCAGTGCAGAACCTTTGATCTTACTCTATTGACTTTTATATTTTGTTTAACTGAAGATTAATCTGTAGTTTGGCATGACAAGCTTTGCTTACATTTATATTTATACTGTTTGCGTATAACCTGCATTTCTGAAAGCTTTTTTTAAACTCAGTGACGTTTACTGTTGCAACACTGTAAAACTCTACATTTGGGTACTTGGATTGTGTTTGATGTTACATGCACTAAAAGGAGTTAGCTTTCCATGTTCATTATGTTAAGTTTGTTTTCTGTCTTCTACACTATTCATAAACCTTTATAAAGCAGTTGTTTGAAGAAATGAGCCCAGTAAGTTTGCAAAATACATATTGGACATAGTACTTGAAAACCTGGTCCCTAGAAAGGTGACTACTTAAAATTCCACCTTTCAGAATTAGATGTCAAAGCTATAACTTAAATAAAGGAGAGAGGTGGTACTTAGGATTGCTTTAAACATTAATTTTCTGCTGTGAACTAATGGGGGAAATCATGAAGTGTGGTGTGGCTTTCATTCTTTTTAGGACACAACTTCATTCTCATTTCCATTATGTTGCATAATATATAATAAATTTAAAAGGATAATTTACAATTTAGGAGCACATACAGATTACAGTGAGATGATTGCCATCAGAACTTCTTGTCATATGGCTGTGTATGGTTGTCGTAACACATTTCATAAAATCTCCATGGCATTGCTAGCAGCTTTTTCAAAGGTGTACTGCTGCCATGATTTTTTTCATAGTAGATGGGTGGTGTGAGATTTGCTTAAAACAACAGTATGGATCCATCACCATATGGAAGCAGTACTTGGATTTTACACTATATACATGACGTTGGCCCCTCAAAGACAGCTAAGGATTTTACCGAGATTGCCCCATGATCTGTGCTTTATTTGCTCTTGCCTGCATTTTCCTCCAGAACGTTTGGATCTATTTTACAACGCAGACTTTCTAGACTTAAAAAAATAAATCTTAGAATATATAATTATGGGTGGCTGTGAGATAATATTGTAATGTTCTTTCCTAAATAAGAAAGGGTCAAGTTAAAGTTGGAGCTCAAGGATAGCAGAAATTTGCTAGTTTCAACTTGAAAGGAAAAATACATGTATTCTGTAAAATTAAATAGAATATATTTGATGCAATAATTTGGATTAGCTTTTATTATTAAACCCAACTTCTGAATTATCAAGGTTAAAGTGTTAATGATCTTTGTTCCCCCCTTAAGACGTTGTGTGGACAGTAATGACCGCACGTTTCCGATTGCCTGCTGGCAGAACCTACAATGTACGAGCATCTGAGCTGGCACGAGACAGACAGCATACAGAGGTGGTCTGCAATATTCTTCTTCTGGACAATACTGTACAAGCTTTTAGAGTTAACGTAAGTATAATATTTTAGGAAACATGTTGTATCTCATTCAGAATTGCCTCATAGTAGAGTCCTAGGCTTTAGAAAACATGCTCTTGATTTTGCATATTTAGTTAATCAATAGTATACATTAGCCACCCATTTACTTACATTAACATGGTCATTAATTCAGAGTCCTTTCCTAAGGGCCTCCTGTTTTTGTTTTGTTTTTTTGAAGAGGCTTCTCAGCAGGGAATGGCCTGAGGAGGATATGGGAAATTCACCTTGCATGAGTGCTGGCACTAGGTACATACATGTATATAGTGTTTTAAAGACTTTGCAGAACACAGTATTTTAGTAGGAACCTTTGCAACAAATAATATAGCTAAAAATGTTTTTCCTCTTCTTAAACCCTGAAAATGATTCCTTACTTACCGTATTTTTCGCCCTATAGGACACACTTTTCCCCCTCCAAAAATGAAGGGGAAATGTGTGTGTGTCCTATGGGGCGAATGCAGGCTTTCGCTGAAGCCTGGAGAGCGAGAGGCGTAGGTACGCACCGACCCCTCTCGCTCTCCAGGCTTCAGGAAGCTATCCGCAAGCCTTGCGCGCCCCGCGGGAGTTCCCCCAGGGCGCGCAAGGCTTGCGGGCGGCAGCCTGCAGCGCAGAGCACGGGGTGCCCTCCAGAGGACGCCCCGTGCTTCGCGCAGGTGTGCGCAAGGCTTGTGGGCGGCAGCCTGCAGCTCGAAGCACGGGGCACGCTGCGGAGCACACCCCGTGCTTCGGGCAAATGTCTGCAAGCCTCGCGCGCCCGGCGGGAAGTCCCGCCGGGCTCGCAAGGCTTGCAGGCAGCAGCCTGTTCTGGGGGCTGGGATCGGGGGAAGCTCGGGCTTCCCCCGCGCCTGATGAGGAAATAAATTTTTTTTCTTTATTTCCCCCCCCAAAAATCTAGGTGCGTCCTATGGGGCGAAAAATACGGTAAATAAATATGATGAGACCCAAATAAAGGTTGATATTAAGCTAGAATAAGAATAAATTTGAATGTTATACATTTTATATTAGTGCATTCGTACAATTTAGAAAGTATTATTTATTATTAAAAAGGGTTTAAAGCAACTTACAGTTACAGAAATAAGGTGGGTCTTAATTCATCTCAAGTGTTAAAAGCCAGAGGTGTGTTAAAATGCACTCCTTCGGACATTGTCCCAAAGCATCTTTTACAAAAGACATTTGCAGTACAGTTCTATGCAGATTTTCTCAGAAGTCCCACAGTGTTCAACAGGACTTACTCTCAGGGAAGTGCACATATGATTGCGGCCATAATGGTTTATTCTGAATATTGTAACCTTATTGCATGTATTCAAAACAAAAGCATATAACTACAAATAACTCCATATTTAACATTTTTATTAATGCTCCTTGTGTTAAAAGTCAAATGGAGGCACTATTCTCCCTGCCCACTGAGTGCTGGATACACATATATTTTAAGGTTGCTTTGCAAATAAGTTTGAGCTTTATGAATATTTCAGCAGTAGCCAATAATTTAACCGGTCTGTCAGTAATAAACCTACAGAGATGACCTTGATCTTTGCTGAATGGAGGCAGCTTATGACTGATTTAGACCAATGATGGGTTTTACGGTTAAAACTTAGGAGCTTTATCAAAACACGTGTCCAAATAATGCATCTTTTTGTAATGAGCAAGCTATAGAAATGCATTAACACAGAGATTTGTGGAAAAACAAAATGCCAAAAGGCTGCTTAGGACACTATTCAGACCCCTAAAATTTACAAAGGGAAAATGTATTGTGAAATAGCTTTTCCGTGTCAAATGTTTCTCAACTTTTTTGGTCCTTGGCATTTATTGTGCACAGAAAGGAAGTCCTGCATAAGTAACTTGGCCAACAGGCCAAAGCATGCAAGGTAGCGTGAAAGGAAGCACATAGTCTGGAATGCGTGAAAGAAACAAAGGAGTGGTTAGGAAGCAAACCTATGTGGTTTCGGAGGTAGAAACATGACTAAAGTATTTTAGGCAGGGGCAGACTTGCTTAGCATTTTTATGGCCAACAGGCTACATTGTAATATGGTGGCAGTAGACAAGTCATCTGAATTTGAGACATATAGGAACATGTCATCTTTTGAGCAAGCCAAACTTGGCTGTCACATTCAGTTATACTTTGCAAATGAAGACATGTTTAAAATAAATGTTTTGAAGTATGCATGCTCTTTTGTTTTTATCAGACAGTTTGTATTATTGGGCCGTGAGTAGCTGACAAGAGAAATTGTATGTCAAACTGGTCCTTTAGCTTTAAGTAAATTAAGAGGTTCTTTTCAGATGCTGTGACTGATAAAATTTCAGGGAACTGTTTTCAGAATTGGCATCACTTTGAAAGTCTCAGCTCCTTGCTTCACTGGCTTTATAGCCACAAAAGACAAGGCAAAGCCTGTGCTATGGAAGCATAATGTGTTTCAGAATTCAAAGATCTGAAAGATTCACACTAGGTTTAAAAATGCATAACTGGCATATATACAGTCATATGCTTGCTTTGGTTTCTATAAATGTAAGTTTTCAAAATGAATATCCAAGCCACTTTTCCTAAATTGTAGTCCAAAAATATAAACCAAGAAACAATGCAGTTGAAAAGTGGAACTGGTCTCTTGTTTACATCATAAAACCTTCCAAAGGACCAGAGTAGAAGTCTGGTAAGGTTCGTTTCAGCTTAAACAACAGGAAATTGCTGTATGGGTTATTTGGGAGGAAGGGCAGGATATACAGTGGCGCCTCGCAAGATGAAATTAATCCGTTCCGCGAGTCTCTTCGTCTAGCGGTTTCTTTGTCTTGCGAAGCAAACCTATTAGCGGATTAGCGCTATCAGCGGTTTAGCAGCTATTAAAGGCTTAGTGGCTATTAAAGGCTTAGCGGATTAGCGGCTAAAAGGCTATTAGCTGCTTAGAAAAAGGGGGGGAGCGAAAAAAAATCGGAACACTCGCAAGACGTTTTCGTCTTGCAAAGCAAGCCCATAGGGAAAATCGTCTTGCGAAGCAGCTCAAAAATGGAAACCCTTTCATCTAGCGGGTTTTCCGTCTTGCGGGGCACCACTGTAAACTGAATTTAATTATTAATGATGATAGTAATAATAATTCATATCCCACCTTTCCCACAATGATCTCATTGTGGTGTACACACACACACACACACACACACACACACACACACATCTTGTTCTTGCAACAGTTTTGTTAGGCAGAGAGAATGACTGACACAAGGTTATCCAGTGAGCATCATGGCTGGCAGGGATTTGAACTTTGATCTTTCAGTCCCTAGTCTAACTTTCTCAACTACTTGAGCATACTGGCTTGAAAGTAGGAAGAAGTCAAAGTTGAAATGCAGGTTTTCAGGTTAAAGACAATAAAACTTTCTGATTTAAAAGTCTTAAGGTTTTCTCAGAGACCCAGTTTCTGTCTCAATTTTTCCAGGACAGGTAGTGATTAGAGACAAAGTAACCTGCTTTGGTGGTGGTTGAATCATATTGAAAAGATTTTCATTTGCTATTTTCTTCCTACAGAAACATAATCAGGGACAAGTTCTGCTGAATATAGTTTTCAAGCATCTTGATCTGACTGAAAGAGACTATTTTGGTTTACAATTGGCTGATGATTCTACTGATAACCCGGTAAGCTGTGTCTGTTTTCTAAACAAATTCCTCTTTGTTGTTCTCAAAGTTTGAGATTGCAAGTTCTACACTTCTAGACACTTGCACTAAGTTTAGTTTGGTGAGGAAGAGGCTGATGTTGCAGAGTCATTTGTAGGAGAGCTCTGTTGCAGAACTAAACACTTACTTTCTTAAAAATGATTTAGTAATTTTTTGGAGAGCCTGAAAAACCTGATAAAGTCTGTTGGACCTTACAAGAGATAAATAGGTGTGGCATCCCACTTGAGCAACTGAGCTTTGATTCTTCAAATGGAACTTACCTTTCCTTCTCCCTTACAGCCCCCCATGACCCCCCCCCAATTTATGGGGTTGAAAAATCCTCTGTTGTGGATTGGAAGAGTCATGGGGGCTACATGGTACAGAAGAGGAAGCCCCATCACATTCATTGTCATGACATTGGATCTCACCCAAAATGTTGACACCTCTGCTACAGAAAAAGATGAAGAGAATCTATTTATTTCACTTACTACTTATTCACTTATAACTATAGCCTTTCCTTCCCACCCCTAACTTTTGATTAATACATAACATGTTGCAGATTTGCTTACATGCTCTAGAAAGGATATACTGGAGAGAAAATGATCAGTACAATCATTCAGTATGCCTCACTTGCTTTTATTTCTGTCACTTTTATTTGTGACTAGTGCCTAACATGCAAAGCAGTCATATTTACCAGCAGAAGTTTGGATCTTAGGGTATAAATACAAGTCATTACCTGGTTCTGTACCAGATATTCTGCAGATATCACAATCCATTGTAATGCTAATACTAATTGTAGTTTAGTAGCTAGGGAATGTTATTAACTTATCATCTGAAGGCAGGCATTAAATTAAGTTTTAGTCTCCTGGTTCTCTAGAATGGTTGTATATGTTCTTTGACAATACTTCAGATAGTTAATATTTTGCTATAATATAGTGATTGCAATGGGAACTTTGAATGTCTGGTTTTGTTCCAGCTATTTATAATCGTTAAAAATGCTTATGCAAGATCTCATTTCATCACTTGCAAAGTGATTAGTGATATAAGATGATATATGCTCATAGTATCATACAGAATTTCCAGGGTTCAATAACCACATCAGAGGGACCCTTTAAAAAACAACAACCAAGGCTATCAACCTGCAGAATATGCACAACTTGCAGACTTGCAGCATTAAGATAAATTCAGCAGTGTAAATATGTTTTGATAGATGTAATAATGGAAAACTGATTGGTATAGTTTTTGTAAAATATGCAGGGATATAAAATAAGTAAAATGAACCATGGAAAGAGAAGAAAGGAAGTAATTTATATCTTAAATATGCAAAATGTTTATCTGAAATTGAAAAACAGAAAATTTAATAAAAATCATAATTTAAAAATCAAGGCTGATTAAAACTGGTAGATCTCTAAGCAGATTTACCCTTCTTCAGTTGTCTTAGTAAGGTTGATTGTTTACTGTTGCAAGAAAACTTAGTGATAGTGTTTTGTAAATGAATGCTAAATATGCAAGTGTGCTGTATTTTCCTGGTTTTGAATATATTTTTTCTCTTTAACTGATTTGAAGTTTGGAGAACCATGCTGAAGTTAAGGCAATGTGTGTCATGGAATTTCTAGAGTTAGAACAAAGCATTTTAGATAGGAGAAAAAAATAGATGTTAAAATAAGCTTATATGAAGCCCTTTTTTCTTACAAGGAGAATGGTGAACGAAGTAGGCTTCATTTATTCACTGCATTGAAGAAAATAAAAATTGTATACCAAGACAACTTAAGTAAAATGTTGCATTGCAGTGAAATTGAGATCCGTTCATCAGCACCTGATAAATAGCAGTCCATAGAAACTGGTCATTCATTGTCCTCTGATATTGCCAGCATTCAGGTGGCAGCTATATAGTGTTCCAGGCAGGTTAATGCCAACTGAATTCAGAAAGGTTTTAGTTGGAAATTGGTAGTGTTGAGGGGAATAGAAAAACAGGGCTGATCCTAGATTTGAGGGGCCCTAGACAAAGTGTATTCTGGTGTGCCCGTTCTACAGTTGATGGTCCTTGCTTGGCTTACTTGGCTGTGACGGCTTTAAGCAGTACCAGACATTCTGGGACCCTGGCAGCTGCCCAAGAACACCAGATGCTAATGCCTGCATTGTGGGAAAGTCATATTCCTGATTTCTGTTGCATCCAGGCTGCTGGGCATCCTTCAGAAGGCATAAGCTGAACAACTAAACACTTATTTGTGGATGCAGCATGCATATTTTTGATCCTATCTATTCCATCCATATTGTTAGGCAAGCTTTTTTTCAAGGAGAGAGTGAGTGAGCTGAGAATATCGTCAATCTCTGTGTGTTAAGTGGAATTTTTTTTGCATGGCGAAGACTACATCCCTGCTTCTTGCCCTTAGTTTGATTCTTGTCAGCAAGCTGGCATTGCATTTGGTAGGAACCAGCTTTCTTTTATCTTGTTTTAGTCTTGATTATTATTATGCCACATAAGGCAGGGTTTTCAACAGGAACAGTTTTATTATTGTTGGCACGTCCACGTTTCTATTCCTGTTCATTTCCACAACATAAAGCTTTTTTACTGTTGTGATATTTTTACTGTGTTGTAGCATTTACTTCAAATTCTCAGATTGTAAGAACACTCACAGTACATCATACATTCTTTCCTATTGCACCATCAGGTGACATGTTAGAACAACGTGGTCCTTTTGTTTACTGGTTCTTATAAGAATAGAGTCATACTGATTGTGCACTAGCTTAGATGACAGATCCTTTGTGATGATAAAGCATCTTTTCCAGCTTGCAGAGCCTAGAAATCAGTGGCCTAGAAAGCAATTCTTGAATGTTGCACATATGGTTGGTAACACACCCCTTGGCTCAGTGTTCATGCTGGCTGTTTCAGAGAGACAGAATTGGGCAAGCTTAGTTTCCTAAAGAAAATATGGTTATTTTAAACAGGATGCATGTGGCCTTTTGTTCTTTCTAATATCAGCCTGCACATCTTTAATAGGTGAAGTCTGGCAACTGATTTTTATTTTCATGCTTGTGTCACCATTTATATTAGCTCATTTTCCAAACCCCTGCTATCTCTCCCCTCAGGAATTAGTGAGTGTTTGTGAAGTCTACTTCTTTGAGAAAAATAGAAGAACTTTCTTTGAGAAGAAAAATAGAATTTTCTTTGAGAAAATATAGACACCTTCTTTAATTGTATATGCCAATATATGTTAATACTTGGGAGACATAATATATTGAAAGCTTCCCTGGAAACTGCCCAGTTTTGCTCTGTTAACATATGAATGCTTCTAACCAAAGCCCCTTCCAAATAAAACTACTTAACTTTATTAATCCAAAAACAGGGGCGGGGCGGGTGAGAGATAGTTTCATTTCAGAATTGAAAAACAGTTCTTGGAATAATAATTGGATAAAAGGGATATCTCATTCAAGGTGTTAAACTTAGCTATAACATCTGGAATTATCTTACCTTATAGGCTTCTCATTATGCTCCCTCTAGTGTTGAGTTCAATTGCTAATTTTTATAGTAATGTGACAGGTTGACACTTAAAATGATTTATTTAAGAATTAGAGGACAATCGTCACTGCTATAGGGTGTACTAAAAATGTGTAGTACTCTAAATAGAAGTCTATAAATGTATTTAAGGACTTGGAACAGGGTCCAAAGAGCCCACCTTGCACTAGTCATCAAGGAAAAGTGTGTTGTGTATCTAGCAATTGTGACATACGGTAAAAACATACATATGTACATTTGTTTTGTTAAGAGACGTGTTGCAATAATGCTTTGTGTTACTTTAGAAAAACACATAATGAAGTAATCTTTTCATTCCCCCAGAGGTGGCTGGATCCAAACAAGCCAATCAGGAAGCAGTTAAAGAGTGAGCAAAAATATTTTTCATCTATTTTGAATGCAAATGTTCATTAAACAATGATAAATAATTACTAAATTAAAGTTGTAAAAATCTAATATGATATTTTGGTTAATTTTAGGAGGATCTCCTCACAGCTTGAACTTCAGAGTCAAATTTTTTGTAAGCGATCCTAATAAGCTTCAAGAAGAATACACACGGTATCAGTCTCTCTCTTATTTTAATAAGATACTTTGATGTTCATTGCATAGGAGTGTCTGCAGTTGATACAAAAATGTGTATACATTTTGATTTCATCTGAGGAACTTAGGGATTTTTTATTACCAGCCTATCCAAAACTGAAAATTATTCTTGATTAGCATGTATTCTATGTAGCATATATTCTGAACATACTTGAAAACAATTCAGTTGTGTAGTTCATTCCTATATCTGGATTTAGAACTTATGCATGCTCTTGAACCCAAGTCATGCACAATTTGACAAAAAGGCACAGTGTTTTAAGTTGCATTGTGTTGAATATAGTCTGATCCTTACCCACTCATCCCTCCCAACTCTTCGTGCTCGTTAATATCTATATATTAGGGAAAGCTGTTGTTTAAGGGACTAACCAGATGTATGCATGTTTGTTAAACATGGGTTTAACCATTCATTTATAAAGCAGGGTGGAGAGTGCAAGGAAGTAGTGAAATCTTCTACTTCCCCACTTTATCTTATGGTGCTTTCTTGCTTTACAGGTTTTATTCTTTGCCTCCCATGCTCCTAGCATGAAAAGTTAACCCCCACTATTCCTACACTTTATTAAAAATAGGCTTACATCTGATTTTGTCCTCAAATTGCAAGTTAATTATTTTAGTGTAGATAAATATGTGTCCAAAGGCATACTTCAATACTATACTCAAGTGCCTTGCTAATGAAAACCATATGTTTACATTTTAATTAATCTGTTTTTAACATATGTAGACAAAAGGTTATTTTTCTTGAACTCTTTGTTCACTGAAGAGTTCAGAGGGCTGTTGCAGCAGTTTTGCGAACGCTGCTTTAAAATCAATTGGTTTTCCAATGCAGAAGTGGTTTGCAATCTACGTTGTAAGTGAAGTTCAGGCAACAACTAATTAAGCTCCTTTTGTATTTGAACACACACAGAGCTGCATTCACTTCATCTGACCCTATCCTCCCCTTGCCCCACAAAAATATCTCCCAGGCAGCAGCGTCTTTCAGCCTATGACCACAACCAAACAGTCTACATACAGAGCAGCTCTAAATTAAGTCCCTGCAAAAGTGTAATGCTACACTTTAAAAAGCACCCCTAATATTTTAAAGTTATAAATAACAGCACTGCAAATAGAGAAGCGGTATTGAAGAATACACTCTGCAAATCAATGTTGATATAGTTGATGAAATTGGTGTATAATTTCCAGAGTTCAACTTCCATCATCATGAAACAAGAAGTTGGGGATTTGGGTATAACTTTTTTTAAATTGTCAGTTTATTTTCATTTACATCCTGGGGAGTTTGAGTAATGCAGAATGATTGGGAGGACTGATTTATGTGTTACTCGAGTGCTGTTTTAATGTAGCTAGAAATCACACCACATAGGGGCACCCACCTGTCAAAATCCCTCCTGCCGCTTTGCAAGTCTTCCCATGCTTCCCCTTCAAACCCAATGTCAGAGGTTTAAAAGAGGAGCATGGGGAGATTTGCAAAGTGCCCTTTGAAGCAGCATCCATTCCATTCTTTAAAGGATGGAGTGGAAGTTGCTTCAAAGGGCACTTTTGTCAAGTGCTTTTCGATGCTTTAACTCTGGTGGATTGCTACTTGGAAAGAAGGCAGAGGGGGGAAAGCTCTCTTCACTTTCCTCATTGCCATGCAACTGGTACTATTATGTACTCTAGTATATGTTTGCTTGTCCTCACAGCAACCTGTGCTCTAGTAATTGTCAAACTTGTTTGTCACCCCAAACTCCTCAGAATGCCAAAGAACAAACCAGGCCCTGCAGCAACAGAGAATGCCCTTAGATACGATCTTATTGATAGCCTGCTGCATCTCACAATTCCATGGCAAGATCAGGCCTTTGACAGGATTGTCATCTCTGTCCCTTGGAAATTCACTCAGAACTGTTGCTGGAAACTTTGATCTGGCTAGCCTAATGCTGCACTGCGATTCACCTCTGCCAGAAAACTGCTGGAAAAAACTACTTTGCAAATTTCCTGCTCCCCTCTTTTCTGCTTTTCAGCACATGTGTGTGTGCACACGCAGACATACAGAGATAGAATAAAGAGGGGGTGGATTGTTCCATCTGCCAAACCCTGAAATGAATCAGTAGGGGTGCCAGGGTAGGGCTTCCTAACTTAATACTCCTGGACTGAGCTTTGGCTCTGAGAATCTGCTCTTTAACTATGAGTTGAGCTATTTGTCATTCACGCCCACCAAGCTACCCTCATCCATATGTCACATGTAAGAAGAAAAGAAGAGAGCAGCCTGGCTAGGACAGAGGAGAAAGTGTTGTGCATGCAATACGAAGCAGTGGGAGAAAGATAAGGAGCAAGGGGCTGATGAGTGCCACAACTAGAGGCAGAGGCCAAAAGAGACCCAGGGAGAGTTACTAGCAGCACTAGAGAGCCTTGGCTGGTTTGGATCAAGTTCCGAAGACTTCCATGCTTCATAGCAAAACCTGAAGTCTTCAACATGACTTGATCATTTGTTATTGGTTTGTTTAATATTTTTTAGACTGCTTACACCTAAGTGGTTTAAAAGAAAAACCATAAAAATCAATAGAATACAAATGAAAATGAAAATAATAGTGTCGATAGAAGTCCAGAAACATAACACTGAGCAGTGCAATGTAAAAAATAAGTAAATGTCCAGACAAGCAAATGTATTTAATAGGCGTAATCAATGTGTCACAGTTTACTCCCCTTGGCTTCCATGGAGGAGGGTGTTCTCGCACTTTGGTCCTCCAGATGTTGCTGAACTACAACTCCCATCAGCCTTAACCAGCATGACTGAAGGTCAAGACTGATGGGAGTTGCAGTCCAACAGCATCTGGAAGGCCAAAGGTTCCCCATCTACTGCAGAAAAGACCATGTTGATACTAGCCATGGTGCAATGTGCAGGGCTTCCTTTGGTGGTGGTTAATCTATACAGGGAAGACAGTCTGCCGCATACCTTGCTCCTAAGTTGTTCAGGGCTTTATATGTTAACAGAACCTAGAATGTGCCTTGGTAGCTAATGGGCAGCCAGTCCAGTTCTTTCAACACAGGTATAATAGATCTATAGCTAGATACCCCACTCATGATGCTAGCTCCTGTGCTGTGTACTAGCTACAACTTCCTAAGATCGCCTCACCTAAAGCACATTGCAGTGCATTGACCTCAGTGGGCAGGGTGTAGTTGCTGAACCAATTGAAGTTGGTGGGTGCTTCATTCCACCAAGGTCAAGTGGAGTTGTAATACCCCAAGAATACCCTCAGATTAAGTACCTGCTCCTCTCGAGAGTGTCCGTGTCTGTTCAGAACAGGTGAACAGAATTCCTGTGGCCTAGGAACCACTTACTCATAGGATCTCTGCCTTACCAGGCTCAGTCCACTTGCGTCATCCTTTGCAAGTTTGAATGGCAAAGAAAAGTAGGGCACATTGTAAATAAAATTCCAATAAAAATTCTTCAAAAAAAGAAAAGTAGGGCACATTGAAAAGCAAGGCTTGCTTCAGGCTCTTCATCCTTCTTTATTGATAAAGCCTTTTCACCCCACTTGTGGCTGAGGGGCACTCTCTGGATGTAAAGATGGCTGGAGCTTGTTTCACTTCATAGCACACCTGGCTGTCCTATACTTAAAAAAAAATGTGTTTAAAAGGTCACTTCGGGATCCCCTGGACTGTGAGCCTTGGACTTCTGACCTGAAATCCAGCCTTAATGTATCTGCTGCCATCTCCTGTTCACTATTGAGAAGCACTCCTGAAGGAAACATTTTGGATCCATGCCTATGAATCCCAAGTGTGAAACGAGGATATGCTTAATCCATACAAGTTTATGCAGGGGGTGTGCACAAACTACTACATAAAAGTAAATTATAAATGCATTGCTTAAGAGTAATTCACCGAGAAAAAGAAATAAAATAACATGGCTGTGTTTGTTGGTAATTGCAATAAAGTGTGTCATTCCACAACCCTTGATTTAGCTTCCCTTATGGGACGCAGGTGGCGCTGTGGGTAAAAGCCTCAGCACCTAGGGCTTGCCGATCGAAAGGTCGGCGGTTCGAATCCCTGCGGCGGGGTGCGCTCCCGTCGTTCGGTCCCAGCGCCTGCCAACCTAGCAGTTCGAAAGCACCCCCGGGTGCAAGTAGATAAATAGGAACCGCTTACAAGCGGGAAGGTAAACGGCGTTTCCGTGTGCGGCTCTGGTTCGCCAGAGCAGCGATGTCACTCTGGCCACGTGACCCGGAAATGTCTTCGGACAGCGCTGGCCCCCGGCCTCTTGAGTGAGATGGGCGCACAACCCTAGAGTCTGGCAAGACTGGCCCGTACGGGCAGGGGTACCTTTACCTTTTTATGGAAGTAGAAGGAAGTCTCTGTAAAGGCTCGTAAGATAAAAACAGTGCAGTGTCATACCAGAATGTTTGCTACATGGAAATTCATGCCTTTCAGATTTTATTGGTGACTAGAAATACTTTAAAGGTAGATTAGAATTCTAAACCAATTTCAAACTGTCACTTCAGGTAAGGCATCTGAGATGGAAGGGCCAGAATTAATACACACTCATCTCACAAGGCCTATTTGCTTGGAGGTATATTTCAATAGATTGTTGGTATTCATGGTTATTGTTGGAGGCATGCCAGTGTGGCTAATCACATTCTTTTGGCATGGGTTAGAGATGGCAAAATGTAACTTCCAACAAATGTTGCAATAGGGAGGGATGAAGAGATAACAATCAGAAATTGTTTTCTATTAATTTTTAAATATGTCCTATCCCATTAGTATGGCTTTCAAAATACCACACAGAACAACATTTGTCAATTGAGGCATGAAAATATGATGTAGATGTACCTGAGTGCAATTAATGGATCCTAACCTTTTATTGATTATATAAATTCTACTGTAAACTGCATGTGTTACAGCAGCACCAAAATATTTGGATTTCTTATGTTTATATGACTTTGAACTCAGTTTAATTTCTGTGTCTTGCTAGCCTGAAATAATGGTATATGGTGAAATGCAGATGCTGAAGTCAAAAGGTGATCTTAATTTTGTTAATTAAAAATACAATAGTAACTTTGTCAACCTGTTGTACTGTGTTTACTTTTTCTTTAAGGTACCAATATTTTTTGCAAATTAAACAAGACATTCTTACTGGAAGGTAAGATTTGCTTGCCATGAAGACTTGGGAACCCTTGCAGACAGTAATGCAAAATTATTTAGTAATTCAGGGAGAGGGTGGAGATAAATAGTGTGATCTAATGCCTCAGTCAAGTTATGAAAATATGTATGTGGCCGCTGACTTCACACATCCATCCCATGGTAATTGGCAATCCTATAATAAAGCCTATAGAAAAAGGTGTTATAGATATGGTTGCAGTGCTAGGGGTTGTGTGTGCAATATTTTATCAGTGAATTAGGAACTATGCATGCAATGCCAAATGAGATTTGGATCTGCCTCCCATCCATCTTAAACAGGTGATTAGTGGAGTCAAAGCTGACAGTGCCAGCCATACCTCTAGGTTGGTATCCAGATGTTTAAACCTCTTTGGATACTAATCTAGAAGCATGGTTTCCTTTTTAAAGCAAATATGTAAAAATAACAGCTGGTGTGTTTTTAGTTGTGCCATTACATATTTGCCTGCCTTAAAAGGGAAATCTTGTCTATTTGATGCTTAAGTGTTTTTTTGTTATGTAATTCAAATAAATTGGTAAACCTAATTGGCTCTAAAGGTTACTGTATTGAAGTGTGTTGGTTATTTTCCTTCATAGATTGCCCTGCCCTTATAATACTGCTGCACTCTTGGCTTCCTATGCTGTTCAGTGTAAGTAAAATATATATAAAAAAAGTTCTTATATTATGCTTCTAATTTTCCTGATGTTGTTACTTTTCTTTTGTGTTAAGATACACTAAACCTTCAAGAAAAATATTTGAATAGACTGTGTTGTGTAAAGCCAATAAATTTATAAAAACAGTTTGTATCTTACCCATGTACAGTACAATTCTATGCATATTTACCTAGAAGTAAGCCCTGCTGAGTTCATTGAGGCTTATTCCCAGCTAAGGTAGTATAGGTTTGCAGCCATAATATTACCTCTGAAATGTACAATGAAAATATGAAACTGTTCTTATACCTAACATGTAAAACATATGACAAGATAAATACATTGGCAGAGTTTATCATGGCATTGGTCATCAAAATATGTGTGGCTGTTAATGTAAAGATTGAGTGGATTTCCCACCTAAATTAGTAATAAACAGAGTTACGATAAATGTATATACCTTGAAAAACATTTTTCTCTTAGTTGTGTTAGCTTATTACTATCAAATTAACATGCTTTGCGAACTATTATTGCTAAGATGGGAATTTAACAACCTCTAAAGCTGCAGTTCTAAAGGGGAGAGGGAAAGAGTGCTCAAAGTGGTTATTCCATCACATCCAGCAACCTGCTGGACTTGCTCTGGCAGGGTGTAGGTAAAGGCACGGCAGCACATTTCTGCTCCTCTGTCCTTTTTGTTTTTCTTGCTTTAACTTTTTTCCTATTCTCATGAACAGTGGGAGCAAAATTAACCATACCAGCTCCAGAGATGACATAGCTTCCTCCCTGATTTGGGGGTGTGTGGTGGGGGATTGAGGTGTTTCCTGTTGGCCCTACCCATGTTGGAGCTCCAGTGTCAACAGGGCAAGGACTGTGGAAGCTTCTGTGGCGACAGGGAGGAGGCATCCAAGCTTACACCCTCCCAGGGACCATAGGATTGTAAGGTTAGGGTGCCTTTGCCCCCCCCCCTTTTAAAGAAGTGATGCATATTGTTGCTTCTGAACAGTTTTTGATAAGATTTTGTATTTTGTCAGCCCTGAGTGCCTCTGTACAACCATTAAAGTGGTAACTGTTTCCACAGTTTAGCAAGAGTTTGCAAGGGTTTTTGGAAAAACAGCTGAGAAATCTGGCATACTGCTATGTCACAGAACCTGATTTTTATTTTTATTTTTGTAGAAAATGCATTGCTTCACATAAAAATATATCACCAGTACAAAAATAAAATTCCTTTTCCAGAAGTAAATCACATCAACAAAATTATCCGTATATAATAAAATGGTACAGGTGTAATCACACTGCAGTTTGTGTGACCGCCAATAGGCGCCTACCTGACAACTTATATCTTCCCTGGCAGGCCAAAGATCTGGCCTTTGGGCCAGAAAAGCTTCTTCATCCCAGTCTAAGGGAAAGATGGGGGTAGAGAGGTTTGGCAAACTATAAGGGGGGTAGTGGTATGGAGTAAGGATGTGTGTCGTTTTGGGGAGAAGGTGGCTTTGGTGAGAGGAGGTGGTAGGTGGGGTTGAAGAGTAAAGCAAGCAGGGGC
This sequence comes from Podarcis vaucheri, assembly GCF_965113315.1. Lineage (NCBI taxonomy): Eukaryota > Metazoa > Chordata > Lepidosauria > Squamata > Lacertidae > Podarcis > Podarcis vaucheri. The sequence continues at coordinate 92,663,349 of NC_138759.1, forward strand.
AGCAGCCCCTAGTTGTTATGTTTCTTGTAGTCAATCTTGTGTAACTATTTAGTTCTCTAATTTTGAAACTAGAGTGCTTTCAGTTCATACAAACAACATTAGGTGCTTTTGTACAGTTTTAGACTGAACTTGTTTCATATGTAGTTAAAGGCTGGTGGATTAATTTTATTTTTTTTACCTTTCTTACACTGCATGGATTGCAAGGTGCTGAAATGGGGCTGTTGCTAAATGTATCTCTTAACTTTCAGCTGAACTGGGAGACTACAACCTTTCAGAGAATTTCCCAGGCTACCTCTCAGACTATTCCTTTATCCCCGGCCAGCCTCAAGAGTTTGAAAAAGAAGTGTCCAAACTACATCAGCAGCATATGTAAGCATAAAAGAAAGAAAAAAATAAGGTCTGCAGTCTGAAGAACTGTGTAACTAATTTAATCTACCCTGAGCTGCTTCTGTGTGTGTTAATTAAAAGTAGCTCCTTACATTATAACCCCAGGTTACTGCATGTGTGTCTCATCCAATACTTTTGTGGAGAAATAACTCATTTAAGATCAGGTAACTGCTACAGAGAGAACTAGTGGTGAAAGATCACTAATACTGTTTAGGTTTTAGACTTAAAATGAATGCATGCTTTCAGAATACATGCATCTGAAAATACACTTTTACAATCATAATTGTATTTTGAATATTAAAACTATATGCTTGGAGGTGTGGTGTGACTGCTCCTCTTTAGCGAGAGAAAAACCAGGCAAGGAAGCAGGGGCAGTTAAAATGCTAATTGCCCTAAAGCCGATGTAACTCCCTCTTGCTCTTTGGGCTCCAGTAAAAATAGTTTTTAAATAAGAACCCTCAGGTTACCTTAAATATATTTTAAGCTATTTTATGTTCTTATTTTGTCATTACAGAGGTCTGTCTCCTGCTGAAGCAGAATTTAGTTATCTCAGCACAGCCCGGACCTTAGAACTCTATGGAGTTGAATTGCACTATGCAAGGGTAAGCGTCAATTGATTAGTATTAATCATGCAAATAAACCCAAAACAAAACATAGCATTGTCTGAATGGTCAATAGTTCTCTTCTTAGAAATTAATTTTTTTAATGTATCGTAATATTCAACAAAATTAAAGTAAATCTGATTTCCATAACGTTACTTGAAAATAATATATAGTTCTCTGTTGTTGATGGTGGTGGTGGTATCTGTATGTCTTGAGGTGTGGCTCCCGGGGTGAAGTCAAAACACTGGAGCATCACAGCACCTGCTATGGCTGCAGAGACCAGTAACTCATAAATGCTGCCTTCCATGTTCATTTTGCTGTGTTAGCAGCACTGAAGTCAGCTCTCTGGGGTGCAAGCCTGGGCAGTGTCTATGGAGGTCCTGGGCTGCCCAGACAACAAGACTCTTGGCCTCGCTGATGTGGTCCAAAGGAAAAGCAGAGCAATACAAAAGGCACCAGCTTGGCTGCAAGACCTGCCACCATCCAGCCGTCTTAGCCCTAATTAATTGGACCCATTTCCCTTCCCTTCTAAGATTTTTTTTATTTAAAAATGTATTCCAAGCATTTGTACCCTGCTGTTCAGAGCTGCTTACATACAGTCAAAACAAGTCAGTCCCTGGGCATACAATCTATATAGGGGAAAGGGACAGGGAGGGAAGATGAAAACCTAAAGCAAAATTTAGGCACTAGTTTCTGAACAGTTCTTCCTATACTAACCAGCTGGCACAATTCAGGTGCAGAAGGTGCCTGATGTTGCTGGACCTCAGCAGAGTGAATGGAATGAGCCTTCCGCTTCCTGTCTCTCCCACTGAGGCAGTCTGATGGAATGGCTGCCTGCAGGGGACAGCTGAAGGGAGAGGAGGCCTCATGGAGCTAGCCTGTCACAGCAGAGCCCATGTCTCATTTTACTCAGCCCTTCTTTCTCTGTCCCTGAGACTCCACACCTCTGTTGCCATTAGTTCTTGTTCCTCAACCACCCACAGAGTGCTGAGGTTCTTAATTCAAGTTGCTTTGTTGCATAAGATTGCTCATCAAGGTTGGGGTACTGAAATAGGGTCATGAGAAATCTTCACATGGGTGTCTGCTACACTGAAGAGTCCCCTTTTGATTAACAATTACTTCTCATCCATTCCAGCCGTTGCTCTAGTCTGTCTAGTCTCTCCCTTTGTTGCTCTGTTGTATAGTAGAGTTCCTGTACTGAGGAGGGATTGTGGGAGGGCCTCAGGGATGTTGATGGAAGGATCAGGATGCAAGGTGAAGCAAAGTAAAGAGACAGGAAGTGATTGTTGAGGCAACAATGTTTCCCTCCTGTAAACATTCTAGAACTTCATCTTGCATGTTTTCGGGCAACAAGATCTGCAAGACGGCGATATGAAAGAACAGAAGACACATAAGCATTCATTTTTTTCCTGTTCTTTTTTTATAGGATCAAAGTAACAATGAAATTATGATTGGAGTAATGTCGGGAGGCATACTAATTTATAAGAACAGGGTACGAATTAACACCTTTCCATGGTAAGGATGTGTTTAAGGGAAACATTTTGTTTGCCACACACTTTCTTAAATCTGAATAACTTCATCATAAATTGCTAAGTGTACATCAACTCTAAATTAGTCACTCTAAAATGTAGCCTTTGATATGTCCAGTGGTGTCTCTTGTGTGGCAATTAGCTTTTGAAAATATCCCTACAAAGTTTGCCGCCTAATTGTAATGTAATGATTGTAATGGAAAATTTAGTGCACTTAATTTTTATTCAGCTAGTATATTTTGGACTATTCTTTGTCACACTTCCAGAGTTACGATTCAGTATAGCAGGAGTGAAAGGGGAAAACCTTACTATATATGCACCGTCTAGAATAGACAGGTGCTCATCCAATTTATTATTCAGTGTTTTCTGTATAGGATGTAGGGATGACAGTAAAAAGACTGTATTAAATACTTGGGTCCAAATAGATGTGAGCAGGGTTCTGTTCATGTAGCAGGGCCACTCCTTCCCACCTCCCCCCAAAAAAAATTCACTCCTGAATGGTGGAAATCAGCAGCTTTCTGTCCAAGAGTCACCTGATGTACCTCAGATGTTGAGGAAACCCAGATAACATCTGCTGAGGTGGATCTATATATATTAATTTGAAAATCTACATACTGTCTTTCACACCGGCATCAAGACAGTCACAATGTAAGATCAAATACATTAAAGTTCAATAAAAATATAATAAAACAACAGGCTCCTAAGTACTGAACAGAAAAGAATTAGGAACCAGTAAATGCTCAGGGTCTGGTTTTTACATTTATGTATCCCACTTCAGAGGCCAACTTTCACAGGTGAAAGAACACTGTTTACCATGCAGTCTTATTTCAAAAGCCCTGAATCTTGCAAAACTTTGTCTTCTTTAATTGATTTTAACTATGGCATTTGAATATTAGACTGAGAATGTCTTGTGTGTGAGCCACAGTGATGTATCTAATTTTATGGTGCTTTCTTACTTACATGCCACAAACTCATATTTTTTTTTAGTTGGGGGAAAGTAACATGTATTCCCTGCAGAAACTTGCTCAACCAACAGATGCTGGGAAGCACTTGTCTGAAGTTCTCATTAGCATACAAAGTTACAGTTACACCCATGCATGGAATCCTATTTAAGACTGCATATGTTTTGCTGATGAAATAATTCGAATGGGGTGAGGTTTATCATGAACGGTGTTTATTTAGCAGCACTGATACTTTTACAGTGTGACAAAAAGCAGAGCCCAGGTACCAAGGAGATTACAATCTAGAATTTGATAAGGAGAAGACCTATGCAGTCAGAGCAGTTGCACATACTTCAGTTGGTTTTCAAGGCCTAAGTGGTTTGTTGAGCCAAAGGTTCACAGAAAAGCGGAATTTGGGGGAAGATTTGAAAAGAAAGAGAAGCAGCAGCATTTAGGATGGGGGTGGGCAACCTTTTTCTATTGAGGACCACATTCTTACACGGGTAATTATTGGGGGCTGTTTACTGGCAGTGAGTGGAGCTAGAGCAAATAGAGGATGGAGCCAGAGAAAAATGTGATTCAAAGTAATAAATGCTTCAGTTTTCACCTCAGTTTACAATTTTTGTGGGATATCTCCAGCAAACATAAGAGAATGTGTGTCTCTCTCCTCCTTCCCGCCCCCCCCCAATGTGCTTTAGGTTTTCTCCTAACCTTTCAGATAATATTTCAGGGCAGTGTTAGGGTTGGGCAAAAGTTGTTGCGCTTTCTTTCTTCTTCTTTTTAAGTAAAATCGCCCAAAACAACACTGTCAACATGCATTGCTGTGCGTCTGGATTATTTTCACCCAAAACACTGCTTTCGATAGCAGTATTCTGGGTATGTCCGGATGTATGGCAACCCTAGGCAGTGTGGAGGATAGCTCAGTTAGTAGAACCTGAGACTCTTAATCCCAGTGTTGTGGGTTTGAGCTCCATGTTGGACAAAAGATTCCTGCATTGCAGGGGGTTGGACAAGATGTCCCGCATGGTTCCAACACTTCCAGCTGATTCTGTGATTGAAACAAATCATACTAAATATTTTCATAACTTGGTTATTCACAGAACAGTGTGGGAATATAGCTTCTCCTTGGGAGGTTGGAACAGTCCTTCAGGGTGGATTGGTTTAGCCTACTTATTTTATTTGATGTCCCTGGGAAGTGATACAATCTTACAAGGGAGTCAATATTTGGATAGGTGTGATGCTATCTAAGCTGTCTTGTTGGCCACACATGTAGTAAGAACAACTCTGGATCCCAACAATAATTTGATACTTTGATGTGTTGTCATTCATTAATAGCACAGCAAATGTGCTTAAAATAAGGAATGCATACTACACAGAGACTTGCTTTAATTGAACAACTTGATTCCATAATATGCCTGCTTGATTGCAGCCACACCACTTTCATCATCCATGCTCATCAGTATCTTATCCTTCCTTGACAGCAGCAGCTCAATAAATATGTTAAAAGTAATGTCGCAGCAGTAACAACCAATATTGTCATCTTGCTTACAGACAACTCTCCTAACTGTATGTGGAAAGTGCCAATTGTCTTACAGGTGCATCACAATTTCAGTACTGGCAGTGCTTAATCAATTCCTTGAACCTCTTCTAGAAGTTGCATTCTGATACTCGAGGATTCTTGTATGTGATCTTATCATATGCAAATCATGTGCTGGAGGAGAAAGAATATTACTCTTGCTTGCATGGCTGAAATCACCCTCATTCTGATAAAAGCCAGACAGGAGCTAGTTTTGCAGCATTTTATTCGATTTTTATGAAACAAATACTCAAAAGCTAAGGTTGCTATGTTTTACAAAGGATAAGAGAAATATCCTTTCACCATTTGCTGAGATTAATTACCCATTCCTCCCCAACCAGGCTCTAGTGAGTTTGAACCTCCCTCCACTTCATTCACTTCATAAATTGTAGCAATCATATATTGGGATCATTGATGTTCAAGGAATATCACTTTCTGATTGTTTTGCCTTTCTGGTGGCTGTTTGGGGGAACTTCATCATGAGCAGAACTGATCTTTACCCTCTCCCATGGATCATAGTGGCATTGGGCAACAAATATGTTTGTCATAACCTGTCCAGATCCCTTTTGGTAATTACCTTTTGTGCATTTTAAAGAAATATTACATCATTTTGATTTTTTATTTCACTTAGGTTGAAGATTGTTAAAATTTCTTTTAAGTGCAAGCAGTTTTTTATTCAGCTTAGAAAAGAATTGGTGAGTACTGATATTAACATTTTTATCTGAAGTTGCAAAGTGCTTCACTGCTGTCAGAGATGGTTTCATGCAAGTTACGTCTTTGGAGCTTCATACATGATAACACTACTTCAGTAGTGTGTTGTTCATTATAGAATTATCTAGTGGCAGATACTACAGTTTAAATGGTCCCTATTTTATGAAATAGTATATTAGATATTTTAAAGTTAGAGTTGTAGTCTGACTGATAGTCACTTTTGCAGACTGAAAATGGGAGGTGCAAATTCTCTTTCTTAAAAGTTCTTAATATAGGGTTGCATGAGTACAGATCCTCACGTATCTTTGTCTGTGTCTGCATCTGGTGGGTAAAGGGGAAAGGAAGCAGGGATTGAAGGCTGCATTAAGACAGCAATGCTATGAGTTGCTTGTCTCCTCACCTCCATCGATTTGCAAGTGCGATTCAGATGCCAATAACAAACAGGTTCCTACCATCATTCTTTGCTATGAGAAAGGCAAAACTCTGATTCTTAGCTGCCAGTCAAGGAAAACAGCTTCCCACCCCTTCAGTGAGTGGCTTAACAAGTTGCCCTTGGCAAATAAGGTGCAACCATGAAAGAATAAACTGCATGATGTAAGAGAGTTAACAAGCACAAAGAGCACTAGCCAATGTCTAAATCCAGCTTTATTTACTTTTCTGGAGCTGAGCAGGTAGAATATTCTGGGTTAGTGTGCATCAGCCAATCCTGCCTTAGCCCTGGGGGTGAGATTGAAGCACAGAGAGTATTGATTCATTAAGAACATGACTGTGCTGCTGCTTTCTGCCTTGAAATCCACTTACCACAGAGTCAGTGTGAAAGGGCTGGAGCGAAGTTTGGCAGAACTGCTATAAAGATTGAAAAACTAGTGTAGAGCATTGTAATCTCATTGCAACTCTACACATTTTGTTATGCCGTAAGTTAATCACAAGATACAGACGGATGGAAATGTTAGGGGGAAGATACAACAAGCTGATTTTTCTATAGAAAAATGCCAGAATAGATGGGAGAACTCTTGAATGTGGAGCATGGGACACAGAGGAATGCAATCCAGGTTTTTGGAGGGAAAGTTGAGACAAGGTGTGGAGTATAAGAAATTGCAAGAGAAGAAAGGCAAAGATGGGGATTGTCCACAAGGTTTTATAAAGAGAAAGGGCAATGAAGGAGCCTGGCATGTCCTGGTTGCATATTATAGGTTTTGTCAAACTGGTGGGAAACCCTTTTGTTCACTTGGAAGCCGAATATCAGCAATAGTGGACATATTTCTCTCAAATGTGGATTTCCTAACACTACTGATGATCTCCTGTAATGAGTAACTTAAGGAAGAAGGTAAATTCAACAGATTTGGTCAGTGTCATATATGAACTGAGTATGTGTCCTTGAACACAGGATTTTTATGACAGACATGCAGGTGTTCTATAGCAAATAAACCAATATGAAAAGGCTTTATTTAAGGCAGAGGGTTTGAGAACCACCATGGTTAAGAATATTGTCATGAGTTCTTGTTTTTTAATGACTGGGAGTTGATTTATCAGCCAGGAGAGAGAAGGAATAGATCCCTAATTACAGTGTTCCCTAGATAACTGGAAGGTCCTTTTTCCTGGAATATTTGTGTGTGTTTTTTGAAAGAGAACCATTTCATAAGAACTGTAGCCTCAACTACATTTCAGAATGCAAGGCTAATTTTATTAAATTTAAATCTTTTTGTCCCAGCATGAATCTAGAGAAACGTTACTAGGATTCAACATGGTGAATTATCGAGCGTGTAAAAATTTATGGAAAGCTTGTGTAGAACACCACACTTTTTTCCGGCTAGACAGACCACTGCCCCCTCAGAAGAACTTTTTTGCACACTACTTTACTTTGGGTTCAAAGTACCGGTACTGGTAAGTTTGGGCAATATGTAAAAAGAGGGAGGGATATCAGCATATTGCTAAAGAATAACTTACTGATAGATCAGATGAAACGCCTGTTGATTTTTAAATATTTTAATACTCCAGATTTTTATGTTGCTCTACAGCCTGCATAGGCGTCTGGTTAAGTTAGCTTTCTTTACACTGCACTGTGCCAATTTTATTTTGAAAATGTGTGTTTTTCACTATAAAACTGTTGTTTGAAGTATATCCCTGCCTCCCATAATTTTTTTAAAGGCTTAAAATGCTAAGTTCTACTAATATTTGGGGGCAGATATAGAAATGCACCAACTCCATACAGATTGAGGCGAACATGTAGAAAGTGTCCCAGATGGCACATATTTCCTTTTATAAAGGACAGTCAAACAAATTTCCTGGTGCACAGTCAGAGAAAAGTGAAACTGAGGAAAATAAAATAAAGGAACACCGGGCATGATTGTGAAGAAACAAGAAAAGGACTAGAGAAAACTGCAGCATCTTCTATAATGCTATTCTTGCAGGTTCCCTGCTTTCCTTTGGCACAGCACTGAAGAGGAGAGCAGAAGCTTCCACCTCCATTTTAAATTAACCACAGTATAAGAATACATCTCAGCCCTAAACCGTGGCTAATCTTACTAGGATTAGTGAAAGCAAGTCAGCTTCCAAAATTCTGTTTTGAATTTGGCTTGTTTGCATTAAGACTAAATGCAATTTTTTTCCTGGGTTTGGATGTTGTAACAAGTTGTAATTAGTCTGAAGTAGATGCAAAAGCCTCAAGGTGATGGGAGGGGGGGGGGACTGCATGGGCTCAAAGCTCATGACAACCAGCCAGGATGGCCGTGTTCTGCCTTTGAATATTAGTTGCTGGTAATCCCAAGAGCAGGAAGCACTAGTACAACTAATTGCTGCTGTTAAAACAGGATGCTGGACTAGATGGAACTTTGGCCTAATCAAGCACAGTTTTTCTCATCTTTATGTATTCAACAGACAGAAAATCTCTGTTGTTAATCCCTGATTACAATGTATTACTATTTGACATTTTAAAGACTTGGAGAAATTTTGTGGCCAATGTAGTATCCTTCAGTATCTGATAATAGTGTCAGTTCAGGTAAGAATTGCTTAGCAATTAGTAAAAGTATCATAGAATACGGAAAGCCCCTGGTTTCATCAGGTCTAACATGCATTCACTGTTAGTCTAGTAATTTTACTGTTGGACTTGGATGCACCGGTGTGCTCATATTTAGGCAAAATATTTTTCCCCACACTTCCACCACTATTTTCTTGACAATCTCAAAATTTTATTTCAGTGGGAGAACAGAAGTCCAGTCTGTACAGTATGGTAAAGAAAAGGCAAATAAGGACAGGGTATTTGCCAGGTAAGCAATTTCAAGTTATTTGCATCCGGTATACTATTGTCTGTTGATAGTTACAGTAGCTTATTTTACCTGTTTTGAATTCTCTTCTTCCCTCAAAATTAGCAAATTACAATAGCTTTGTGCAGAAATTACTGTGCAGATTTTAATGTATGGTGCAACATACTGCAAATTAATTCTGTACCAAAGTGAAATACATTAATATGTTTTCATATTGTATCATCATAATACATATTCCCTTAATGCAAATTCCCTTTTTACGCATACTTTGAATATGTAAAGTGTGAAGACAGGCTATGCTTGTTTTAATATGCCTTCCTTGGTGTCTGTGCATTCATCGGTATACTGAATCTGTTACAGTGAATGGTCTGAAAATCTGATCAGCTAGGTTTCTGGATCACACAGTGGAACTGTAAACACATGTCTCTACACACATCTGAACCTATTTTCTGTGTTTGGTGGAGTCAGCTCCTTGAGAACAGCCGATGAATGGGAAATTTAGTCTTGTGCTAGGGGGATTTCATGTCTCTGTGGCCACTAGTATTGTTCTAGCTGAAGGACAGGCCATGGTTAGTTCCATAGAACTAACATGATTTTCAGTTCAATAGAAACAAGAGTGGATAACTTTGGAGTCTTTGGTCCAGCTACAACAGGGAGCAACAACAGGCCGAGGCAGAGCATTGAGAGAGTGAAGGGGTAGTAGAGAGCAAATAAAAGAATGAGAGTTTGTCCTTCAGTTTGAGAGAGATGCAAGGGGGAAGGAAGGGTGAAAAGCAGGATAAATCCAAGAGTTGGGGAAAGTGGGTTTTCCCAAACAACGTCACTGGGCAGAATGCAGAGGTATGGAAACAGTCAGCAGATTGGGAGCTTCCAAAAAGATCTACATTGGTTCCCTGTAGGCTTCCGAGCACATTAAGTGTTTCTGTTGATCTTTAAAGCCCTCAACTGCTTTGGCTCTGTATACCTGAAGGAGCATCTCCACCTCCACCATTTAGTCTGGACACTGAGATCTAGCTCCGAGGGTCTTCTGCTGGTTCCCTTACTTCGAAAACTGATGTTACAGGGAACCAGGCAGAGGACCTTCTTAGTAGTGGTGTCCGCCTTGTGGAATTCTCTCCTATCCAATGTCAAGGAAATAAACAACTATTTGATTTTTAGAAGACATCTGAAGGCAGCCCCGTATTGGGAAAATTTTGACATTTTATTGTGTTTTTAATATTTTGTTGGGAGCTGCCCAGAGTCAGATGGGCAGCAAATGAATAATTGAATTGAATTAAAGTTGAGCATACTGTCTGCCTACAAGATTGGAAAACAGAAAACCTCGGTGTCTGCTGAAATAAGTTTCCCAGAAGGAGAAAAGGACTAGAGATGTCAAGGCTACTTCCTGAAAAGGATGCTTTATGCTGTGTTTTGGTACTAGGTAGAAGATCACAAAAGCACTCAAGGCTCAGGGGGTGGCAAGGTGTTGCCTTGATTGCATTAGGTTTCATTAGGATGCAAGGGAAATTGGCTTTTGCATATCCAAGCAGCTCATAACCCAGGGCATTTAATGGTTATTTTTTGTTGGGAGCTGCCCAGAGTGGCTGGGGCAACCCAGTCAGATGGGCGGCATATAAATTACTATTATTAGTAATATTATTATACTTTTCCATTTCTGTGGAGGATGGAGGCTAGTTTGGCTAGATTGTTTTCATTTTGTTTGACAGACCTTGCCTGCTTAGCAACTGTAAACAGACAAAAAAGAAGCTGAGGGACAAAATGGAACTGATATGGCAACAAAGGCCCACTCAAACACCAGTCTGTGAACTGCAGGCACTATTAAATGTCATCTTCACACAAACTTTGGATGCATCTAAAGCATGCTTAATCAACAGTTCAAAGGGAATAATTATTTAACTCCTTAAAAGTGTTTAGGATGGTAAACAGAATGACAGCATGAACTTGTTTCTTCAGTTTTCAAGCATTCTGCTGTTTGTACCTTTGAAACTTTTTGGTGCTTAAGCAAATGTTAGACTGGTGCTTGGAGGTATTGGACTGAATGGGGCAAAAAAAAAAAAAAAGGGGGAATAAAGGAGAAGAAACTGAATCCTAAAGAGATAAAAGTGTTGTGTATCCCAAGTTCTCACATCTAGAAATTAGGGGGAGATGCCATATTCTGGACAGGTTGTACTCCCATGGAAGGAGCAGGCCTGCAGTTTGTGAGTGCTCCTGGATTCAGCACTGTCAGTGGAGGCTCAGGTGGCCAGGAGTGCCATTTTGTAGCTTCAGCTGGTCCACCAGCTAAAAGGCAGAAATGACTTCACCACCATACTCAATGCTCGGGTAACTTCCAGATTGGATTATTGCAGTGTGCTTTATGTGGGGGTGTCCTTGAAGACAACTCAGAAATTTCCATTGGTACAAAATGCAATGGCTAGATTACGGGCTGTGGTTCCATTTACATCTCAAATAACCCCTGTTTTAGAATAACTGCATTGGTTGCCAATTAATTTCTGGGCCCAAGGTACTCACATTAGTGATTAAATTCCTAAATACCTGAAAGACCATCTCCTTCCCTACAGTCCCTCTTGGGTGCTAAGAGCAGCAGAAGAGAGCCTCTTGGTAGTTCCACAGCCCTCAAGCTCAGGTGGTGGTGATGTCCCAGGAGGGAGCATTCTTTGTAGTAGAAGCTGCCCACAGAGATGTGTCTTGCAACATCAATATACAACCTTAAGTACATTCTGAAGACACACCTCTTCACCCTGGCTTTTGATACAGGATGTCAGGGAACTGCCATCGGGTCAGAGGCGAGAGGGGGAAGGGCAGTTGTGTTATAGGGAACCTCCGAAGATCTTGCGAAGCAGCTCCTCCTCTGGCGAGGAGGAAAGCCCCACCTCCAGTGGAGAGGAGGTGGTGGGACCAGGGGATGCTAGGGAGAGCCTCAACGCCGAGGCTGAGCAAGCCGGAGAGGAGGGAAGCACCCCTTTGCCAGCGCCCAGTCTGCGCAGTAGGTTTCGGCGCAAGGAAGGGAGGAGAAGGCTGGGGGTCACGTGACTGTTATGCTGGAGGAGGTACAAGGACCGCCCACTCCCAGATTCTGCTAGCGACTGAGCCGGACATGAACTTGCGACGCTCTTCACTGTAAATAGTTTGCACTAATAATAAAGCCTGGAAAAGACAGGTTGGAGTCTTGCCTGTTTGCTCTCAAGCAACCACACCACCACCTGACACATGAGAAGTATGTTTTTAGCACACCTTAACCCTTGGTGAGCAAAGCTACCTCTTAGTTGAGTGTACCTCTTCACTAATAGTGCATCTCTATCTTAAATCTATTAATCCTCTAAAATACAGTTGGAATTTCAAAGCCAAGACTGGTGTCCCGAGTTGTTTGGAAATTTATTTTGCCCCCTGTACTTGTTAGATAATTTCCCATAGCCTAGTTAATGTGAGATGGAATTGAAATTAAAATCTCTGCAATGTTTTGAGTTACCTAAAAGTAAACCATAGAAATGAAGCAGTTAGTCTTTTTTTTGACTTGGGCACTTATTAGAAGAGGAAGCCCTGGGAAGTTTATTGCTGCAATGTGGTGAACGTTTCTTTGAATTGCCACAAAGAACAGGAAGCTTAGGTAACATGCGTAAGTGGGTGGGTCTCCAAGGTTAAAACAGTTAATAATCAAATGTTCAAAATACAGTTTGACAGTTAAATGTTTCTGCTGTGTTGGCTGCTGAGGGACACTACTACAAATCCAACTTTTCACTTGGTAATTAAGGTGAGTGTTTCTAGGAGTTGCAATGTTCCTAGAAAGAGAATTCAAGCTCATTCAACCTACAGAAATCCCTTTTAAATGCAACACGTCTAAAGCCATCAGCATTTGGATGTTTGCATTCTTATAAAGTCTTATTAATCCTTACAGGATTAATTCTTTCCTAGACTACAATAGATATAGTTGGCAAAGTATTTGCTAAAGTTGTCTATCATACACCTTTTTAATTCTCTTCCCAATATCATTTCTTTAAAAGCCTGTGAAAAGTGTATTGCATCTTGCAGTTAGAATCATGTTATATTTGCAAATTATTTTGTTCATTTTAATCTAGAAATCATCTGGCTAAGTCACAGAGAAGTCTTGCCTATTTAAATTTCATATAGATGTACCTCTCTCTCTCTCGTCTCTCACACGGTTTGCTGTAGAGATGGTTGTTTGTTTCGTTAGCCTGGTTGTGTTTCTCTTTTGATAAGAAAAGTACTTTAATGCAGCTGTTTAGTTTAACGTCAGAAACTATGGACTAGTACACATAATTGCATAAAACATAGTAGTTGTGTGTGACAAAATCTGATCGCCGTTTTTGAGGAAAAGCAAAAAAAAGCAGCCGGGAAAGAGGGCAATACTTTTCTGCTTGCCTGTGTTTCACTGTAATACCACTTCCACAAACACAGAGAGAGAGAGAGAGAGAGAGAGAGAGAGAGAGAGACAGAGAGAGAGATGTTTTCCTAATGGAACCTTAATACCCTCCTTGCGGGCCCTGCTCCAAGTGTCTGTGAAGTGAAGTGGGGCAGGTGGCTACCAAAGAAACGGCCTTATTGGTAGTGAACTGGTTATAGAATAGCCTTTCCGGAAAGGTTTGTCTACTTCCTTTATGGTCTTTTTCCAGTGTCAAGTGAAGATCTTTTAATTATCTAGGCTTTTCAACTGAATTTACAGCCCAAAATTTAAAACAATCTTACACTGCTTCAGTAGATGGATGTTTTTTTGCTGCCTTTTATTAATTGTTGTTGGCTTTAATTGTTATTGTACACTGTGTTTTTAATTTTTTGCCTACCAAATGTTCATTGATGGGCAGCTATATAAATCGAATAGCAAAGATAAATAAAGTGGCATATCTGAATTCATAGTGAATCAGTATCGTAGTGAGAAAGACTTTGCCACAGCACAAGCTATGATTTGGTTGTTTATATTCATGAATTTAGTGTTCTGCATCACGTTTCTTTAGGTGCTCTGAAACCCCTTGCACTATTTGGAAGAAATATTTAAACAACAAGTCAGTGTATCGGCCCCTGTATAGGGGAAAGCTAATGCTATTTTCTTGTTCACTTCAATTCCCAATTAATTTCTTCAGAGAACTTCCAGATACATATTGGTAATTTTTGTATTGTTTTAGATCCCCAAGTAAACCTCTGGCTCGCAGATTGATAAGCGGGATGGACTGGGAGGTTGTCAGCAGGAATTCAATGTCTGATGACAGGTTAGAAACTCAAAGTTTACCATCCCGCTCTCCACCTGGAACCCCTAATCAGTAAGTAAAATTGAATAGTCCCTGAGCCACTAGTTACCTCTTATTTTTATTTTATTAAGTAAGGGAAAGTACTTGAGATCCTTTTTTTTTTTGGAGGGATGTGTGTCGAACCATAGTTATTTCCATACTAAGCATTTAAAAAGAAATTGTGAGGCAGCACAGAGGCAGATTGACCAAAGTGTATGTTATAATCACATATAAAGAAAAACAAACAAACCTTAAATTAAATTATATTGAAGAAAAAGCAGTTATGAATTTCAGGGTGTGCTCCGAGATTGAGCCCTGCACTGGTTCTACCTTCACCCAGACACTATTTTCATTGCATCAGGAAAACAGGCCTGGTTCTAAACCATAGTTTAAAGCTATTGAATGGCCCAAGTGAGGCTTGAGACTAGCATGCCTGTCTCTCCTTCTTCCTCATTGCCATGAGGAAGGGATTGGAAACATTCATTTCCACATCACAGACTATGGTTAGTTTAAGCTTTGTTTCAGATCCTTGCTAATTTCATAAACCGTATATCAAATGCACTGTAATTTGCATTTCGGATGTAATACAAATTGTTACTTGTTTAAATCGGGAGGTGGATGCTTGCTATATCTCCTTCTTGTGGCGGTTCTGAAGGAGAGGGATGTGTGACCAGCCATTTACATAGCACAACACTATGGTTTACATCAGTCTTTGTTACTGTTGCAATGAAACCTCTAGCTCTCTACAACTTGAATGTGTGTGTAGGAAATCTAATGTGACCCAAATTAGAGGGAAATCATGTTTCTGAGTTAAGTGCTGTGTGTGTGCACATATGACTTCTTTTATAAAAAACTAAACGACAGTGGGGACCTTTCCACATAGGTGGAAAGTCAGGTTGTGTCAAAAGAGGAAATAACATTTTTTTCCTGACGTATACTGGCCTTTTGCCTCCATTTATATCTGGATTGCTGGGTTCCTGCAGGAAGAGAAGGCAGGGTGCTGTATCCAGTGCTAGTCCTGCTCAGAGTAGACCCATTGAAGTTAATTGACCTGAAGGTTTGAGCCAGGTAGCCCCACCCTGTTGCTGTTTCCAGGGAGACGCCTATTTATTTGGAGGCTGCTGTGGGTTTAGAGGCAGCAGATAGCAATAATAGGACCATTGGTGGCTTGAAGGTGAATGCCAACTTTATCCTTGCTCCTGTTCCTGCACCTGGAGAACTGCTGCCTGTTGAGGAGTCAGGAATCTGAGCCAGCTAGCCCTGCCCTGGAGAGCAAGTGTAAGAACTTTGCTTTGGCTGTTGCTGTTTCTAAGGAGGAAGCAACTGTGTAAGAAGTTGTTTGTGAAGGGCAGCTGTGTCTATGAGGAGGACGCAAATGCAGCTCATGACTGTAGAAAGTGTGATTCATGGTGTGCCTGCGTTACTTCATATTTCAATTTTTTCCTGGTTTATTTTATTATACTTTTGTATTTGTATTTGCTGTAGTTTTATTGTGTGTTCTTTAGTACTTATCTGTTCAGTGTTTTGGGGGCCTTGACCAAAAAGTGGTATAGAAATAAACTGATGATAACTAACTTGGATACATGAATTTCAATAGGTCTATTCTATATAGGACTAGCACTGGATTTAACCAAATGAATTTTTATTAGAAGCCTTTATGTTGATATTTGTGAGCTTCTTAATAGACAAATATACAAAGTTTTAAAAAACTGTACAGTTATACCTACTACACACTAAAGTTGACTTGTTGGAGCAACAGTGGTAATAGTCAGGATTTGTGATGGTGGCTTATTTGTTGATGCATATTTTTTCTTTCTTCCATGAAAATCTATAATCGGTGTAATATATTCTTATGGTGCTTTGCTAGTAAACACTAATGGGGAATATATTCCTTCTAAATCAAAGGAAACTGTTTAATTCATGCATTTAGGATTACAGGCAGTGGCTTTGATCCAAACCTGGCCTTTATGGAATGGAAGGGTTTTTTCTGTCTACAGAAAGCTTTAGATCCTCTAGTGGGGGGTCATGCTGACAAAATGGGGGGGGGAGCAACTGCCGCCGATTTTTTTCATCCCCTGCAGCCTCCCACCCACTGTTTAGAAGGATTACCCAACCCTTGGGATCAGATTTTTGGAGGACACGCAGGGCTGCTGGGGGAATGGGTAAAAATCACCTCTTTCCTCATCTCCCTTCTGCCAGTGATAATGTCTTCTAAACAAGTTTGATTGGGGGAATGTTCCTGCCAGGGGTACTGTGTCCAAAACACAAGAAATGAGAGGAATAGATAAGTTTTAGAAGCATTTTTTTTTTAACAAAAAAGCATAAATCATCTACGTCTTGACAAGCATACCTGGAATGATTGAACAAAGTGTCCTTTTCCTGATTAGTCGCAACTCTGCATTTACTCAAGAGGGAAACCGTTTACGGCCATCTTCAGTTGGGCATCTAGTAGACCATGTGGTTCATCCTTCACCAAGTGAGGTTTTTGCAAATCACCGATCTCCTTCTTCCACCCAAGCCAACAGTATCATTCTGGAATCATCACCGTAAGCATAGTTTTTATAATGCTTTATTTTATAGCAGAACAACAAAAAATGGTTTTTAAAGGCTACACCTAAAAATTATCTACATTTTTTGTTTTTATTGTATTGTATGTTTTGATGTTAGCTGTCCTGAGCCTGGTCCTGGCTGGGGAGGGCAGGTTATAAATAAATTATTTTTTATTAATAATAATAATAATAATTTTTAATAGGTTGACAGCCCCGTTCTTTAGTGATTGCTTTGCAAATGAAAACTGATGTAGCACAATTGTAGCATTTTTAAGAGAAGCATAATATAAATAAACAACATGTTGACAAAGACTTGGCTACAAATCGGGAGTTGCTTGCTCATATTTTACCTAGGCTGTCAGGTGGCCTTAGGCAAGCAATTCTTTTAGCTGCAACAAACACACGCATACCTGCTGCCATTAGTACATATTACACCATTAGTAATATGGGAAGAATAATACTAATCTGACTTAAACTGGCATGCTGTAAGGAGCTCAGTAATGTACATGAAACCTTGTGTTCCTTACACTATATACATGTTAAACATGCAGTGAGTAATACTTATTATTTTTTATAACTATTGTCCATCCTGACTCTTGACAATATAGTTGGCCATAACCAGTGTCAGTTTGTTAGAGGTTCCTGCATTCAGTTCCTGGCATCTCCAGTGGAAGAGAGTTTAATTCGGCCCTAGTTCACATTAAAAATCATATGCCCTATGTGTACAAATAGTTGTGTGGCCATTCCAAATGATTTTTGTCAATTGAAAGGTATGTGTAGTGTCTGTAATTTTTTATTCATGAAAGTGGCAGTAGGAAAAAAAACACATGCATAGCAAGCAATCCAAATGTGTTTTTAAGAATCCTTTTTCTCTCTCTCTGTCAAATATGAAACTATGTTATTTTACACAGCAGTTTAGATATATTTAACACAAGCAGAGCTTATTAGAGTAGAGGTTTTTCCTTTTTTTATTTGATATGCAAATTGCTGGATGCAGTAATACAGAGGGCTGCTTTGACTGCAAAATAGTCTGCTTTCACATCTATTGTCTAAGCATTCATAAGGAAATTCAAAGCTGACTGGGCAAATATAAAGCAGGCAAGGTTTTGCCCAAAGCTTCATCCCTAGTTCTCACAATTCATTATGGTAACACATTACAGTGTGTTACACTCACAACCAGTGTATTACTTTACCTAGTTTCAATGGTAGCTTATTACTTCACATAGTCTGTTTATAAACAAATGCATAGTTCCTTTATTGCATTTTTAAAAAAGAAATAACTTAATATTTTGACTTTAGTCATGCACATTGTGTTATAACAAAAGTGGGTACTGCAGTTTCTATTAATTTTTATTCAAAACACAAAGTAATAATATATCAAATCTGTCACATTTGCAAAAGTTCTGTAGAAATTTCTAGTATGGATAAGTACCCAATTAAATTCATGTACCGTAAATTGTACTGTAAATTGATTATCCACTTGAATAAGTCAATGACCAGTGCACATGGGTTTAAGCAACACCAGGTGTTCAAACATGCAATAAAAATCAGGTGCTCAAACATGCAATAAAAGTGGGCTTCCTGCTTCCACGTCTTGATTGAGGATCTCCTCCTTTCTTATCTGTAAAATTTGTGCCAACTAGTAAGTGGGAGAGTTGAAATTTTAGAATGAAATCCCTTACATAGTACTGCTCTATGTTTTTAAGAAGATCAAAGCAACAAATTATTGAGATCTCTTTTGTCATCCTTAATTTGTCATCTAGGATTTAATTTGGAGGCCTTGTGAATTAAATACTTAAGGGAGAGGTGCATAACATTCTTTTTGAAATGATCCTATATATTAATAGCAAATTCATTCTCTCAAATGTGAACCTTGCCAAAAGACAACTCTCCTGTCAAAGAGTAATAGCAGGCTTGGGAAAACCCCAACTTTTGCAGAAGTACTATATATATATATATATATATATATATAGTTAGTGTCGGGGAACCATAATTGAGGTTGCAAGCCAATGATGTCCAACGCACCAAAATTCCAAAGTCTTTTTAGTGATAGTTTCTCTTTATTTAGCATGCAGTTTGGAGTTTTAATGAGATTTCTTTTCATTTTGTTTGTAGATCTCAAGAGACCGCTGTAGATGGGCAACCACCTGCACTGCCACCTAAACAATCTAAAAAGAATAGTTGGAACCAAATTCATTATTCACTTTCTCAGCAAGAATTGGATAACCATATCAATGAAACGTATGATGATGATTCTTCTTCATCGCCTGAAAAATCTACAGTAAGACGCTACTTTAAATTTGTTTGTCTAGTTTGAGTCAATATTCTTCTTGGAGGGAGGGGGGGAATTAATCAGTATCAGTAGGTCTGATGGAAGTAGATTCAACTAGAGTGAATTACCGTATTTTGCGCCCCATAGGACGCTCCTTCCCATAGGACGCACCTAGTTTTTTTGGGGGGGAAATAAAGAAAAAAAATCATTTCCCCCCAGGTGCGGGGCTGGAAGAACCAGGTCGGGGAACAGTGGGAAGGCACGCTCTGCCTCCCCGCTGTCCCCCAAGCTTGTGGGACTGGCGGTGGAGAGAAGTGCGCTGATCCCGGGACTGCAGGCAGCTCTGCACCGCCATCCGTGGGACTTAGCGCCCCGCTCGGGATGGCGGCGCAGATCTGCCTGCAGTCCCGGGACGGCAGACAGCTCTGCGCCGCCATCCGGAGCGGGGCGGGACTTAGTGCCCCGCTCGGGATGGCGGCGCAGATCTGCCTGCCGTCCCGGGACGGCAGGCAGCTCTGCGCGGCCATCTGGAGCGGGGCGGGGCTTCGCTCCCGGTGGCCGCACAGAGCTGCGCTGATCCCGGACGGCAGGCAGCTCTGCACCGCCATCCGGAGCGGGGTGGGACTTAGCGCCCGCTCCCGATGGCCGCGCAGAGCTGTGCTGAGCCGGGGACTGCAGGCAGCTCTGCGCAACCCTCGGAGCCGGTCTCCCGAGGGTTGCGCAGAGCTTCCTGAAGCCTGGAGAGCGAGAGGGGTCGGTGCGCACCGACCCCTCTTGCTCTCCAGGCTTCAGCAAAAGCCTGCATTCGCCCCATAGGACGCACCCAGATTTCCCCTTCATTTTTGGAGGGGAAAAACTGCGTCCTATAGGGCGAAAAATACGGTAATAACATATAAATAATGGTCCTCAGGTTCCCTACCCCAGTCCATCATGCTCTTGGTGAAATGGAACGTGAGTCCGAAAAACCACTTTTAATATAACTCTTATTTCTAATAGAGCTAAAAGTGTAGACACAATGGAAAGCAAATCCTGTGTAACATTTTCATAGTTGTAGCTCTGGGATGTTTTACAGCATGTATTAATTTGGAATAGTATTTATTTATTTGATCTATTTATTTTCCATCTGAAAAACCTTTAGGCAGTATAATAGTTATGAGATGTCTTTTCAAAATATTTGCAGAAATCATATTCCCAAACTGTAGCTTTACAGTACACAATATAATTCCCTTATTTTCACACACCACATACCCTTTCAGTGAGCCACGCAACTTTCATTATACTTATGCAAAGCAAGATGGTAGGTACTTGGAGCACACTTCCTGGTAATGAATGCACCACTGGTACTTTGGTCATTTTTGCATCAAACAAGTCAATAGTAAAACCATTAACTTTCAAGAAAATTCCAACAATGTCTCAAGGAAATTGAAACTTGAAAATATCTTCTTATATGAATACTGGTTTTCAAGTAAATGTGTTTTAGGATTAGCTATAAATTTCTGGTCTGTCTGTCCCCCCTCCCCGACTCTCTGTAACACCTTTCTTTTCTTTCAGTCTTAAACAGTTATGTGCTCATTGTTAATGAAAGACATTAACTAGCTATGCAATAGATGATGAATTACGGATTGCTTGGGATTTCAGTAGCGCCTAAAGAAATTCAGGTATACAGAATAACGCTATGTTTTCATTTACAGCCCAATGGTGGGATTCCCCATGACAATCTCGTTCTGATCAGAATGAGACCAGATGAAAATGGAAGATTTGGTTTCAATGTAAAGGTATTAAGACCTAACCTTTTAATATATTTTTGAATACAGCTCGAGCTGTACGTTCTTTAATTATTGCCCTTTCCTTTAAAGGGTGGATATGATCAGAAGATGCCTGTCATAGTGTCCAGAGTGGCTCCAGGAACACCTGTAAGTTGTCAGAGAAAGTTTGCAGTGATGTCTACTTAGATATATTATTTCAGAGTGCTTTTTATTCATTTTGCTTATCCCCTGGCTGTATGTAGCAATCTAATGTTCAAAACATCTCCAGTGCTTTAATATAGAAGAATTCATGATTTGCTGTAGTATATATCTGATCAAAGATAATTTTCCTATCCTTCACTTTTCTCCTACAATATACTGTATAATGTAGAGGTTGAAAAACCCTGTTTGTGTGTGTTGTGCTCTGCTTCCCAAAAAGTGTATATTGGCATATTTAAAGCTTAGTTTAAATTGAAAAATGAGATCTTTTAATTCGCAGAGATAATAATTGTTTATAGGATAAAAAAATGGAAAATTAAACTTTATCTTACCAACGACAAAATGGTTGCACTGCCAGAATTCTGGTTAAACCAAGGTTCATAAATTATTTATCGGGTCTGACTCTTTCTTTTTATATATATTCAGACCCTAGTGATTAAATCTTCAGATCAGAACCACCACAGTATCTTGATACTGAGTTCTTCATTACTTAAAAATAAGACAGCAAGCCCTATTTGTAATATCCACTGCATTAAACACTTGTTTCATGTTGCAGGCAGATGTTTGTGTTCCTCGTTTGAATGAAGGAGATCAGGTTGTACTGATCAATGGCAGAGATATATCAGAACATACCCATGATCAAGTTGTTATGTTTATTAAAGCTAGCTGTGAGCGGCACTCAGGGGAGCTTGTGCTCCTAGTTCGACCCAATGGTGAGTAATTTTATCAGTGGAAAGCATGCCTGCTTTTTGCTGTTTTACCACGTTCCTTTCAGGGTGTTTGTTGTGTCTCCTACTATCCTTATACTGGCTATGCATTTTCTACAATTGTGTAAAATACCATAGAGAGGGTCATGTTAAATGAAAGCAGTCAAAGCATCTTTTGGCATCTTTTAACAAACATTGTATGACACAAGCTTTTGTGGACTCAAGCCCCCTTCATCAGATGCATGAAGTGCAATCTTAGTTAACATGTACATTAAGAAGAAGATTGTAAGGTGGGCATTGAGTGGTAATGAGATTTTAAAAATGGAGTCAGTGATAAAATACAAAGTTTCCCTGTACTAACAACAAGAATCCAGTAATTATTTCCTCACTTCCAGGTGTGCCATACATTTCATTGCTTCCCTTCCCCAATGCCCTTATCACTCGTGTTAGGTATAACAGGGGTACACAAGTGACATAGCCTCATATACCATATGGAATTTCATTGGCTGACCTTAAATTCCAGTATTACGAAAGAGGAAGTAATATTTTTCTGTCTGCTTTCTCTGTGCTGCTCAGGGTGTTATACGTGTCTTGTCATGTATTTTGTTACTCACCTTTTTCCTAAGCTAAGAAAGCCAAACATTTTAGCTTTTCCTCTTAGGGAAATTGTTTCAACATCATTGATCAGTTGAGTTCCCTTTTCTGTTTCTTTTCTTACTCAGATAATTAGTTTTTATTTTAATTGGATGGCCAGAACACAAAATTTCAAATTCAAGCACGCCAAGGATTTAGGATACTAGTAGACTTATTTTCATTCATTCTTAATTTCTTTCCTTTGCCAATTTATTTCAGTCATCATTTTCTGGTTAGTCACTACTAATTCAGACTCCACCTGTGTATATAAAACTAATGTTTCTCCTGACCTCCCCCTTTATCTTTCTACGCTTAACTTATATTGAATCTGATTTGCTATTTTGTTGCCTATTTAACTACTCTGTAGAGATTCTATTGGAGTAACTCCACCTGGGTTTTCAGCAGCACTAATACCTTGGTGTCATCTTCGTACTTGGCCATCCTGTCTTCAAATCACTTTTCAAGAGGCTAAATAGCACAAGGAACCCCCATTTCCCTCTACAGTGATACCTCAGTTTACGAACTTAATCCATTCCGGAAGTCTGTTCTTAAACTGAAACCATTCTTAAACCGAGGCTCGCTTTCCTTAATGAAGCCTCCCGCCGCCAGTGCCCTTCCACCGTTCGGATTCCATTCTTAGACCAAGGTAAAGTTCTCAAACTGGGACACTACTTCCGGTTTTGCAGAGTTCGTAAACCGAATCGTTCATAAACAGGACTGTTCTTAAACCGAGGTACCACTGTATTGTGAAAATTCCTGAATTTTGCTTGTAGCTCTTCAACCAGTTAGATTCCTAAGAGGAATTGTCCTCATATCCTACGACATAGTCATTTACTCAGGGCCCTTTGTAACCAACTTAAAAAAACAACTGTTTGGAGGTCCAAATATATAATGTCTGTCAAAGTCTAATATTTGATACACTCAGAACATTCTGAAAAGCTTGGTGTAGTAAGAGAAGTCTTTTGTAGTTGTCGGAGGTATTCTCAATTAGCAACCTTAGTTCTGTATTTCTTAATCATGTGAACTCTTAACAATGTTGTTCACCAATTTATGTGGGACAGATTAAAATAGTGAACCTGTAATTTCCTGGGTTTCAGATTTCTGGCATAGTTACTGATTTTAGTGAGTAGCATATTTCCCCCATTCAGGTTCTAGAGAACCCTTGAATTTTTGTCACCCACACTCAGAGAAAGGTTGGTTTTTAAGTATTCAGTTATCCCCTAGTGTCACCTTGTATTTGACTTAGTTCTTCAGATTCCCTCCCCTACCCAAAAAATTCATTTGGGTGTGTCTGTCTTAACTTATTCACAGTGAAGAACAGCATAAAGTTCATTTAGCGTCTCTGCAGTCTTTCTGTTCTCTCCATGATAAATCATTTCACACATTGTCATCTAATGGTCTGACTTCCTCTCTTGCTCATTTCCTGCTTCTGATGTATTTATAGAATTTTTTGCTGTAATGTTTTTGTAGCAATATAATCTTCAACATATTTTTGCTTGTCTCATCAACTTGGAATTATTCTTACCAAAGTTTGTAGTCCTTAATTTTTCTATCGTGGGCAAAACTTTTTAAAGCATGCCTTTTTATATAGTATCTTGGTCTCTGTTTATTAACTCGTGTTCTAAAACTAGCAGTCCTAGGCACACTTCTTTGGGGGAATTGGTCTCATTTAACTTAGTGGGACTTACACTAATAAGGAAATGATGAATTGGATCTGGCTGTAGGTGTCACAGTTGTAGCTTTCTTACAAGCCTCTCCTGAGGGTTGGGAAACCTTGTTTTATGGAATGTGGTGCAAGAAACTGAGGAAAAGCTCATGGAAGCTGCCCAAAATCAGACACTGAGGTGTGTTCTACATTTATGGAAGACGCCTCTGCCTGATTTTCAGGGATTTTCACTGAACCTTAGAAGAGACGTTTTGGAGGGCTGCTTGGAAAGGATGAGGTGGGAAAGTAATCTTTCAGCTACTTCTGTGGGATGGTGCTGCAGCTCCAACTCTTATCTGTTTTTGCATGCAATCAGTAAACGTTTATTATGGAGGTATTTGCACAGGTCACTGTGCAAGTGCAACATAAGAACCATGTAGCAAAGAAATAGGATAAATAAAAGCTCTTAAGCAGAACAGCTGAAACTGGCATAAAAACCTTATTCATTTTTTTATTGTCGTATTAGTTTAAGTAAAAGACCTTGAAATTGAGAATTTAGCAGGCAGCCATGATTTCCTCCTCCAATTTTTTTGCAGATTTATTTTAGTTACAAGCATTACTAATAAAATATGTTTGTATTCGGCAAATACTGTCTGGCATGTATGTATATAACACATGTTGTTTCCGGGCAAGAAATGAATGCAGGGTGGTTGTTAAGTGATAACAGCATGCATTCTAGTAAAAAAAAAAAAAAAAAGGCCTCTTCTATCTTTAATTAACAATCACACCACTGGATAATAAAATGTAAAGCCAAATGTTTTCCAAGTACAAAGGAGAAGGATACCAGAGTTTTTTTAATTGATTTAAATGTGTGGATTGATATTACATAAACAAATTCAGTCTAATACATTTTGTATCAATAAACCTCTTGTTAAAATTGTAGCTAGCTTGGGGTTTTATCTCTCTGGTGCAGTGTGTTTTGACAGGAGTTCCTTTCCCATGATGTGATCGCACAGTAGTGGGAGAAGAAAGCAACCACCTAGATCAGTTGCTTGGAATTTTTGCACTCAAGCACACCCCATCATGCAGAAAAGATCCATGCACGCGTGTTTCCTTCATGTGCTCTCCCTGGTCCTGAATCGGGGCAACTGTGCCCCTGAATGACCAGGTGTGCAGCCTTGGAGTCATTTTGGACTCTATGGAGGCACAGGTCAATTCTGTGTCCAGGGCAGCTGTCTACCAGCTCCATCTGGCAAATACTGTCTGGCAGTGGCATACTGGTGCATGCTCTGGTTATCTCCTGCTTGGACTATTGCAATGTATACTACCTGGGGCTATCTTTGAAGGTGACTTGGAAACTACAACTAATCCAGAATGCGGCAGCTAGACTGGTGACTGGGAGTGGCTGCCAAGACTATATAACACTGGTCCTGAAAGACCTGCATTGGCCCCCCAGTATGTTTCTGAGCACAATTCAAAGTGTTGCTGCTGATCTTTAAAGCCCCAAGCTGTCTTGGCTCTGTATACCTGAAGGAGGATCTCCACTCTCATCATTTAGCCTGGACACTGAGATCTAGCTCCGAGGGTCTTCTGCTGGTTCCCTTACTGCAAGAATGTGAGGTTCCAGGGAACTAGGCAGAGGGACACCCTGTGGAACACCCTCCCATCAGGTGTCAAGGAAATAAACAACTATGTGACTTTTAGAAGACAGCTGAAGGCAGCCCTGCATCAGGATTTTTTTTTATGTCTGATGTTTTACAATTTTTTATATGTGCTGTAAGCCACCCAGAATGACTGGGGAAACCCAGCCAGATGGGTGGGATATGACTAATAAAATTATTATTATTATTAATTTATTAATATTAATGTTAATTAATGGATGAAGCAGCTGTCCGCAGTTTTGCAGAGTTCTCTTCCTCAGTAATTATGCTACTTCTTGTTTATTGCAGCTGTTTATGATGTGGTAGAAGAAAAGCTGGAGAGTGAGCCAGACTTTCAGTACATCCCTGAGAAGTCCCCACTAGATGGTGCCCACCAGGATGATATTGCTCTGAGGGAATCCATGTTTCAACTGGCAGAGGGGCTTATCACGGGAACTGTCCTGGCTCAGTTTGATGTAAGTAATGTATTTCCTGGGGAGTGTGTGCTTCTTGGTTTGCTTTCCAGCTGAAAATGCTTTACTCTTGGGGCTAGGAGATAACCTATAGCTAGATCCACATTACTTTGATTAGGTCAAGCAGTATAATGGCAAACAGTTTGCATTCCTCCCTTGCCTCTTTTATTCCTTCCCTCATAAACATTTGTGGGCTCCATTTAAAAACCAGCGTTATTATCTAATATCTGTTTCTTCTGAGTGAAGTTGAGCCTTTCTTAATAGCTATAGGCAAACTCCTTCTTAGTGCTTCCTGAACAGCTATTGCATCTCTTTCCCTTCAGTACCATGGCCCAATAAGAGTATGTGGGGTAAAACGCTCAATTACTATTACGTATAGCTTCCATTTCTAAAATGTGTGTAGTGCCAACCATATAGCCAGAGCTGTAATCCCAAACGCACTAGATAGCTTTTGGCAGTGATGCTCTCCCTCAGTACTCATGAATAGACTTGTGGCATGGTCAGAGATGGCACTGACCATATGCTTGGAAGGTGCATATGGAGAGATCTGGTTCAAGTCTTGGCTTTAGACCAGGCTTCCTCAACCTCGGCCCTCCAGATGTTTTGAGAC
This sequence comes from Podarcis vaucheri, assembly GCF_965113315.1. NCBI lineage: Eukaryota > Metazoa > Chordata > Lepidosauria > Squamata > Lacertidae > Podarcis > Podarcis vaucheri. Next base: position 92,690,091 of record NC_138759.1, read on the forward strand.
TACAATTCCCATCATCCCTGACCACTGGTCCTGCTAGCTAGGGATCATGGGAGTTGTAGGCAAAAAACATCTGCTTTAGACTAACGTTTTTCTTTTGCTCAGGGACAGCTTTTTGTCAACATGATGTCCTCCAGAAGTTTTGGAGTACAACTCCTATTAATCCCAGCCAGCATTGCCATATTGTCCGAAAATCTGGAGAGCAGCAGATTGGTGAAGGTTCCCATATGGAAATAACTAGTTAATTGACTCTCTTTGTAAACTATGCCAGGTTTTCAGTCTAATCTGTTGTGAATGAAATATTAAACATTTAGCATTACATAACACACGCCATTACACGATAGATTGAAATATGTACAAATGTAGGTCAAATTTTGGTATGCTGCTCATTTTTCTGTCTAATCTAAAATGTGTGATTTAAGACAATAGTTCTTTCAGCAAAGATTACTAAAATGTTGTCAACATCAGTGAGCTTCATTTTCTGTAGATCTATTAAAATAATTGATTTAAGGAAATTACAGTGGTACCTCAGGTTACATACGCTTCAGGTTACAGACTCCGCTAACCCAGAAATAGTACTTCGAGTTAAGAACTTTGCTTCAGGATGAGAACAGAAATCGTGTGGCGGTGGCGCAGCAGCAGCGGGAGGCCCCATTAGCTAAAGTGGTATCTCAGGTTAAGAACAGTTTCAGGTTAAGAACGGACCTCCGGAACGAATAAAGTACGTAACCAGAGGTAGCACTGTAATTTCATTTCAAGTATTCTTTCTTTTTTGCATCAACACATGCATATACCGATTAGGCACTACACTCTAATTTTATAAAGAAACAAAAATGAAAATAGTAGTTAAAATAAAAAATTCCTTCCAGTAGCATGCACACGAAAGCTCATACCAAGAACTAACTTAGTTGGTCTTTAAGGTGCTACTGGAAGGAATTTTTTATTTTGACTATGGCAGACCAACACGGCTACCTATCTGTAACTGAAAATAGTAGTTGTTGACTTTCGGGTTATTCCTAATTTTGCTGGTGAGTGTTTTTCTTTTGTCGCTAAGTAGAGGAAGTGAATTGGGTGTATATTGCTTTTCTCCAGCTGCTGCCATTCTTTTGTTTCAGAAACATAACTGAGTATATAATTCCTTTACCTTCAGAGCATATTGCTCATTTTGATTACTTTAGTAATGCATTTCTCTTCTCCTCTAGCCCTAAGTCATTAAGAGGAATAAACAATATGGTTTATGTTCTGCTTTATGCTGCATAGGGACTCAACTGTCTCTCATTCAGGCTTCTTCCTATGACTGTATAAACCCACAAAATAGGGTGTTACTTTCAATTTGTGTGTGGAATGGAAGAAAACATCTTTCATGCTTTTTTGAAGCATCTTGTACTGGGTGCTGTCACAGTTCTCATGAGTAGGTGGGCTATTATTTGGACGAAATATGCTATTTCTTATATTCTCCTTATATTCTTCTTTCAGCTTAGGGTACCATCACTTTTGTGGTCTCATTTGCATGGCATGATAAAGCAAACCATGGGTTATGGAGACACTGCAAGTGTGTGGCCTCCTGGAGAGGAGCTCACTGCCACTTTGCTGCTGTGCCACATAGAGTTAATTTAGGTTTGACTTAATATTTATTCATTTATTTGGCTCCCCAAAGCGGTTTACAAGCTAATAACATACATAAAGCAGTTATACAAAAACAATTTAAAATATTTATAAATATTTTTTTAAACAGTTTAAAACAACAGCAGCACTTACATAAAATCAATTCAGAGCTCAAGACAGCTCTACCAACTGGGATATAGGTTTTAGAAGGTTTGTAAAAAGAGAAACATCTTTAGCAGGAACTTAAAAGACAATAAATATAGCTAAGGGCATAGAATCATAAAATCAGAGAGTTGTAGAGTTGGAAGGGACCCCGAGGATCATCTAGTCCAACCCCCTGCAATGCAGGAATATGCAGCTGTCCCATACAGGGATTGAACTTGCAACCTTGGCATTATTAGCACCACGCTCTAACCAACTGAGCTATCCATCTGTGTGATACACCATGAGAATGAGTTCCAAAAGGTAGGTGCTGCCTCACTAAAGGTCCAATTTCAATACTGTGCAGAATGGACCCCCTGATAGGATGCAGGATGCTGTCTCTTGCAGAACACAGTGACTGGGTATGTAGGGGAGCAGGTGGTATTTTCAGTAGCCTGGCCCCTTTGCACACCAGTAGCTAACCGGCAGGGACGCTGGTGGCGCTGTGGTCTAAACCACAGAGCCTAGGGCTTGCTGATCAAAAGGTTGGCGGTTCGAATCCCCACAACGGGGTGAGCTCCCATTGTTCGGTCCCAGCTCCTGCCCACCTATCGGTTTGAAAGCATGTCAAAGTGCAAGTAGATAAATAGGTACTGCTCCAGCGGGAAGATAAACAGCATTTCCATGCGCTGCTCTGGTTCGCCAGAAGCGGCTTAGTCATGCTGGTCACATGACCCGGAAGCTGTCTGCGTACAAACGCCGGCTCCCTCGGCCTATAGAGCAAGATGAGCGCGCAACCCCAGAGTCGTCCACAACTGGACCTAACGGTCAGAGGTACCTTTACCTTTACTAGCTAACCGGCAGCCAGTGCAATTCTTTCAGGAATGGCATAAAGGATGGCAGTATTACACCCCAGTGAGCAGTCAAGCCGCTACATTTTACATTAACTGTAGCGTCCTGATCATAGGTCACATAGAGCAGATTGCAGTACTTCAGTGTGGAGGTTACCAGCACATGGATGACAATGGTCAGCCTATCCCAGTCCAGAAACTGCCATAGCTCTTTTACCAGTCCAAACTGGTAAAAGGAACTCCTAGCTAGCGAGGTCACTCTAGCAAAGGAGGTGTGTCCACGAGCAGCCTCAGTCTGTGAAGCTTTAGGAGAGCATGTCCCCGTCCAGTTGACAAATTATCCTGACTTTGGAACTTCCCAACCACAGTGCCTCTGTTTTGCCAGGATTGAGTGAGTTTATTGTCCTTCATCCAGCACACCACTGAATCTAGGCATCAGGATCGTTAACTATATAAACCAAGAACGGCAGCTTGTAGCTGGTGCAGAGATAGAGTAACCGTAACCTTTCGTTTGAAAGACACAGCAAGCCAAACATTGGTGTAGCAGTAAAAAGGACTGAAGAGGAGCAAAGTGGCTGCAAACTCCTCTCCCATTCATACAGTCTCAGTAAGCCACAGTTTGGCCTACTGTGCCATGTGAACCAGGTCTATATATATCTTGTCATTTCAGGTAGGTGATTCCACATTGCCTTTTGCTCGTGGCTTTTTCCCTTAAAGCAAGGATTATGCAGTTGCTATACATGCCAGTCTTCAGACATGTTATTTGATGCACATTTTAGGGGTAAAGTTAGCTTACTGAAAAAAACTGCAAAAGTGTAAAATGCATGTGATGCTTCTCTTTTCCAAGCTGGGAACAATATGTTCGTGATAAATGTGTTTTGTTTTGTTTTTGTACCATGTCTCATGATTACTCAGATTCTGCTTGTTACAACCTGCCATTTGTGTTTCTGTTCAGCAACTTTACAGGAAGAAGCCTGGGATGACAATGTCTTGTGCCAAATTACCTCAAAACATTTCCAAAAATAGATACAGAGACATTTCGCCTTGTAAGTGCTTACATGGATATCAGTTAATGCATTTCATTGGTTACCATTTGGAGAATTTTACATAAGTGTTTGTTTTGTTTTTTTCTCAGATGATGCTACACGGGTTATTTTAAAGAGTAATGATGATTACATCAATGCAAATTATATAAATGTGAGTTGGAGATTACCATTTCTCTTCATGTTAATTCCATGTTTGGATTCAGCAGTGACACAATTAGCCTTTTGGATTTTAAAGATGCACAAAGATTTATTTTAAAATTTCATTTGATATTGCTTAGATATATTGTAGTTGGTTAATGCAGTTGTAACATAGATGGAGGGAATCCTGCTCATGTAGTTACTCATGTCTGTTGGAAACAGAAAAGTTAATATTTTTTCTGGGTATTCCTTCCCCAGGTGTTAAAACGTCATTGAATGAACTTCCAATTAAAATAGTGGTTAAAGAGGAGAATATCTTGATGTTTGATCAAACTGTTTTAGAGTAGCAGTTGACTGTTAGTTATGCAGTAAAACAAATTTCTAGCTTTCTGTTTATTTCTAAATATTCTTATATGCTGCAATTTCATAAAGCACTTTAAAGCTGTTTATATTGATTATATCTATACAATACAAACCACATTAAAAAAAGTAATTCACAGATCATCAGTTGACTATTTATAGAATAGGTTTCCTTAATCATCATCATAAGTATTGTGGCATAGAAAAGCTTTCAACAAGCATTTAAAGATTAAAATAGAAGGCACCTGCTGAAGATTATATATGATTTAGGCAAGAGTACACAAAGTTGTGAAGTTACTAAACACATTCTGCAATTTTATTTTTAGATGGAAATCCCTTCTTCCAGTATAATAAATAAATACATTGCTTGCCAAGGTCCTTTACCAAACACTTGCCCTGATTTTTGGCAGATGATTTGGGAACAAGGCTCATCTATGGTTGTAATGCTAACTACTCAAGTGGAACGGGGAAGAGTAAGTCAGTCTGTAATTTTAACTCTTAAAGCTTGTAATTCCAATGCAATGCATCAGGAAGACATTAATGTGGCCCATGTTTTAACCAATCTAACTCACACTTCCTAAACCAATATGTGAACTAAATATTATTCAAGAGGATTGTCAATCAGTTTCAAAGGATAACACTATTCATAGACTAACCTGTACTAGGAACAGCCTAGTGAACTGGAAAGAGAAAAGTTGTATGTGCCTGTTTGTTTTTGTGCTGTTAGGGAGTCTACTTTAGCAGTTCTAGTTTAGATAAGATTTTTTTTTGGGGGGTGGGGGTGGGAATAAATTTAAATATATTTTATTTCTTGCATTTGCATACTGCATTGCAAAGTACTAAAATAAACAAATGTTATGAAATAAAAAACAGAGTCTTCTCAGGCTAAGTTATGTGGTTCTACTTTTTACAGTAATCATGGAGTATCTATTTCCATGGTCAGAATCGGGTTTAAATATGAATAGAAACAAAGGAAGTATCCTAGCTAAAATCTTTCTTTGACAATTTTTTTTAAGGGCTGTTATTATTTCCTTAAAACACTGTACAAGAAATCATCTTATTGCATGTTTCAGATAACAATGAGAAGTAGCTAAAATTGATCCAAATGCAACTTTTGGAATCTAAGCAGAAACTTTTATTTTTTAAACAAAAACCTGTTGACAGGTGAAATGCCATCAGTACTGGCCAGAGCCCACCGGAAGCTCCTTGTATGGGAATTTTCAGATCACTTGTCATTCAGAAGAAGGAAATCCTGCCTATGTCTTCAGAGAGATGACAATGTCTCATCTGGAGGTGAGAGAGACCATTCACTGGCTATTTATGTAATTTTGTGAAGCCCTTTAAAACTAAAACCATCTCACTGCAAAAAGTTCACGGCAACATTAATCTTTTGATTGTTCTTTTTAGACTCCCTAGAGAAATGGCCCGCTGTGTCACTATTCCTTGTTACCTTTTGTTGCCGGGTCAAACTTTTCTTACATTCCATTTGATCCAACGTATTAAGCTTGGGGGTGGGCAGAAATCCATGAGACTGTATGCTAATTAGCTATCATAAATACATTTTGTTTAAGATAATGAAATTGATGCTCTTTTTATGATTTGCAAAAACTGAATTGCTGGCTGGGGTGGATGGGAGTCCAAGTCCAATAACACATGTTTGCTACTGCTGGCTTAAACATTTATCACTGTGAACTGTAACATAAGAAAAATGTAAGTTTTATTCCAATTTTGATGTTGCTCATGGAGCTAGCACAGCTGTCTTGTGGATCTGTTGATTCTCCGCATACTTATTTGTGTCGAATACAGCAACATATTTTTGTGGCACTTCAAAGACTAACAAATTTATTATACCATTAGCTTGTGACTAGTTATACACTAGCAGCTCAGGAAAACACTTCACACATCAATTGAAGTGGACTCTAGTCCATGAAAACTTATGCCGTAATAAATTTAAGACTTTAAAGGTGCCGTAAGAGACTCTTTGTTGTTTTTCCTGCAGCAGACTTAATATGGCTACCCCTATGGAAATAAAGATACAAGGCAGAAATTAGGTAAAATGGTAGACTAGTGCTTTTCCTCAGGAGAAACAGACTTCTGCCTGATGCATGTGAAACACAAAATCTTGTATGCACTTACGTCTACATAAAGTGGCTCAATAAAATATGTAAATTTACCTGTTTTGTATCTTTAAAAGGGTGTGGGGAACCTGTGATCGCCCAGGTGCTGTTGGAATCCACTTCTCAGTCCCAGCCATGATCAATAACAGTCCAAGATTATGGGAATTGTCTGCCCACATCTGAAGGACCACAGGTTCCCCCATACCTGTTTTAAGGATTATCTTACCTTTAACCTCAAATCAGCACAGCATATGGCCCATGGGGTCTATTTTCGAAAATCCACAGGACACTTTTTAATGATCTTGCACTTCATTTAAATGGCATGAAGCATCTAGATATTTATTTTGTGACACGTGAAAGTAAAAATTTGAAACCGAGATAGGTTGACTTTGACAATTAAACTTGTTATAGGAAAACACTGAAATGATCTATTGCATTTGAACAAATTTTGTTTTGCTAGAAAAATGAGGACCGTCAGCTTACTCAAATCCAGTACATAGCATGGCCTGATCATGGGGTTCCTGATGATTCCAGTGACTTCCTGGATTTTGTGTGTCTCATCAGGAAAAAAAGAGCTGGCAGAGAAGAGCCAGTTGTTGTTCACTGCAGGTATTTAACTTGTAGGGAAAACTCACTGTGTTTCCCCTCTCAAGATTTCAACCAAAAACCTTATTTCATTTTGTAGCTACCTTCATTTTCAAATATAGAGCTGAATTCTTGTTTCTGTTAAATTAAAAGAAACAGTTACTTACTGTGTTCTTTTGACCTTCTGGTTTTGAATGAGAATAGCTTTACCTAATTGTCTGGAAACATGTTTTCATGCTTCATAAAGCTATGATGTCTTTATGTGCCAGAAGTGGATAGGAAACTAATTTAGGAAGCTGTATTAACCATGTAAACTATGAGGCTAAAATAGAAATGGCTGAACTGTCTTAAAAATGGGTACCTTACTAGTAATGTACATCGTACTGGTAATTGTGCATTGTATCATTTAATACATGTTGCCAGCAGCATGCATGGCTTCTTTATTCTTCCTTCTGGCCTAATAGCCAGTTCTTCAGTTTCTGTAGCTTTTTTATTTGTACAGCAGCTACAGCAGTTCTGTCCCATGCTGCTGCTGTGCTTCTAAGCTGTTTCTGGTCACCTACAAGTGGTTTTCACTCAGAACAGGTAAATAGGCTAGGGCTCAGTTTCAGGAGCTTCATTAACTAAACATCAGCTGCTGGAGACTGTATAAGTGGGTTCTCCCATTACACTGTAGGTCAAAAGCATAGATACCAGACTAGAATTCTTTAATTCTTGTTTGAAGTTCTAACTGTTTTCATATTCAGCTTTGGATTTCGGCGTCATCACAAGGTCTGAGGTCAAAATCAATATCAGTCATGCCTCATTACAAAAATGACATTTATTGAAATGTATCAATGCCACATTGTCTGGTCCATATTCCTTTTCTCCCCTTCCTATGTGTATGTGGATTGGCTTTGATTATTGTTGATAAATCAGTAATAACTGACTGCCATCTAGTTGAGACCTGGCACATAAAACATCATGGGTGGGATCTACCTAATGAGCGATCAGCGGAATGCAATGGGGCTCCCCCCCCGTCCCCCCTGAAATTGGCTCTAGGGTTATTCAGTGAACTCCCAGAACAGCACACACAAGGGGGAGGCTGAATGATTGCACAGACAGAACATTCATTCCAGTGCAATGCTGAATTCCATCTAGTATTCCAAAAGATCTATTCTCTTGCTGAGCTCTGCAGTGGAAATGGGTACAGTCAAACCACTGTTCCTGAACACCTCTGTTATCACACGTTTCGGCTCCCGAACACCAAAAACCTGGAAGGAAGTAAATGCTATGGTTTTCAAATGATTTTCAGAAGCTGAACGTCCGATGTGGCTTCTGCTTGAGTGCAAGAAGCTCTTGCAACCAAACAGAAGTCGCGCCTTGGTTGTCGAACATTTTGGAAGTCGAACAGTCTTCCAGAACGGATTACATTCAGCAATCAAGGTTTGACTGTATCTGGGCTGATAATCCTGGGAATTATGCCCTATTTTTCTCTTTATCCAGTCTTCAGTGTTTGCTACCACAAAAGAAAAAAGTTACATAGAATTCTAAGAGACAAACTAAGCACCAAAGGATAATTATGGATGCAGGAGCGCGCCAGAGCTCAGGAAGACATTGTTACTCAAACCATGTTGAATGGAGCCAGAAAGAACAGCTGGCTATTCCTTGAATATTAAGAGATCTTGAATATATACTGTTACTCTGTACATTCTAAACATGTTGATGGATCACATGGGTTCTAGTAAGCATAACACCCAAATAAACTACATAAGTCTGAAGTTAGCATACCTTCACTCTAAAGCACTGCCTTTGAAGGGTTTCCTAACAAGTTCAAACCTAGCTGTTTGCCTATTTGTGTGATGTGGCTGCTTCCCAAAGAACGACAGTTATAAGTACATATATATTATTTCTCATTAAATCTACTATCTTTGTTATGGAAAAAAAGTGTTCATTCAGTGGAAAATGCTGCTACTGTATATTGTCAGCTAACTCAGAAAAGTTTGACTTAGGCCACTTAATTATATATATCTCCTAAGTGCTTTAAAATATTAAATGTGATAAGAAGTAGTCCTTTTTATTTTACAGTGCCGGGATTGGACGAACAGGAGTTCTTATCACTATGGAAACAGCTATGTGTCTCATTGAGTGCAATCAGCCTGTTTTTCCCTTGGATATTGTGAGAACTATGAGAGATCAAAGGGCCATGATGATCCAAACTCCTGTAAGTTATTGATACATTAGAACAAACTGCTTCCAGTATCACAGATGCCTAACAATGACTTTTAAATAGGTGACACGTAACTGAATTTTAAAAAAAGAACCAATTTAAAATTTAAGTATTGATTTTTATGTAACTTGCAGCATCTGCTTTGCCAAACAGATGTTTGTTGCTGGTAGTGGTAGACAGTTATGAGAGAAAAAGATACAAAACTTTTAGCCATGCATATAGTCCCCTTGCATGAGGGAGCAAACAAACCAGGAACTCTTCCATTAATTATAGTTTCTAATGTCATGCATGCTGGGAAGCCATGGTTAAAGCCATAGTCTGAAGTTGGCCTAATATCCTGGCATTTTCTGAAGCCTATAAACCATAGGGTTGTTTTTTTTTTCATTTTGTCCAAAATGAGAAACTATAGTTAATGTAAGACTTTGTTGATTGCTCATTCATTTGTGTTATAAGAGGAGCAAAGGGCCTATTCGTGGAGCTAAAACATTCACTTGTATTGGCTTATGCTAGCCTGACCCCAGCCGTTGTATCTGGTGTCCAACACCTGCTTTCCCCTCCCTCTATCAAACAACAAAGGAAATGATTAGCAAGGTCAGAGCTGATGCTATTCATCTTATGTGCACACAGTACAGGAACACCATCTGTGGACTCCAGATGTTTCCTCCCCTCTTAATAGCACACTTCCATGCATGGAGTAGGAAAAATGTACTTGCAAGAATGTTTCTGCTTACATATATCTTTTTCTGGATCAAGGTGCACATATTTGATGCAGACCAAGCAGTTAACCATACGCGAGTTTATTTAGAGATCCTGAAATGAAGTGAAGGTTTGCTTTTAAGTTCAAGAAGGAAATTAAAACACACATAGGAAAAGTGATTTAGTGTTTTGTTATCACCATCCTAAAACTGATATCTGAATCTTTCCGTTTCCCCTGTAAATGTTCATACTTCCACATGTTATCCACAAGATGGCATTGTCCTAGGTTTCATGTTTTAAATGTGAATTTAGATTCACCCTATATATTAGAAATTACGTAGCTATTGTCTTGTGCGAACACAAATTTCTTTTTAGACCTTTGTTTCTCTAGATGCACTAAAGACTGATTATATGCTAATAAAAATCTGAAAAAGTAGCCTGTGGATATTATAGATTATAGGATGTTATAGAACCTAGAATTCGTATTTATTCTAATGATCAGAGTGAGCAACTTGAACAATATTTAAAGAATATGTCAATGGGAGAAAATCTCAAGGCTGCTACTTAAATATAAATTTCACATTCATTCCTTGTTTTTTCTTTTTAATTTGCAGCCTTTGAAATGTAAGTTTATATATTTGTATATGAAAACTTTTAAACTGTTGTATCAAACAGTGTCACTCAAGTACTGAAGACTTCCATCAGCAAAATGGAGAGGGAAGCAGATTTTAATGAATCCCCTTAGCCCCCCTAAGGTTTTCCAGAGCAGATTTAGGAGGGGTGAGAGGAGAATAAGGGAGATTTTTAACAATTGTTTGCTGATGGATGCCTTACCATCAGTTGTCCCACAGGATTGGAGTCGGAGAAAAGCAGAGAGGAAAGCTAATCCCCCCCCCCATCCTACCCCCTGAAGCCTCTCCTGCAGCATGCTGGTCACTGGATCCATCCTGTAGTATTTTCAGCACAAAATTCTTCAAGTCTTTTAAGTTTATCCTGATAGTTCATTGTTAGTTTCTCCAGCTTGTTTTTCTGTGACTTATAAATTATTGCACTGTTCTTTCTAGAGTCAATACAGATTCGTTTGTGAGGCTATTTTGAAAGTGTATGAAGAAGAACTTGTTAGACCTTTAACGACTTCGCTGCATTAATAGAAAACAAAAGATACCTTTCAGAAGAATCCATACAAGACACTGGTGTGCCATAACATTACTTGCAAGAAATGGTGTCTGAAAAAAATGAAGAAATGAAAAGGACATGGAAAAAACTTCAGCACTATTGCACTTTATGTTGAAACTGAAAATTGGTCTCTAAAACACTATGATTTTTCTGTGTTGGAAGACTCTTTCTTCATGCTTTGCTTCGAACAAACCAGACTTAAGGAACTCCATGACTTTCCAGACATCATTGTAGTGCCATACAGTCCCTTTTTGTTTGAACTGCTACAAAAAAAAAGGCTTGGAACACTTTTCACTCTTTGGTTGACACCTATGTCTTTTTAAAGCAACAACAATACACACAAAGCCATTTCTTCCAATGCTAAATTTTGCTGTGTTAAGATCCTTGCTGTTTTGTTTTGTTTTTTATTTTGGTGAAACATTAGCAATATTACTACTACTAGACACTGCCTACTGAAGCAGCACATTTTGCCCAATGTCGTTCTAAGGATCTAACCTGATTAATAGTGGAAAGCTACATTTTCGTCTAACTCGGCAGTAGCTGCATAAAGGCCCGTTTAACCAGCATCTTATTTAGGGTGGGATAGGAGGGGCATTTATTTTTGACCTGGTAGCTCTGTTTCTCAGCATGTCACAACATTGGTGTGTTTTGTAACATCTGATGACATTACCTAATGGGAATGAATGCATGTGTTTTGTCTTAACCCCTTAAGTGCCTTGAGACTTACAGTGTATGTCTTTAATGACAAGGCACTTGTATTGGCCCTAAAGGGGGAAGTATCATCATTGTAACATTTACTTTAGCAGGTTCACACTTTAAAGCATGGCCCTTGGTGCTTAGAATATGGTACTTAGAATACGATAGGGGGTCACAGAAATACCATTCCTTCTCTTTCTACAAGTACCTGCATGCTACTATGGGTAGCAAGAGCACCCCAGCCTATTAAATAAGTAATAATTGTTTACTGCTATGAATTGAAGTGGGAAATCTGACACATTCCTTTCAACTGGTAAAATATTTGCAACATCAAATGTAAAGCCAGTAGATAGTTTTAGAATTTCTTTCTTTTAGCCTTCCACTGAGAAAAAAAGCTTTGTAATTGAGTATGCTATACCTTTTTGATAGTTCTGATAACTGTTTTAAACTTCAAGGTAAGCTTTCCCCATGACCTGCTTGCCAGTTACATTTCCTGAGTCCACATTTGTGCTTTCTTGAGTCATGTTTGTGCTATACTGTGTTATGACAAGACAAAAGGGGAGGAAGGTGCATAAAATGCCATCAGCTTGTTCCCAAAACATTTATGCTTTCCATATGTTCTTTGGGATCTCTGTGTACTTTTGTGCTTTTTTATTTGTGTGCCTCTTTTTTGAGGTCATTAGCATGTATGCAGTTGGAGGCACTTAATTGATACAGAATCTGAACTCATTCTAGGGTCATGTAAAGGTTTTTGTCTCCTTTTTATTAAAGAAGAAGAAGAAGAAGAAGAAGAAGAAGATCTGAGACAGCTTCTTGCACAATATGCATTTAGGATTCAGTTGTTTCTTTATGAAAACCTACACTGCCCTGTATTAAAGAGGTTTGAATAATTACTGAATTTTTTAAAAAGCAGAATATGCAGACTATGGATGACAATATGAGGTTTGTCTTTTCTTTTTTTTAAAAAAAAACACACACATTTATTCTCCTCTATATGTACTGGAAGGAGCTGCAAATCTGCTGTATAAAATTTGTACCCAATGCCCTGAAATTGGTGGTGCAAAGTTGTAGGAGCTCTTCATCATGATACCAAATGAAAGAGAAACTTTATTTTTTTCAAAAAAACTAAATCTCATCTGCTGGCCTGTTTATTTATTTTCAAAGCAAATCCAGTAGTCTCCATTTCTGGTTTTGAAATTATTGCATTATTATCCTTTTAATATAACTTCTTGAGTCAGTGTAGAAATGAATGCTAGTGTCAATTCCTTTCACCCAAACTGTAGTTTCAGTAGGATGAGGTGTAATGGGCTTCTTAAAACACCCACCCACCCACCCCTCAGTCTCTAATTGAGCATTTGTCCAGAGTGTAGGAATACAATTTTGTCTGCTTTCACAAATTGGAATGAGTGCTTGATAAACTGCTACTTTTGACAGCTTTGAAATTGAAGCGGGATAGTGGGTTCAAATGTTCTACATCAATTGATAATTGAAGGATCCAGTGGCTTTTAATAGTTTGTTTCTGTTCAACACAAAATGAAAGGCTGAAATGCATTTTTAAACTATGTTTCAGACAGTTTCAGATTACCCAGCACAATGTGAGTAACTGCTAACGATATTGCATTGCACTCTAAACCATCCTTAGATGTTAGTGCAAGCAATGTAAAATCCTTTTTATAGAAAGCCTCCAGTAGTTCTACCAACCAGTCAGGTGGCAAATAGGAATATAAATAATGCTATATACTGCATATTCATATTCTATTTTGAACCGCTTACTTCAAAAATGGTTTAATACCTAGAGAAGGCTTTCCTGCTTTTAATTTGGAAATTGTTCTGTGCCATAGTGTTGGTTATTTGCAGGACTAATTTAAGCATGTGTAACACATTAAAGTAAATACTCAATTACTGCATCCATTCTAGTGAAACGTGTTACTATTGCCAACGTATGTTACTGTTGCCAACATATAAATGAAAACAGCATTGCCCATTTTATAAACTTATATAAGGGAAATTACTAGAGAGTTGTATATCATTGATATTTTAAATACGCTGATTTTCTTATGTGAGGTTGCCAAAGCAATTTGAATCCATGAGAAACATTTATACCACAATGTATAGTTTTGTTGGCATATATTTTTGGTACTTAGGATGTTGATCTGACATATAGGCAGAAACATTAGCTGCCTTCAGGCCTCCATCTCCCCTGATATAAGCTGATTTAGGGCTTGCTGGTTAGTGGCAATGAAGAAATATGGAAAGAGATTAGTTTGGTAGGGTAAGCAGCAGATCAACAAGCCACAGGAATTTCCCTCAGATGCACACATAGTAAAGAAAGGATTAGAAATTAAAGCATTATCATGCCATAAAAGTGGATCTTCACAACATGCATCTTCCCATAGTGGTATAAATAGCCTTTTACAAGTATTTTTATATGGCCTAAAAGTTAATACTGTTCATTGCTTTGCATTGGGTTATGAAGATCTGTATCAAGCTAAAAAGAAAAGGGAAAAAATATTTTTTGTATGTTTTTTCATTCTGTACAAAACATGAATGTATGTTTCAGGAATAATGACATATAAAATGATGGGTGTTATGGATGTTGGATTTTATGAATAATTATTTTCTTACTATTTGCTAAAAAAAGATGGGAGAGAAAAGAATCATATGTAACACTTCCTGTTGTTATCGTTGTTGTTGTTTTAATTCAGGTTGTTTTAATTGTAAATAAGAGCCATAGGGAAATGGTTTAGTGCCAATGTATGTTTCCAATGTATGTTTTTTGTGTTTTATCTTAAGGACTGAAAACTATGATTATTTAAAGTACTTTTGAAGGTTTCTAATGCAGAAATCTAGGACTCTTGAGAAACTTCTTAAAATTGCGTTTTTGCCTTTTTAGGTGTGTGGCTTTTGGGGTGGTAGAGGTATACCTTGGACAAAGTTAAATATTAAGTACCCTCAGTGTCAGTCATTCTCTGAGCAGCATGACTTTAAGTGTGCCAGCTAATCATGCCACTTAGAGCGTAGTCCCTCCAAATCATTGGAGTAGACATCCACTTCCAGTGCTGCAGTAATGTTCCTGTGTTAACATAAGAACAGGATTCCTGGTTGTCCCTTAGTGGTTTTCCTATACCCAAACATGCATCATTTGAAACCAAGATCAGCATAAGGCCACAAATTAAGTCTAAAATATAAGACATCTTCACTGATGTAATAAAACCTATCATATTAATACATTGTAATCCAGCCTATTAACATACTAGAGAAGTAATATCTTATAGGGTAGCAGTATCCCACAGCTCCCAATTTAGAAATGCTGTCCTATCACAGAAAGCACAAAATGCAAGTGCAGAGAGCTGGGGAGAGGTTTTTGATGGAAGTAGTATGGCTTGCACCTTGCCACAAGCGATGTGCGGATTTAGGTTTGTTGCATCTGTGGAAGGTTGAAAAGCAGCAGAAATGCTTCAGTTGCAGCTGTGCATGAAGGCCCAGAAGAAGGAAATGTCGTATTGTAGAATCTCAGCAGTTTTTTTCCATCTGGTGGAGCAGAACTCTATAATTTTTTGGGGAAGGGGCTGCTTGATAGGGGGCAGAATTACTAGAGTGTAACTAAGAATAGGCAGTGCGTGGTTGGCAATGGATGGTTACCCAAGCTCCTGAAAGTCTTAGGAGTTCTTGCCATATACTGTATCTTGCAGGTGCTGTTCCTCAGTCTTTGACTTGGCTGTTGGAAAGCAGTGGAGACACCTGGTACTACCTGCACTTTTAAAATTTCTGGCCTTAAACTTGCCTGTATAGTTAGATTCACAGATCACTTAGATCAGCATATGCTGTGCAAGAGAAAGTTCAGCATATTATGCAGTCTCTCCTATTTTTACATCCCAAAACGTAACAAAAATACAGACTGAATCCATGGCATTATAAATATTCATGCGCAGAGAGAGGGGGAGAGAAGCAGCCCGAGAAAGCAGCTTGGGATGTGCAGGGGAATTGCTCATTGCCCTGGTTATTAAAATAAGCCTCCGGATGTTATCCACAAGGCTCTTGGGGTGTTGAAATGAAGTTGTATGTTGACCAGAGGGTTCAATGAATTGTGTCTCCTTCCCTTTTTGCAGTGCAACCTTAAGCAGTTGATATTCTTCACTGCAGTCCTTGTTGGGCTGAGAAGCTGATTAGGGTGGGGGGGGGGGAAGCTTCAACCAAGTGAAGTGACAGAGGCCTTATATGAATACAGTGGCTTGGATCCAAAGGATTCTTGTGCAAGTGGAAAGCACTTGACCACAATTTCTGCTGATTTTCCTCCTCCTCCTACAGACCCTGTACCACATCACTTGCCATGCTAGAAGGTCCCTTGACCCTCAGGAGTATAATTTGGAGGCTTTAGTGAAGAGGAATGGTGGGAAAGCCCATATCTTTGGATGCAAGCTGATAATTAAAAATCTTGTAACTTACAATCTGGGAATCATCTTAAATTATGTGTCCTAGATTTCCTGCAGATATCCCTTGGGTCTCTTGTAGTAGCTTGTGTGTATGTATGTGTGTGCATGCATGCTCTTCCTAATTTTAATACCCAGCTGCCATGTAGAAACAAACACAAGCCTTTGTTTCCATCATTATGCAACACTAACTTTCAGTTTGCGCTATTACCACTTGCAGTGGAGGAAAGGAATTTTGGGTACAGATGTTAAATTGTAACCAACAAGTTCATTGTATAACAAAGCAGTATATTGATTTGTTAAAATTGCTGAGCCAAGTATGACATACAGGAAAATCAATATGTTCGCTTTGATTTAGTCAATGCCGCCAAATTAGAAGAAATACAAACCAAAGTTAAAATGGTTGCTTCTCAGTCTTCGGAATGGTATAGTAAAAAGATTAGGAGAAAGTCTTTGCCTATCTGGAACTTTGAATGCTTAACTTTAACAACCTATAGGCTTTCACATCAGTTGCAATCGTGAGTTTTAAAGAAAGTTTAGAAAGTATTTGCTTTCAATCATCGGAGGGCAAGTGGTGAATTTGTATTGCCTTTAAACCAGAGGTGACTAATCTGTTGCCCTCCAAGATGATGTTGGGACTCTTAACTCCCAACAGCCTTGGCCAGTGTGGCCAGTTGTCAGAAATGATGAGTGTTGTAATTCAGCAACATGCAGAGGGGAACAGGTTAGCCGCCCCTGCCTCAAACCAAATGTTCTGGCCTATGAGAGATTTGAAGACCACTATGTTAACGCTTTGGAAATGGCTCTTTGGAAACAATGTTAATACTATGGAAATGAAGAGACCTTGACGGACATTATTTGGTGGAATTACTTGATATTTAACACATTTTAAAATATTTACTTTTTGCCTAAATTTCTTGAATTTCATATAGTAGCACTTTATCTAATGCTTTACTACTGACAGAAGTTTTGGAGAAAATAAAATTTGCTACCAGGTTGGAGAGAGAGATACTTAATTCTTTCCTGTGCAGAGTTGATTGGGATTGTTCC
Source organism: Podarcis vaucheri (assembly GCF_965113315.1). Taxonomy (NCBI): domain Eukaryota; kingdom Metazoa; phylum Chordata; class Lepidosauria; order Squamata; family Lacertidae; genus Podarcis; species Podarcis vaucheri. Next base: position 92,707,188 of record NC_138759.1, read on the forward strand.
TCATGTGAATTGTTTTATCAGTGCGCTGTGCTTCTGACCTGTTTTCATCTGTTTTAAAATGCATTCTAGTAAGCTAAACACTGTGTACACTACCACACAGCATACGGACCTTAAATATCAAGGCCTGAGTACCATTCTGTAGTTCTCGTACAGCATCCTGTTTTGTGGTATTATAGCAGTGCAATTGTTGATAAACATATTTCTGGTTTAGGTTTTAAAACCTTAAGCATCATAATAATGATACTAAAAGTAACCCCCACAATGTAGCCGCTTACAAGTTCTGATTGTTTTTTCTCGGTGGATTTCATTTAATTTAGTAGTTTACTGTGCCTAGGGTCTCCTGGGTTGGGCAGAGAGTTTTTCCATGTGCTGCTTTTTGGCTCCATCCTTGTTGCTTCCAGACTTTAAAGACCTTTGGGAGTAACCTCTGAGGAAGAATAGGGAGTTGTGGTTAGGGGGAACATCAGTGCATACTTGGAAGTACTTCTGTGTATCCAGGGAGCTCTCTGAATCCTGGCTTATATATTTATAGCTGCTTAGCATTACTAACATTTGCATAAAACTCTGGAAACCGGGGGTGGGGGTGGGTATTTAAGTTGTAAATTATAAAGAATAGATAATGCACAAAAATAGTTTTTAAAGGGAAAAAGTTGCAATTCCTTATACACAAAGGCTATAATATGGTTGGAGCAGTTAAAACAATTGACACTAAGTTCCTTTGTATTCCTCTATAGGAGTATGTCCACAAACTTCCCGGTGCAATTTGAAGGGGCTGGGCTTCAAATTTAACATGAATTTATATGGCTCTGGTCGTCATAGCAAATACTAAAAAAAAAGAAAAAAGTGATTTGTCTAGTTTCCCCACCCCCCTTTCCTGTCACAGGTGCTATAGTATATGTGTAATTGTAAACCTAATACTGTGTCTCGATCATAATCCACAATCCTTTTGGGTGCCCAAATTTATTTATTTTTGTTGCTAGTGGTAATGAATTTGCATTCTCCCCTCCCCCCCGGTGACGTTGCATTGTCCAATTCAGTTGGGTGTTGCACTGCCCAGTGAGCTGGCTTTGAGCATCTCAGTAGGTCATCTCTAATACAATTGTGCATCTTCTGTTTACTACACAAGTTTATCTGATATAGATTTGTCTTTTGAATTTATGTGTTTATTTTATTTTTAAGGGGAAAAAACACTATTTAGCTAAGAACCTCTATGCTAAGCAGCAGGAAATGTGCTCCGTTGAAAATGACATGCACTTGAATTTGGTCAACACTGGACAATGAAAAGAATTCAGCATTCATCACTGCAGCTACTGTATGCTTTAAAAGGGCCTTATGTATCTTGCCTGCATTGGGGTAAAACGAGAGTTCTTGCCATTAATAAAGTACACTAATGTTTTACATACTATACCAGCAGCTCCCCAGAAATAAGAGAAATATAACATTTAACAAATCTTGTTTTTAGTCTTAAGAGCAACTTCATTATGTGAAATATATGCTGTTATACATATTTTGTGGATATATTTAATTTTGATTGACAAATAGTTGTCTAGGTACAAACTTGAAGAAAAAAACATAGTTTACTTGTGAATCTTAATTGTTTAATTGCAAAATAAAGATGTGCTTTAGTAATTTAAAGTTTGGAGATTTTTTTATTACTGAAAGTTGCTAGTTATGCTGCAGTACTGATAATTATCAATGGGTTTTTTGATCTTGGTCTTTGGACAGATTTTTTTTGCACACAAACAGCGAGGGAATTGATGTTTCATTTGGTTGTAAACTTACAGTATATGGAAATTCAGTGATACTTAAGCATTGTTGATCCCATTGTGAACATGCTGCCCTTACTAGAGTTAATACTAGAGGTGATCTAACCTTGGGGTTATTTTGTGTCTGTGTGTGGGGGTGTGTGTGTCTGTACACTTTTTTTAGTGTACATTCATTGGTAAAAGTGGGTTTGCTGCCATGTATGGTGTAGAAGACCCTCACACATGCCACATACATGCAGCAGTTCCATACACCTACTACCTAAATCCAAAGACAATTTTCAGCAAATAGTAATGTTGCTTCTTATGCTAGCAGATACGAGCCAAAAAGGTGTGTTCAGCCTAACATTCAATTAAACCATTTGAAGGTAAGCAAGGCAGCACAGTGTGCCTTATGCTGTAGGGAAAGTCATATGCATGTCAGCATTTCTGGCACTTTCCTTTTTCTCAGTGATACAGAGCCTGAAGTCCAAACTAATCACCTGTGCCCTTTACCTGAGACTTAAAAGGCAGGTATAATTAAATTTCCCTCATTAATACATGTGGAGGTCTTTTGGGCTGCCCGAGAGGCATCGCAAAATCTTTTACATCTCTTTTACAGACACTTGCCTACCTTGGCTGTGCACCAGCCTTCCTCTGCAGTGTTAGGATTGCAGTGGAAATAAAGAAGTGACATGATAGAAGTTTATAAAATTATGCCCGGCATGGAGAAATTGGATAAAGAGAAGTTTTTCTCGTCTCCCTAACACTAGAACTAGTGGACATCTGAATGGAGCTGAATCAGTTGCATAGTTTACGCAAGTTTCTGTGGGCATCTGGCTGGGCATTGTGAGATCAAGGTCAAATCTGCACTAGTTCTACACATTGTAAACACAATGAAAGAATATTTTTAAAGTATTTGATCAACATGTAACTAAGGTGAAAGTGTCAGTCTGAAGACTTGTAGGAAGAAATGAAGGGGGGGAGATAAAACAAGAAATAATTGAAGAACTGGATGACAAAAGAGAAATACAGGGGTAAAGATAAGGTATTAAAAGGTTGATTATACCAATTTACCTGGAAGAACTGTTTGAAACAATTTCAGGACTAGATTGCACGGAACCTATTTCTATTGAGAAGGGATACAGAATTAAGATGTGGCAAAATATATATACAGTGGTACTTCGGGTTACATACGCTTCAGGTTACAGACTCCACTAACCCAGAAATAGTACCTGGGGTTAAGAACTTTGCTTCAGGATGAGAACAGAAATCGCACGGCAGTGGTGCAGCGGCAGCAGGAAGCCCCATTAGCTAAAGTGGTGCTTCAGGTTAAGAACAGTTTCAGGTATAGAACAGACCTCCGGAACGAATTAAGTACTTAACCCGAGGTAACACTGTATATAAAATAGGGTAAGAGATGTGAGATTTTTTCTTGAAATATTAAGATAAAAATAATTGGCAAATTACACATGATTCACCAAGTAAGGCAATGGAGTCTTCCATCCCCTGCTCAAATATTTCCCCCGTTATCCTGAAGAAGCAGAAACCTGTGATTTGTAGAAGGCAAATGGAACACCAAGGTAGAGAAACTGATTTGTCACATTGTTTGGCCTTGTCTAGCTGATTTTTAATTATAGTAGCCATTATGCCCTCATCACCACACATGAATAGAAACATGGCATGGGGGGAAGGGAATTTAACCCTGCTGTGGTCATCTGATATTTCTCTGTAGTTAATGCCAGTATAGTATAGTGGTTAGTGTTCAAATTCCCACTCAGCCATGAAGCTCACTGGGTGACCTCGGGCCAGTCACTGCCTCTCAGCCTAACCCACCTCACAGGGTGGTTGTGGGGATTAAATGAGAGGGAGGGACATACGCCACCTTGAGTTTGGGGATGGAAAATAAATGCAAGCAAACAAACAAACAAACACATTAAGAGTTTCCAAAGCAGAATAAACTCATTGTTAACATAGCCTTGGCTTTTCACTGTTTTCAACCTAATTCTGTCTGTGATATGCCAAACTAGTATTACTATTCCTCATTAGGATAAATGTGCATGATCAAACAGCAAAGTGGACAGCAGTAGCATGTTATACAGGAGACTCTTCTATCACTACTGATGGTCAAAGGCCTGGAAACGATGCCTTATGAGGAACGGCTAAGGGAGCTGGGCATGTTTAGCCTGGAGAAGAGGAGGTTAAGGGGTGATATGATAGTGTTGTAAATAAAAATATGCCCTTTTCCCTTATGGGGTATCCAAGAGCCCATATAGAGTCCTTACATAGGTTCCCTATTGGTCGGAGAAAATAACAGAGGTCAACCAGAGTACATTGAGAAGCAAAGCAGCTAGTAAGCTGGATCTTTATTGATCTGTTGCAACAGGGTGCTCCCCTCACACGCAGGAGAGGAAGAGGACCCCCCAAAATTGCTGTGCAAGGGCTTATAAAGACTTTTGAAATTCCCATCCTCTAGATCAAGACCACCCCCAGAAACATTATGCATACATCACAGAAGGGGTGTAACCTAAGACCACCCCTCAGATAAGGCAGTCTAAAACAGAACATTTGCATGTTGTTTTCTCCTGTCACTTTGTTTATTTCCTGTCTGGCAGGTTACTTGATTGGATTTCTTGGGGAGCCTTGGCAGTCTTTTGTAATGATAAGGCTCACACCCTTATTCAAACACAGATTAATACAGGAAGGTTGTTTTCTGCTGCTCCAGAGAAGCGGACACGGAGCAATGGATCTAAACTACAAGAAAGAAGATTCCACCTAAACAGTAAGACCTTCTTTGGAGGTCTTTAAGCAGAGGCTTGACAACCATATCTCAGGAGTGCTCTGATGGTGTTTCCTGCTTGGCAGGGGGTTGGACTCGATGGCCCTTGTGGTCTCTTCCAACTCTATGATTCTATGATTCTAAATAGGCATAGGATTGTGCTGTAAATATTTTTTGATCATATATGCTGGGGAAAGGAACTTCTGGGCTAAGGGAATGTTGCTTCCTCAACCTATTTCTAAGTGATTTAGGGACCCTCGGGAGCAGAAGGAGGGCACGGGACGGGCCTTAAGCAAATGGAAGCAGCGGAAAGAGCCCTCTGCCAGCTATGAGGTCAGGCTTCTGGCAAAAGGGATCTGTCCCCCCTCCTCCCAGTTCTTCACCCGCAGCGGCTGCTGGACGAGGGGCGGGAAGAGGAAGGATGGCCCTGCCTACCTCCCACCAGGATGCACCGTCACGGATTATCCGCCAGGGAAGTCAGCCTTCTATACATGCAATATACTGTCTGCGTCTTTACCTGCTTTTTTTTGCACGATGTATTCGAGATGCACGGAGTTGGGCCGCGTTTCCCACTTGTTCGTGTTATCCTGGGCGCACTGCTTAGCATTTTAATATAAATCGTTGGCTGCGAGAGCTGACTAGGACAGTGTTGCTTCTTCCTGCTGATTTAAAGTAGAATATATCAGCGATCGGGTCTTGCCAGGGAATATTTAACCCCGGACTTTCTCAACTCGCCTCCCCAGTTGATTGATTGAATTTATATACCGCCTTATATACAGAGGTCTCAGGGCGGTTCACAGAACACGGGTTTAGCACCCCTATACTTGGGAATATTATAATATAAGCAAGGGAGGCGCTGTTTCCTTATGGGTAAAATATCGGGACCTGTTCGGAGCCGGCAGAGTGTCTTAAACAAATGCATTTGGATTTTTAAAAATGTGACGGGGGGGGGCGGGTTCGTGTGATGCAGCCAGGCTGCCTCGTGCTTTCTGGAAACGAGAGGTGGCTGTTGACCTGCTTGTTTTGTTGCTGCCTTTCCCTCCGCGCGCTCTCTCTCTCTCTCTCTCTGGCGGCGGGAGCTGGGAGAGGAGGAGGCCCGAGCAAGGGAGGGGAGGGGAAAAAAAAGAAACACAGGGCGAGGTGGAGGAGGAGGAGGAGGAAAGAGGCGGCTCCTTGGCCTTACTCAGCGGCCATTTGCCTCCGCCCCTCGTCGCTTAGCCGGGAGTCCTTCCCTTCGGAGGCGACGCGCCGGTCGGGAAAAAGCGCAGCTGGGCGAGGAGAAGAAGAAGAAGAGGGAGGCTGGTAGGTGGCTTTGGGCGTCTGGGTCTCGCGGAGGCTGTCGACTGTTTCCTGGAGGGGAAAGGCGGGAAAATAATGTCCGGGTTGGAGGGGGGCAAATGTGCGCTGAGAAGGTGCGTCTCTCTCTCTCTCTCTCTCCTCCCTGTTGCGTCTCGCCTGTTGCTTGCCTGGCGCTTTCCGAAATATCTATTTAAAAGCAACATCCAGCCCTCTCTCTCTTTCTCTCAGGGTCTCCTTGCCCCAAAGCGACGCCTCGTACTTCCCAGGCGTTCCCGTGGCTCCCGCCCCATAAGTAGCTATGCCTTTCCGAGTGTGGGGCGACGACGTGCTGACGCTGCCATGCCTTTTCCCAGCCCCTCCGTCCTCACCTTTTCCCTCCCTCCCGCCCATCCGCCTCCCCCGACCAGTTGCAAGTTTCTGCGACCTAATTATCACAGCCATAGGAAGCGACGACAAAGGGGGGGGGGATGGCGGGCGTCAAATCCCGACAAAGGTGGGATTAAGGATGGGTTGAAATGGGAGGCGGGGGCAGAAATCTGTCAGGAAGGGTTAAAAAGTGACCTTTTTCCATGGACTGGCTTCCTGTTTACCTTTCCCTGTGTCTTAATTCCCCTATAATCAAGCGCTGTGTTTTCATCGGCTGCGTGTTTAGGTATCTCATCTGTGTTTTGACGGTGCCCTCAAGCTTCCTACCTTTGTTTCCTTCATGTTGTTTGGGAGTGATACTTTAGTTTACTTTTTTAGCCTGACAACGCTAAAATCCTTAATATAAGGGGGGTGTTAATGCCTGTGCATTCCCCTCATCCACCCAATTTCCATTAGTGCATAGCAACCATACTCATTTGCTTTATATTCCCCATCTTTTAACTGTGGAGGGGAATAATGGAAGATGTTTCATCACCTTAGTGTCTAAACAAAGAGGTGCCATTAGTTCAATCCCAGCACTGTGAGACCTGAAAGCATTTATTTCCTTGAATGGACGTGGATGTAGTTAGTTATGATGGAAAGGTACTTTGTACCTTCTTGGGCATTATTTTCTTCACATGGTCCCATATCTATTTCCTTTCTGGTGTCAGGATGCTATGACCACATTCTGAATGTGTGGTCCTCCCCACTATAGTCAGCACGTCATAAACAAAATTTGGCTTGCTGGTGAAATAAACCACAATCCCTGGTTTGGGCATAGCAACAAGCCAAACTTCATGGCTGCTTGTTCGTGCAAGGAAAAGAGTGTAGTGAAGCAGCTGTGATCATGCAGTGAGTTCTTGTTCACAGTAAGCCATTAACCACGTAGTGTGCAACACTTGCCACCTCCTACCCCACCCTGCTTCTCATGTATATTCATTTCCTTTGTCATAGCCAAAGGAATTTCCACTTACATAAAACTAGGATCCTCAAAATATGAAATGAGCCCCTATGTGGAGCTGAACAGGTTTTTTTGTGGGGTGTGGAGTTCATCATGACTCAGTTCTTACTGATTACTTGAATGTGCGAGGAGGTAAAGCATAGAACACTTCTTCCCAGTTTCCAGTCATAATATAGACAGCTCTGAGGCAACCCCCTTTGTTTTATTGACAAATGATGCAGAGGCAATACTGCCACCCCCCTTTAAAATGCTCAGTTTTTGCAAATAATTTTTAAAAATCCCTCTTCTTGAAACCTGGTTCAGAGTGATCTTTTCCCCTTTTCTAGAGAGCAGCCCTGTGCCTGAAACAAAAATACACTCTGAACCCTTCTTGTCTGGTTATAGTTAATGTTTGGAGAGACTAACCATAGTCTCGAGCTATATATTGAGCCTCTTCCCTAAACTGTATTGTTTGTTATTCTTACCTCTACCTCTTGACCTGTCCTGCTATTATCTGTTGGGTATTGGGGAAGTGGTCCTTTTTCCAGTACTACTTTAGCATCCTATACATATCATAGATATGCTGTCCATGGTTATGCCACAATAGTAAAAATATTGTGTGTTATTCAACCAAGTTTTGCTCAGAGTAGACCTGTTGAAATTAATGGACCTAATTTAGTAATGTTCATTAATTTCAGTTGGTCTAACTCTGTGTGAAACTTAGTTGAATACCACTCATTGCTGTTATGTGGGTTTCCTCTTTTACTTTAGACATCATGAAACATCTTGTCAGGAGAGGAAATTTAAGCTTGAACAGTTCAAATAGTTGCAGTGCAAGCTGTTCTCTGTTTTGAATATTTGTTGAGGGCTTGTTCAGAAACAATAACATACTGTATGCTTGCCAGTTCTGATATTTGCAGGCTTCACAAAACAAAACTGATTTGTTGGTTGCCTAACCTTGAAATAAATTGGCAGTGTTGTTCAGTTTCTTTAAAAAACCAACCAACCACAGAAGAGGTTTTAGTTTTTATTATAAATCACCTTGGAACTTTCTCAGTGGAAAGTGATGTACAATTCTAAATCTTGGGGAGTGTTGAGGTTATTGTGCTTGAGGTTAGGGGGGGTACATTTTTAAAAAAAAAAATTAATAAAATAGGGAGATACAGTGGTACCTTGGGTTACATACGCTTCAGGTTACATACGCTTCAGGTTACAGACTCCGCTAACCCAGAAGTAGTGCTTCAGGTTAAGAACTTTGCTTCAGGATGAGAACAGAAATCATGCTCCGGCAGCGTGACAGCAGCAGGAGGCTCCATTAGCTAAAGTGGTGGTTCAGGTTAAGTACGGACCTCCGGGACAAATTAAGTACTTAACCCGAGGTGCCACTGTATGAGGTGGCTTTGCAGTATGATGTTGCACTGACTGGCAGACGCCAGACCTAATTCCAAATTTTGTTCAGTTCTCATTATTGGCCTTTAAGAGCCCCTCTGAAGTTCCATATCAGTCAGACATGTGTTTTTATTTAATAAACACACCAGTTGCACAACTGGTTACTACAATGACTATGTCATTTCAGCTTTAGCTTGTTCACATGTTGAACAAAATTCCTTGCATATGTTTTACTGGTTTTCTGAGCTGCTCTTTCATCAGCTTTACATATCACATAAGAGATCATACTGTAGGATATGTGCATCTACCTCGAGGTGAAAAGATGCTCTCGGCAGGTGTGAGTTCCACATCATCTTCAGTCTATGTGTTTATGGAAAGGGGTACAAGGTGGCTCAGCAAACAGGTGTGGCAATGAAAGTGGGTCAGGCATTCTAGTATCTGGTAGTGAGTACTTGTCAGCCTCAGGTTGTATGATGTGGAAGGTTGCACAATGAAGGGCTTTGAACAATGAAACGCCTTAGAATAAATATATGTTCTTGTTCTCCAAACCTTCCACTAGCTATCCTATACGGGAGGGGACAGTAGTTCAGTGATACAGCAGGTAGCAAGCATACATGCCAGCTTCAGTTCAGCTTCAGAAGCTTGAATGAAAGAACTTAGCTAGAAAAGATCTCTGTCTGAGACCTCTCAAAGCTTTGCAAGTCAAAGTAGACAATATAGAAGCAGGTGAACCAGTTTCAGTATGAGACCGCTCTGTATATGTATAAGAATTCAGAGATGCTATTTTCTAAGCCAGAGTTATTTAAAAGCCAAGGAACAAACCCAGAATTAAAGGAGATAAATGCTTCTTCTCTTTGGGCAGAATTAACATTCTGAATAGAAGTAGATATTATTGGATTATATTGATATTACTAGGGGCTTATGCCATAGTCAATAAATCTGGAGTAGTTTAAAATTTTAATCTTCCAGTTGTGCTAATTTAACCTTTTAAGAATTCCAGCCTCTCACGGTGATAGCATGTGGCAGGCAAGCCCAGACAGACAGAAGGTGGAAGGCGTATGTGCCAGTTTATCCTTTTTGGCTCATAGTGGAGACTGAAACTTCTGTCAAGGGTCCAGATTGTTTGGATTCAGCTATGAGTCATGCAAGGTGCAAACTTTTGAGTGCCCTTAATGTGTACTGTATGTGGGTGGGCTAGCTTCCCTTGTCCTTCCTCGAAACCTTCCTGTAATCTTTATGCAGACAAAATCTGCTTTGTACCAAGCAGAACCTAACATGTGTGAGCATGCTCTTTGTTCTTGAAACAGAAAAGTGAATGTGGAGGCTGATTTTGAAGCCTCTAGGCCCGTTGTGTCCAGTAAGCTGTGAATTCCAAAGTATTCAAGAACAAATGTTGAACTATTTAAACAACTATGTACCATGCTACCGAGAGGTATATTTGTCTTCTCACTGTGTAGGGTGTAGCTCTATCTTACTTGTCAAAAAGTTGTATTCTAAAACATGTATTTAAAGCGGAGCCTCCTTAAGTAGCCCTTAAAATGATTTCCTAGTGCCATAAAAGTATGAGAGACACTGTGATCTACCTACATTCTTTCTCTCCCTCTCTGCCTTATGGGATTCTGTTGTAAATCTGAACTTCCTTCTTCTTTGTCCCTAGTCCTATTACTAATGTTTTGCAGTCATTAATTGCATGGGTGCTGCAGCCTCAGAAGGATCTGAGCATGCTTTTGACTCAAGCACCTGGAAGTTGACAGCTGAGCTCTTGAGATGTCTTATTTCCAGGTGGTGTCTGAAAGCAGCACTTCTAATTGCTGTAGGGCTGCTAAGTTCTCTTGGCAGGGGAACTGACCCTTTCAGGAGCATTACAAATATCTGCTTTTGTGCTTCTTTTCTATAGTGCATAATTACTTAGAAATTTAGTGAGATGTGAATATTTACCTGCCTTGATTTTGAAATAGTTCATTTGAAAGCCGTTAGACTTTTTCCTTTTGAAACATTCACAACTTTTTATTGGCCTGTTTAGTAACGATGCTGAGTTTCTTTCGACGAACGCTTGGGCGCAGGTCTATGCGCAAACATGCTGAGAAGGAACGGCTAAGAGAGGCCCAGCGAGCTGCAACTCACATCCCTGCTGCTGGAGATGAGAAATCCATAATTACATGCCGTGTCTCTTTGCTGGATGGAACTGATGTCAGTGTGGACTTGCCGGTATGATAATGACATTACTTTTTCAACATGGTTGACTCATGTTTGAGAGAATGATTGTGTTCTTCTTTATCTCAGAGTTGAATTGGATCATTTTGCTCATGTCATGGTTTTCAGCCATAGTAGCCACAGTGAGCTGTGTATCACTGTCCTCAAGGTTGGATTACTGTAATGTGCTGAACGTGGGGATGCCCTTGAGCAGCACTTAGTGCAAAATGTGACAGCTAGGCTGCTGTATGGTGCAGCCTGCTGGAAAGATATTAATAGTAGTTTGGGACTGCCAGTTTGCTAAATTCGAAGTGCTTATACAGTGATACCTCGGGTTACATATACTTCAGGTTACAGATGCTTCAGGTTACAGACTTGTTAACCCAGAAATAGTACCTCGGGTTAAGAACTTTGCTTCAAGATGAGAACAGAAATCGTGCTCCGGCGGCGAGGCAGCAGTGGGAGGCCCCATTAGCTAAAGTGGTGCTTCAGGTTAAGAACAGTTTCAGGTTAAGAACGGACCTCCAGAACGAATTAAGTACTTAACTCGATGTACCACCGTAATTGTAACAGGATATACATTTTATGTAGTTAATGTGCAACACACTAGCAGATTGAAATTTACACCTTTCAATTTGTGCTCAATTTCTCTCTTAATCCAAAGCCTGGACATTCCACTCTATGAACTTTGATTTCCAGCCTAACTGAAATTAACAAGGAAAATATGGCATAGCTCCATTCAAGGGACACAGTTAATTTCATAATTTCACTGTTTACTATGTACAAAGGACATCAGTTTAAAAGCACTTTCACAAACGTAAGAGATTGAAGTGCAGGGACCAGCCTTTAAATTTCTGGTTTTTATTATTTTAATGTTTTCCATGTTCTACTCTGGAAACATTTGAGTTGAAGGGTTAATACACACACAAAGATATATCCATGTGTAATATCCAGATAGATAGAGAGATAGAGAGAGAGAGAGAGAGAGAGATATCCTTGTCTATTTTTATTGGTTCCTTGGTCTGATTTTAGAAACTACAGTGATGTGAACCATGAAGTCATATCAACACTGTACTGGTATATGGAAAAGGGGAGGATAAGTCGATAGTTACATAACCCTATATTTGTCATTCTTGGCAGCAAGATTTGGAACTGGAACATCTGGCAGGAAGCTGAGCTGACCTAGCAATATTGCACTGGAGAAGCATAGTATTTGCTCTAGGAAATATTTGCTTAAGCCAACACATAAGAGAGTGGGCTGCCCACTTAAGAGGCAGCTTTCTGATCACTGTTCACTAGTGAATATTACTGATCAAGCTACATACACCAGCTTAATATACCGTATTTTTCGCTCTATAAGACGCACCAGACCATAAGGCGCATCTAGTTTTTGGAAGAGGAAAACAAGAAGAAAAAAATTCTGAATCCCCAAAGCCAGGACAGCAAGTGGGATCGCTGCGCAGCAATCCCGCTTGCTGTCCTGGCTTATGGGATAGCCGCGGGCAGCCTCTCCCGGGCAGGGGATGAAGGCTCCCCTTGCCCGGGAGAGGCTGCGCGCGGCTATCCCATAAGCCAGGACAGCCAGTTGCGCGCGGCTAAGGTTCCCCCAAGAGCCGCGCTCCCTTTAAAGAGTCAGCGGAGTGTGAAACGTATGTAACCTGAAGCATATGTAACCCGAGGTACCACTGTATATAAGTACAATTCTTTCTTTCTCTCTCTCTGAAGAAAAGTGTATAGATTGTGCATTACCATTTGCCTGTATTGTAAGCTACAGTGGTACCTCGGGTTACAGGCGCTTCAGGTTACAGACTCCGCTAACCCAGAAATAGTACCTCGGGTTAAGAGCTTTGCTTCAGGATGAGAACAGAAATTGTGCTCTGGCGGCGTGGTGGCAGCAGGAGGCCCTGTTAGCTAAAGTGGTGCTTCAGGTTAAGAACAGTTTCAGGTTAAGAACAGACCTCCAGAACGAATTAAGTTCTTAACCCGAAGTACCACTGTATAGAGCAGGCACGTCCAACTCCCAAGAGAATGCAATCTACTCCCAGTACAAAAAAAGCTGGCAGTGATCTACCCATTGTCATTGCTAATAGTTGTTAAGCTTTTTTGGAGGGGGACAAGCCAAAGTTGTTGAGCTTTTTGGAGGGCAGCGCTACAGACAACATTGCTTCCACTTTTAGCGTCCTTTTACATGTACGGCGGCTAAGCAGATAGCTAGCACCTGGGGCAGGAGGCGAAGTCATTACTAGCCCGCGATCTACCACTAACGTGAGGCTATTGATTGTGATCGACCTGTTGGACATGCCTGCTATAGATCAACCAAAGAGGGCTGCTTTGTATTAGTTGTGACTACCTACTTTTTTCAGAAACCGCAGGAGTTGTTAGCAGTGATGTGGTGTGGAAATTTTTCCACTGCTTTGCTGTTCCATTGAAAATGTTCTGTTTATTATTATTTCACTGGTAACAATTATGTGTGTTGTTTTGTCTCACATTGTGGAATGTATAGTTACCATTTTGCCAGACAAAGGCTTGTGTGGTGGGGTTATATTGCAAAACTCATAGGATTGCTATATTTAAAAGTTGAGGCACAATACACACAAAAGATCACTTGCATAAAATCTTACTGTGGTGAATGCAGAGATTGTGAATTATTCCTTTCTTTTTTCAGTAAATGCAGCCCTGTTCTCCATGTCAATTACTTTAAACTTTCTGGCCACAAACAGATTTCACTTTGCAGTATTTTTGTTGGTTTCTTTTTCTTTCTTTCTTTCTTTCTTTTTGCTATTTAACCTCTCTGGGTGGCTGGGCATGGGAAAGAGCAGGCCAGAGATCAAGGCGACCCTGGGTGGAAAATTCTAGTAGCTGCATTGTGGATGGATGCTTAGGGACATTCTTTCTTTCCTAAAACTTGTTAACATCAGTACCATTTTTTTCTGCACCCAGCTAGACGTTTTGAAGCATCTAGGAGCAATTTCACAATGCAATAAAACAAATTTTTAAATGCATCTATAAAAACAATTTCAAATCCAATACAGATACTGACGAAGATAAAACTCTTCTCTCAGAGGGCTTGTTGAAAGTGGAAGATCTTAACAAACACCAAACAGGCAGTAGAAGTAGTGCCTGATATGGCCTGATAAGATGGTACCTGCAGGAGGCCCTGCCCTGCAGAGCACAATGGATGATTGGATATATAAGGGAAGGAGGTGATATTTTTGTCCTGGTCCTCAGCTGTATAGGGCTTTGTTCATCAGTACCAGCACCTTGTAACTAGCCCAGTAGTTAATTGGCAGCCAGAGCTGCAGCACCCGTGTACTTTTGGAATAGGGTTCTTAGCCTTCCTGAAAGAAGCTATTTGACTTTTGGGCTTTCATGAGTGCAATGTAAAGTTTGCTGTCAAACCTAGCGTCTCAAGAATTGAGACACTAAGAACATTGTCAGAGCACTGAGAAACATAAATATTTTTGGTGACATTTTTAGATTTCCTCTTCAATTCCGTTTCAAATGAAGTGATTCTAAATGAAGTTATTGAGTGTTTGTGAGGTTATGTTGAACAATTTGTGTGGCACTGCAAATCATTTTGTTCGGTTTTTTTGCCTAAGCATATTCACATTATTTGTGACTGTAGAGGCCAGAAATGAAATCTGCAATTCTGTGAAGTTCATAGGTTGAAGAAAGGGCCTCTGGACCTCCAGAATTACAGGCTGCATATTGTTCCAATGAGTTCTTAAATGTTTAATGTGTTTATTTTTTCAGTAACTTTGGATTCAGTAATGAATATTAAAAGAAGTTGGGGCAGTGGGAGATTATAGATGAGGTAAAACAGTTGGGAAATAACAGTTATCATGCAGTTCATAAGGGTGCTGAGTTTCAGGACTAGATAAGTAACTTCTGGTTCATTAAGGTCAGCGATCTAGAGATAGTGATTGCTGAGATTGAGTCTAGGGGAGAAGAAAGATGCTCATGTAGTCCTGAACCTGGCTGTCACAGTGCTGGTAAGGAGATACTTTCCCCTCTACTATACTTTTGGGGAGAGTAGGGGTGGGGAAGTTGAGTTTACAGGATCCATATATTCATGGTACGCATCTCTGAACCCTAATTCCATCTCTGGATAGTTTTAAGCTGTTAATTTTTCTGCTGAACTGGGCAGGGAGTTATTAATCAGAATTGGAAGAAGCACCCCCCTTCTCCACTGATATGATTTAATTTTAATTGTGATTTTGATATAGTTATATTAATTTTTGTGGTTTTAATATATCTGTAAACTGGGGTCTACACATGAAGGATGGCATAGAAATTAATCAGATAAATCTTGTGCTTCCTGGAGGGCAAGAAGCATGCTCAGTCTTCTTCAGGCTATTTTTGTGTATATGTGTGAGAGAGTATAAAGTGAATATGCAGAAACCATTGCCTTCGGTTTTGTTACCAAAATGATAGTCAAAGGCTATCAGGTTTGCTATTAGAAGTAATATAAGCAGTTGACAGAATTGGTGTCTAGAGAGTAGCAATGCATTATTGTTTTTACTGGAATATCTGAGTGCATGCAGAATTGCCCTCAAAAATAAGGTTAATCATCAACTAATCAGCCTCTTACTAACACAAGTTCCTCTTGTAATTTCAGAAAAAAGCCAAAGGACAGCAGCTGTTTGAACAGATCATGTACCATCTGGACCTCATTGAAAATGACTATTTTGGATTACGATTCATGGATTCTGCACAAGTAGCAGTGAGTGGCATGGGTTGTTTTTTTCTTCTTACAGTAGTAAAGTTAATTAAATCATACCAGGCCAAACACAAGATTTGTGCAAGTGTTAAGTTGTTCTTGGTACAACAAAATTTATAGATGATTTTAAGAAATTGTCCTGAACTTCAGTATAATATCAGTTTCCCTTTTTCATGTCCTCTGTCCTGGTTTTGATAGATAAAATTATGGATCAGAGAGTTGTTGGTTCTAATTCAAATTTCAAAAATGAGAATATGTTTAATTCCCCCCCCCCTTTTAATTTGTATTGAAGTAAATCAAGCAAATCAAGACAATAAAATGATAGAAGTTCATGACTTCTGTTTCTTTCATAGTATGAAAAGTATTTTTTTAGTGCCTTGGAGTCTTTGTTGCATGTAATTCATGTTACACACATGTTTATTGGATCATAGTTTAAAGGTCCTGGTTTAAAGGCCGCTTTGGACAGAACCATTAGAAAGGAGGGTCAGAGGGGGGTAAAAACCCATTGGGCTTTCTGTGGAGGTGTGTGTATGACCTCTCAGTGCCCCAGACCTGACTCATAAAATCTTAATGCAGCATCATAGAAACTTTAAGGCAGGGGTGGGGAAACTCTGCCCCTCCAGGCCATGCTTTTAAAACCACACTTATCTGCTGGTCAACTGACATCACTCTGATGGGGGAGAAATAAGTTGATTGGCGAGGGGGTTAATTTTGGTGTTGCCTTCAAAGCTCAGTGTCACCTACCACCACTATGATTTGGCCTTCCAGGGGTGGGGAGATAAGGATCTGGTCCACGAGGCAGAAAAGGATCCCCACCCCTGCTTTAAGGTCATCTGAGAAAAACTATCATTCCAAATGGCAGATCTGACTTCAGTGCAGTTGCAGTTCTGTGTGTTCTGAGAATGCAGGGCTCTAGTAATCCCATCTTCCAGGATTGTTAGAATTCTTTTTTGGTGTTCTGGTCAGGCACAAAACCTTTCTGGTTTTTGTGTGTGTTGCTGGACTGTTTCTGCCCAGTCTTAAATTCATGATTCAGTCAAAAGGCATATGCACCAAGCACACACAATTTAGTCATGATCTTGGTTAATTAAGTGTGTCTGTATATATTACATAGAATTTCACAACTGAGATTATTTTGGTAGTTCTTCATTGCATTTCCACCACCTCACATGCCAGTGGAATGAAAAACTCTTCTGACCTTAATCATATTTTCTTGTGACTTGTTCTTATAGCCTAGGGTTCCATGAGCCTCACTTGATACTGTATGATTTACTTGCTTTAGGCAATTTATATTTGTTTGCATTCAGCTGGTCATTGTGCACTTGGAAGAGTGCATTGCTCAGTCTAATGCAATTGCTTCAGCTT
This sequence comes from Podarcis vaucheri, assembly GCF_965113315.1. NCBI lineage: Eukaryota > Metazoa > Chordata > Lepidosauria > Squamata > Lacertidae > Podarcis > Podarcis vaucheri. The sequence goes on from NC_138759.1 coordinate 92,724,020, forward strand.
TCTGTTTATTGTGATGCAGTGCTAATGTTTGTCAGGTATATAAAAATGGTGTTAAAGACCATGTCTTTTTTATTTTAATGAGCTCTGCCTTTTATACAAATAGTTGAATCTTGAATGATGTTGATGTAGTACTGGCTAATTCTGTGAGTATAATTTGGGAATTGCCTTTACAATTCAAGAGACTTTTTTGTTCCAGTGTCTCTGTTGCTTCCCCCTCCCATTGTATTTTTGGTTAACATTGAGTTAGAAGGGACCCTAAACAACACCAATGCAAATAATTCACCTTAGTGCTGTATATTCAACCTTAAACCTACTGCCCAGGAAATCATCAAAAATCACAAAAATCATCCCAGGAGGAAAAAGGCTTTTGCATGTATTCATTTTGTAATTACAGCAGGAGGTTCATGGCTTGCAGGGATGGCTAGCAGCCCAATAGTAGGGAGATCTGTGAGTAGCTTGGCTCAGGCCAAAAAAGTTGCAGGACGCTTTCTCAGATTGTAAATTTTTCAGTAGGGAGTATCCTCTGGCTTAATCTTTTGACCCATTACTCTTACCATAACCTTGCCTTGTTTCGTGAAGTGTGTATTTCTGCAGGATTAGAGTTCGTGCCTGACCCTGCTGAATTTGACAGCTGCGGTAGGAAAAGAATATATTCCAAGCATTGTGTTGCAGTGTACTTGGAGTAAAGTATAGTTACCAAGTGCAACTGCAACATGAGATCAGGTCTCAGTGTCTCCCAGGCTTTGTTCTGTAAAAGTAATTCCCTCCCCCCTCTTCTGTGTGCCAGTCAAGCTGAACTCTTGGAGATGGCGCTAGTGTTAGGAACTGAGTTGAACTAAGTGGTGTCGGTGCCTGTCTCTGGTCTGTTAACTGCCTTTCTGTGGAATGTGGAGGAGGTGAAAGAAAACAGATTGGAGATGAAGCAAACTTATACTTTGCCCTACAGTCTGGGAACATCTTTCTTTTTTTCTTTTTTCTCTTTTCTTTTCTTTTCTTTTCTTTTCTTTTCTTCTCTTCTCTTCTCTTCTCTTCTCTTCTCTTTTCTTTCTTCCCTGTCCCTGTTGTTTGTGTATACGGCACCATAGCACTTGTAATACTCTACTTTGGTGGATTTGTTTTCTTACCAAAGGAAATGTATGTTGGATGGGTGCAGACAACTGATGGCAAACTATCCAAAGAAGGCATGTTTATGGTATAACTTCCTATAATTGATTGATTGCATTGAATGAAATAATCTTATTTCGTTCCAAAGCAGTAGGACAGTTCCATGAAAATATCAACCAGCAGGCTCTTTTTTATCTTCCTATATAGCTAGCATGTTATGTATCTTTTTAAAGATAGTTTTCCAAAGTTTTATTATCTGGCAACAGTTCTACACATGAGTGAAACATCCAGAAGCAGGGCATGCAGAGTGATTCAGAATTTCTCTTAATTTTTTTTACTAACTTTTAGCTAACTACTTTTCAATTCATTTAACAGCCCGTTATTTTATTGGTAGTTTCACTTTTGCTTTTGATACCTGAGAATAAATGGTATGTTAGGAATAAATATTAGTGAGGTCTTGTTTTGTAGGTTGCGTGTGAGTGACTTGTCACAAGCAATGTTGGTCACATTAAGCTGGTCACAGAAAACGTTTTCCCCACAGGGATAAATAAACAGTATGAGAAGTTTGACACTTGCCCATGAAACATTAGCTGTTTTTGTATGTGGCTGCAGATGGGGAAAATTAATTCACACTTTAAGAGAATACAGTTATCTAAGTTACAGATATATTCTTGAAGTTGCAAAACTCTTGTGTTGGTCAAATACTTTAAAACACAGTTCTAAAAAGGCAATTGTTAATTATTTGGCATGCTTCTTGGTTTTTGTAGGGAAGATCAGTCCAGTTCAACCACAAATAGTTTAATGTTATTTGGAGTTCAAATAATATTAGTTAACACACAAATTATTATGTAAACAAGCTTACAAATATAATGGTGGTAATTATGGAATTACCTAACAACAACAGGAACAACAACAGCTGTCATTTAATTATGATTCCACTACTGCTACTCCGTTGACATAGTTCAGGAACAGTTTAATCATGTGGTCTTTGTTGGTTTACATGAATTTTGCAAGTTTCCCAAATGCTTAGAAATTTGATGGTGTAAGATGGGTGTATGTTGTTTCATACTGTTTGTAATGTATTTTAAATTGCAATCCTGGGGCTTTGGTATATTATTAGTATTAGTATCATCAACATTTGCTGCAGGTGGGATTAGAGTTGCTATAGCTGCTGTCATTGTGAACATCCTGTGTTTAGAGGTGAGCCCATATGTATCACAGGGCTGCATGTGCCATTTTGGGTCAGTCTCAGTCTGGGGGAGTGAGGATTAGGTGATGTCAAGTTGTACTAGCATCAGATCTGACAACTATCTCCATTATAAGATGCCTGCTGGCACACTATTGACTACAGCATAGGGTGGGGAGCCACGTCATGTATTCTGAATGATAGCAGTGGTATTTAAAGGAAAGCCTGAGGCCACAGGTGGTAACTCAACAGTATTATACTTGGAATGGTATCATTACATATAAGGATGTTATCACCTAGGAAAAATACTTGGCAGATTTAAGGAAATACCCAACCCGTAGTTAACATATTTTGTGAACTTAGCTGCTACATCCTTACGTTCTAAACTTAATGTGATCTGCAAGTTTTTATCTTGTACTGCTTGCTTCATTCCAGCTGCTGAGCTCTCTGAGAGGAACTTGTATAAACAATTCATGCTAATGCTTGTGTCAGCACTTGAAAGAGACAATGCATTCCACAATACTAGGTTTTAAGCGTAACTGTGAGAAAGTTTGTGTGCTTGAATAGAAAGGATGCACTTTTAACTGAAAAGTTACATTGGCATGCCTTTTCCTTTCTTAGATGGGAGATATAATCTTTTTCATATCTCTTTGGTAAGATGGCAGCCTGAAACGCATTGAAACATATGTTAGAATTCTGACAATCCCAGCAGCTTTCTGGCTCTGTGACTTGCAAAGATACATTTGTGCTGCAAATTGCAGATCATGATTTCAGCGCTTGAGAAATTATTAACTTGCCTCTTGAAACGTATTCTAGCAAGCTGTTACAGTCAATTAACTGTAGGTCAGGAACACTGAATGTGTTGCTCTTAAAATGCTTTATACTGCTTAGAACTATTTTGGCTTGTTCTGTTCTGTGAATTTATAATTTGCATACTATATTTTTATGTTGAAAACATAAAGTCTATAATTATTAATTTTTCTTTCAGCACTGGTTGGACAACACAAAGAGTATTAAAAAACAAGTTAAAAGTAAGTGAAGTTTGTGTTTTTAAAAATCTGATTTACTTGAGTATCGACGAAGACTTTGTTTCCCCAAAATATACCATGGCAGTATGAAACTGTTCAAAGAACAATGTTGTAATGCCAGGTTTCTGGCATTACAACTGATCTTTGACTCACATTACATTTACTACATGATGTATTGAAAGCTAATTCAGTACAGGGCAAAAAGAAAAAAGGGGGCTCCAATTGTTTAAAGATTCTGTAGCACATTTCTTTTTGCACTCTCTGCCTTAAGAGTATTACCAAAATGGATTTGGTGGACTATATTTTAGTAATCTTTGCTTTGCTGACCTATTGTGATGTGTATTTGTATCTTTTCTGTGACTGATATACATTGACTTTTTTAAAAGGAACTGTTCTAGTAATGTAAATCAAAAGGGGGAAGAAACTTTGAAGATCTGGTATTACAGGTGACCTGAATCAGTGGGTGTTGAGGAGGTGCATGAGTAACATGATATTCCTGGTTTAGAATTTCTCTCATTGGAAGGAAATGAGGTGTGGAGTCTGCTGCAATAAAATGTTTAGCTAGCTATCTTCCTATGACACAAACTAACAACAGGAGGTACTCCCCAAAACTTAAGACTTCCTGGGCAGAGTTTATAAGGATTTGATTGGGGTACAAAGCTAAGATTGATGGATTTCTCAGTTCATGGAATAGAGCCTTGTAATATTGGGATTAACCTAGATTTGTCTGTTCTTCTTGGCAAGACAAATCAACTTAATGTAATGAGACTGAGTTGGCTTCTGGTATATAAAACTACTACTGTTTGTTTAGCATTCTCTTTTTTTGCTAGTGTGCTCAGTATTACAAAAGGGATTCCCACCCCCTTTGAATTCTGATTAGAGAAAATATTTACAAAATAATATTCTTGCTGTCAGAAACCTAATATATTCACTTTTGTAGTTGGTCCACCATACTGTCTACATCTTCGTGTAAAGTTTTACTCTTCCGAACCGAACAACCTACGTGAAGAGCTCACCAGGTACGTTGTATGCAGTGATACAAACTGGAGATCTCAAATCCAGTACAGGCAATGACCAATTTATGTGCGTCTATCACACACACATGCACAGCACCAAACCTGGAAGTGACCCTAAAAATCACTAGAAAGGTGGGGAGGGGAAGGGTGGAACATTTTACATGGGTCCCTCCAATGCGTGCAAGGGTCGAGAACATAGTGTCCTGTGCAAAACAAGGATTGCTTGCTTGTTTGCAGTACATTTGCTTTTTGTGCTATATCTTTCATATTAATCTGCATATGATTGTTGGCGGTCTCTCTTTTTCCCCGTTCATAGATGAATCAAAATTCCAATCCACCTGGTTGTATCTCACTACTGTAATGTCCCTGAATGTTAAAATTGCAGGGAAGGCATTTGGGCAGAATCTCACATACATTGCCACAGTTTCAAGGTGTTCCATTCCCACAGTACAGTGAATAGGAGTTCCCAGCACTTCAAGGAACTGGCAGTTCTTTGGTGCTGGGTGTTTTCCTTTCTGCTGTGAGTAATCCTTATACCCAGTCCTTCTGCTCCGGCCTTTGCTGTAAATTGGGTCCTGATAATCTTTACGAAATCATTAATGAAGTATAGTTTTGAGGAAACACTGAACTTTGATAGAAATATTTTTAGACATGTTTGGGAAATCCATCCACCCCCTTTCAATATTGCACACTAGGAAATCAGAGAAAACAGAAACTACAAATTGGATATTCTTTAATTAGAATTTCATTCTCTTGCGATGAAATATACTGCTCCATGTTTCCATACTTGAAGTGAGAGACCACAGTGCGTTATCTCATAATTAAGTCTAGCTGCTGATATTTGCTGCTCTTCTCCAGTGCTGGAATTGTTCACAAACTCATGGATGTTTCTTGCTCTTTCTTCCTGAAATAGATATTTATTTGTTCTTCAGCTAAAACAGGACATTTTGAGTGGCAAGTAAGTACTGTTGATAATTACGCTAAATGAAGGGGGCTTGTCTCTTATCAAATATGTGCAGGAAATTTAGGATACAAATATAGAACATGTGCATCTCCAAGGTGCTGAAAGTATTAGTAGCTACTTACCATGCTTTGTAGCAGTGAACATTAATGGACTCTGGTAGTTATAATTAGCCATTTGTTTAGATTCTTTCCTCAGATTTAGTATTTAAAATTCCACAATTGCATCTTAGAAATCTTCATAATTTTTTACCACCTAAAGCAGTGGTTCTCAAAGGGTGTGGCCCAGAGAAATAAGTTTGAGAACCACTGGCCTAAAGACTATGGTCAGGTTTCTGCAAGGATGTACAAAAGAGGAGGGAGGTGGTAGGTTGAGAATGAGGATGTGCTGCTGTATGTGGTGCGTAAGCTATGTGATGTCAATTATTAATGGTTCATTTAATTCAAATGCAGACTTTTTGGGACAGATTTGGTGTGGCGTAATTGAAGAATATATTAATGATTCCCCAATCCATATATTTGTAGGATCTAGGCTGACTTAGGCAAGCTTATTTGCTCCTTTAATGTAAAGCGTACATTTCTGAAAATTCAAGTGTTATAGGAACATGGGCTTTAAGTATATTTCTGAGTAATATCTCAAGTTCGCTGAAACGGTTCACTACATCTTCCCCTTCCAAATCTTTGACCCATAATCATTTCCTCATACTGCCATTGAAATTTGCTTGATGTTCTTTTTTTTTTAATTGCAGGTTGGAGTGTCCATTTGAAACAGCTGTGCAGTTGTCAGCTTACATGTTACAAGGTGAGCTGCCTTAAGGGAACTGCCTTTGTGTGGGTGTATTGCTTGAGGTGCAGGACTGATTCGAATAAGACAAGGTTTCCTTTACAGATAGCAAACCTTATGTAAACTGCTGGTCACATTAATTGCCAGGGATTCAGATAAATTACTGTACTTGAGCTATTTCTGGGCATTGTTGCTTTTTCGCTTTAGGGATATATTTTGTAGCCAGAGGATTATAACAGCTGATAGGGCTCAGTCATGTGAGGCTTACCACTAAGATCTTAGCTTTTTCTTGCTACTGTACCATCTAGCACGAGTGGGAAGTATGAGTGGAATCCTGGGGTGTGGACTACCTTATAGTCCTTGTGTAGGAAAAAGGAGGGCAGGTGTGAGAAGAATTAACTTGCTTAAGTGAAATAATTATTTTACCATAGATTCCTCAGAGCTTTGGGTCCATTCAGAAAAATACTGTGAACCTCATATTGAGATTTGTTGTTTATTTTGGCAAAGCAAGCTCAGACTTCTGCACTTTGACGTCTACATTTGTACTTACTGAAAGAGATGTCAGCTTGGAAGTGTTTATTAGGGATAGTTTGCAACAGAAATTAAGTGTTTTCTTGATTACCTTGCATGATTCTCTCTGTCTCTCTCTCTGTGTGTGTGTGTGTGTGTGTGTGTGTGTGCGCGCACACACACACCTTTATGTCAACAAAATAGAGTAATTGCATTACAATGGGTTGTAGTCGCACAGCCTTTGCCTATTTGAGGACTTTAAAACCCTTTTATATAGAAATAAGTCCAACTACATTCATTCAATGAAACCTCTAAGTAAGTGTGTCTAGAATCATTATTGCAAGATCGTTACTGCAGAGCAAAAGGAATTTTCTGTGATTCTCATAGTTCTGGTTGTAGATAACTGTGTTGGAAGTAGATACTCATAAGTTCCTAATCAGTGATCAGTGGCTGTTAGTCTTGTATCAAATGTAGTTTTTAAAGTTATCTATATTTCCTGTGGGACTTAGAATCTTAGAAAGTATTATATGTGCCTGCCAGGTAAAACAGTATGTCGCAAAAAGGTACTTCCCCACACAAAAGGAGCGGGTGCCACTGTGGTCTAAACCACTGAGCCTCTTGGGCTTGCTGATCGGAAGGTCAGCAGTTCAAATCCACACAACGGTGGTGAGCTCCTGTTGCTGTGTCCTAGCTTCTACCAACCCATCAGTTCTAAAGCATACCAGTGCAAGTAGATAAATAGGTACTGTTGCGGTAGGAAGGTAAATGGCATTTCCATGCACTCTGGCACTTGTCAGGGTGTTCTGTTGTGCCAGAAGTGTTTTAGTCATGCTGACCATATGACCCCACAGCCTTGGTACAAAAGGTTATATATGTGAAAATATTTATAAATTAATGTTGATCATTTTTTTAATGTATGAGGCAACAAGGAACACACAAAAAATGTGATTTTCTGTATTGCTTAGATAGGAGAGGGGGACAGACTTTGCGATGTATTCTGACAATCTTTCAGAGGAATTCATAAATTTGCTGTTTGTTGGGATGGTAAAACCCAACTCTTGATTTTTTTTCCCTACTAACAATCTATAGATACTAGTGTTCAGTTGACAGATAAGAACTCAAGTAACACTGGTAAGATAGTGTTGGAAGATACTGGGTTTGATGGTATGGGTAGGCAACTCATTTTCCCGTGTAATAAGAGAAGACACTTTTGAATCAATTCCCCAGAAGATAGTAATTTTGCAACATGCAACAATGAAGTGTTGGTATTCATGTTTCTGTAGTGGTGGGATGCAGAGATCCAACTCTGTGAAGAGGGCTGCAGCAAAGCCTTAAAGAATTCATGCCTTGATCCCATTTTGGCATAGATTCTGTTTATAAATTTGCATGACAGTAAATGTTCGATTCCAGGCTTTGGTGACAGTGCCCAGTACTCAGTAGAATGCTGAGTAGATCCTATTTAAATTAGCTGGAGGTTAACCTAGCTTTGGAAGCAAGCAAGCATCAAGTAAATTATGGATTTAGAAACTTCCTTAACTTCAGATTGAAAGACTCATGAAAATGCAGCTTAAAATATTTATTCAATAAGCTCAGTTGTGTTCAAGACCGAAGAAATCTATTAAAATATTTACATAGCACAAAATTTAACAAACATGTTATATTATTCAGTGCTGCTTCTTACATTTCCAGCTGCTTCTTTTTACATTTTAAAAGACTGCATTAAAAATTTCATGTTTGTGATGGTAAAAAAAGAAAGTGATCTCACTAAGCATCTGCAAGTCTGAGTATCTTAAAAAAAGAGGAATGAAAGAAGTTAAATAACAATGCTAGTTCCCCCGCCAACATACAGTTTCAGCAGTAAATGAAAATACTCTTCCATATAAGTTTTTGTTTGTGTCTGTAGTTCTTCCAAAGCTGATTTAAGATTCAGTTTTAACATACCTGTACTAAGATCAAAATACTGATTTCCTATTAAACTGTAAATATTTAAATGAAGTTTTAATTATCTTTGAATAAATGTTCAGTGTTGTCAATGAAATGAGTCATTGTAGGCACTTCGGATTTTGCCATTTCCAAATTTGCTTTTGCTAGAATTTTCTTGAAGTATTCTTCTCTTTCCAGCTGAACTTGGTGACTACGACCCTGCTGAACACATCCCTGATATAGTTTCAGAGTTCAGGTTTGTGCCCGAGCAAACTGAAGACATGGAACTCGCCATTTTTGAGAAGTGGAAGGAATACAGGTAAAAAATCTCAAATGGTAAATTGCCACATCCATCCAACGCATACCATTGTATGCATTGCTTTCTTTTGCTGAGTGAAAGGGGACTTTAAATTCCTATGAATACCTTCCTGAGTGTTGGTGTTGTATTTCTGTTGAGACAAACTAGAACATAGTCCAAAAGCTGCCTTCATTTTCTGAAGCAATCACAGCAAGCTACAAGACACATCTAAGACCAGATAGTATCATCTGGACAATAGGGTATGCATTTTATGCAGTCTACAGCCTTAGCACTTCTTGATGTTATCAATACAGCTCTGTAAGCTTCCACAGCTTAATTTAGCAGTTCAGTATTTTCTTAGCCCCTTGATTTCAAAACAAAACTCAAGTTGGCCATTATTAAAACTGAGTCGAGATGAGCACTCTTTGGCTTCCTCTACATATATCAAGTTCCCCTTTTTTGTATTCTTTCTGTAACCTCACTTTTTTATCAAGGCATGTTATTTTTAACTTCATGTGATTTTTGTGTAATATAAATCATTTCAGGGGGCAAACACCAGCTCAGGCAGAAACAAATTATTTGAACAAAGCAAAATGGCTGGAAATGTATGGAGTAGACATGCATATAGTCAAGGTAAGTTTATGGTTGTAGGCCGTGCTTTTGGGAACGTTATTTTTAGTACTTCTATACACATAAAAATACCTAAACTTGCAGTCTTTGTAGCAATGAGTGGGATCTGCTTCTTACAATAGCCTAGTCTGCCTACCTATACAAGTTACGGAGGACAATTTAGTTAATACATATCTTGCTGTGCATCTGCCAGAAATGGCTATGATCTGAAGCTACTGCTTATATACCCAGCTGCTATAACAACAACCACATTTGTGAGCTTACCAAAGGTGGGCTGCATGGCTGGGTGGGGACTTCAACCCTGGTCTCTCATGTCAAAGTCCAACAATGGATCTCTAGACCAGACACAGTGACTTTATTATCCCAGTGTATTTTGTAGCTAAGAAATGAATTGCTCTGAAATTCTTAATCATAATGTTAAACATATTCGGAATAAACATAAATCATGGAAGTCTTGAGAGATGAGTGCTGAAAATAAACTGAGATTTAATATTGTTTGACTTAGGACCAGGTTTGCAGCCTAATGTTAAGTAATTCTCAAGAAACCACAAATGATAAAGCATAAATGTAGCTTTCAGTGTAGATGTTCTATGTGAAATGTTCTATGTAACTATGTATGTTTCTAGAATTCATATCTGTCAGCTTGGCTTGATCAAATCCTCAGAGCAGCAGACAATGTCCTTATAAGCAGTGAAAATAATATCCAAAGATAAAATATTTAATAAAACAAAAAATAATAATAGAATAAATGCTTGGTAAGGGGCTTGTTAATAACATCTGTGACTAAGGCCTTTAATTTTGCTGCAGTATCTTAACAGTGAATGAAAGTATAATTAAAGTAACTTGTACCAGCATAAAGTCACATCTGTAGGAATATTCTAATCTAATTTGTATCCCTCTTAGGCAAGAGATGGAAATGATTATAGCCTCGGACTAACACCCACAGGAGTTCTTGTGTTTGAAGGAGAAACTAAGATTGGATTGTTCTTCTGGTAAGCAGAATAATTAAAAAATAAATTATTTTAGAGTCTGCAGCCTAGCTCTAGGCTAGAATTTGTAAGTCTTGTAAGCAAGCACGGTTCTATGTTGGCATTCTCTGTGATTTGCCGTAATAGAGCTCTAGGTGTATTGTGAATGGGTGGAATGATTCTTGAAAATGGCTGTACAGCTATTTAGTTTGGGCTTTTGAGAAATTAATGTCTGTGTTAGGCTGCGTGTTTATATGTAAAAAAGAGTGGTTTTTCCTGAGAGTGCAGATATGTCTGGGTATGGGACATTTATTCAGTAGGATGAGTGTATATTTCTCATTCACTGGAAGGAACTAAGAAACTGGTCTACATGAATCAAGCATAAACATTCAAAATCAGAAAATTCAATTAGAATTTCCCTTTAAAAAACTCATTTAACATTGACATTTGTGTTAAAGCACCCCATGGTTAAACTTGTAATTTTTAAATATTAATTTATAGCACAAGATAATAGCTGGTGTTCTTGCCGTTACATAGGTTTTTGTAAAATACGTTTTTACTAGGTTCTGTATGAATTGTGGTGCAATTGCAGTAAAGTACATACATCTTTTACATTTTAACTTTTTCCCATTGCAGGCCAAAGATCACTAGGTTGGACTTCAGAAAGAATAAATTAACACTAGTGGTGGTTGAAGATGATGAACAGGTAGAAGGAAGTCTTTGTTCATCTTGCTTCTATTGTTGTGAGTTAGTTTAAGCATAAGTATCGTAGCCAAAATAAATTAAGGATGGTTGTGGGTGATAACGTAAACATTTTTCCTATTGATTGTAATAGGCACTTAGTGAAAATTATTGTTTGAAAGTGAATAGTGACCTGTCATATTCTGAAGAGACTGTCCTTAAAATTTATTTTTCTACCCAAGAATGAATAATGAATAACTATTACAGGTAGTTGAAACATTTACCTAATTGTTGAAACATAATATCATTTTAACACCAACAGGCATTGTTCATCTTCTTGAAGTAACACAGTGTTACCTGATCTCCTCCACATACAGTATTAGTATTCTTGTATTCCATTCTTCCACCAAGTTACTCAAGCCAGCACTCGTTTGTTCATCTGCCACTCCCTCCAACTTTATCCTCATAATAGTCCAATGAGCTATAGGCTGAAAGTTACAAGCCTAAGATCAATCAGTCAGTGAGAGCATCATGGCTGAATGAGGATTTTAACCTGGCTACTTCTCCCAGGCTAGGGTTCAGTATTCTAATCACTAATAATACACTGGATTTCAAGAGTGATCTTTAAGTTTCTACCAATAGTAATGTGAGGTTTCTTCCTCTTTGCATTTGATAAGGCATATTGCTACAGAAGCAGCACTACCGTTCTTTGTTTATATTAAGTTTGGAGAAATTTGGCTGACTTTGTATTACTTCCAAGTAAAAATATGTTGGATTTTAAGTGCCTAATTAGTGTGTGTTGATTGATTTGGTAAAGAAACTAGAAAATCAGCCTAAGGGAAGGCAGATTGTAAACACTGGTACTCCAAGCCTTCTTTAAAAAGAAGCAAAAAATGGTTTTAATAAATAAATGTCAACTATCTTGAACAAACCACTTGGAAAATAGAAATGCAATCTTTTGCATTCTATTTGTCTTCTTGTCAGGCTACTCAAGTTGTTGAAAACCATTATTCTCCTCCCCACTCCCAATCCGCAGTCAGCACAAAGTATAGCAGCTCCTATGTCAAGAAGGCAACATATCGCTCAGCAAGGTCACATGTCTTCAGTTGTGGCTTGGCATTTTTAAAGAAGTTGTGCAGTTTTCCCTTTAAGTGACTAGCGCTGTATAACATGTTTTATAACTGTAATGCTTTTTTCTGTCTTAATAACAAAAAAGATAAACTGATCCTCTGCTATTTATATTTTATCTCTCTGGCTTCTTCTGTGTCAAGGAAACAGGAAGAACTTGTTATATCAGTAATGCTATAAAATACTGAGAGCACATTGTTCTCTTCAGTATTTTATAACATTCTTGGTTGAACTTACCTTTGAGTTATGGGTTCTATGAATGCCTGCAATTTGTGACTCTAGCTGCGATAATCTGAAGGTAGCATTCATAGTAGTTTTCTAAATGCTCCTGTGGTGGTCCTTCCCCCCCCCCCCTTAAGGGCAAGGAGCAGGAGCACACTTTTGTCTTTAGGCTGGATCACCCAAAGGCCTGCAAACATTTGTGGAAATGTGCAGTTGAGCATCATGCCTTCTTCCGCCTCCGTGGACCCGTCCAAAAAGGTTCCAGTCGGTCAAGCTTCATTCGGCTGGGGTCAAGGTTCAGATACAGGTCAGCAGTCTCTTTTGTTCAATACCTTCTTGCCTGACTTTTTCTCAGATAAGGCACAGGAAAGAAAGCTGGTCCGTGGTTTTGTTTGTAGTAGTCACTACTCTAGATTCCTATTGGCATAAAGGGAAAGGATTGAAAGAGGCACTTAGCTCAGTCAAAATAGTCTGTAGGCATGGAAAATCTGCCGCGTGTTAAGCCTTTCTGCTGCTGTGTTCTGCGAAATACCAAAGCCTAACTTTTACCTTGGCCAAATCCAGAAAAGACTGAATTTCTAGATCTCGTGATTAGAGAAAGAAGCCTGAACTGTTTTTGCATATGCTTATTTATTGGAGGAAATGGATCTGTAGTTACTCAGATCGAGTATACATCCTTCCCTACTTTCCCTCCCCCATTTAGGGGATAAAGCATTAAAAAACATTAAACTGAGCCCATGAACAGATTGGTAGTCAGGGGGGTCAATGTAATATTGGTGTCTTCAGATCTGATGATTGGGCTCCTGTCAGCAGTTCAGCTGCTCATTTTGAACCAATTAAGTTCCCAAATGCTTTTCAAAGGAAGCACAGTGTGGAACACATTACACAGTGATATAAGATGGTTGTAACCATTGGATGTGGAACTGTGGCCATTTCTCTTCTCCAGTAGTTATAGCTGGCTCACCAGTTGAAACTGTATTGAAAAGGGCTATGTCAAAGAGCACTCCCATTCTACAAAACTGCTCTAGTAGGTACTAGTGAATCCTTGCGTTTTCTCCACCATGTCTTTTGGCTGACTCGCACACAAAGTGTAGAGATGATTTAATGAAAGTGGGGGTAAAGTTTAGCTTCTACAGATATAGATTTTTGTGGTGAAACTAATATTTTTGGCACAAAATGTATACAGTTGCAGTAATTATCAGCTGAGTGCACATGGACTATGGTTTTCATCCTATTCACGTTTCTTGTTTCATTCCATTTTTCCTTGTCTCTGTTTTGTTCTTGGATATCATCTGGTAAGGATCATGTCTGTTTAATATGATTATAGAAACTAATAGTATGTATATGACTGGCTTTAAATAAAACAAAAGCACATGAGAACTAAGCGTTTAGAAGAGCAAGGATAATTGGGTGCTGTCGCTTACATCAACTTTTCAAATATAAATGTTTTCTCTTGTTCTTTCCACTTCAATCTAGTGGGAAAACAGAGTACCAGACAACAAAGACCAACAAAGCCAGACGATCGGCATCTTTTGAAAGAAGGCCCAGCAAGCGATACTCAAGGAGAACGCTACAAATGAGAGGTAGCTTGACTCATTGGTAGGCGGTGCCACTCGACTTGATCCAAATTACTACTTTTACTTACACTAACTAACAGAATACCTGATCCCCATGCTGTAGCTTAAACTGTTTTTGAAACTAAAAGGTGCTTAATAACTATTGTGGCATGAGTGTAGAGCCTGATGTTTCAGAATATCAAATCCACCCCCTTGAGTTCCTAGAGCCAGTGTCTTTGGATCCTTGCCCGTTCTACAAACAGCATACAATATTGTTAATGGGGCAATTGCCTGGACTTTCCTTCCCTGTCTTCTGACTTATCCATTGTATTTACTAGGGCTGTGCCAGGCACCCGCAGTTCGGCTCAGGGCCCAATTGGTGATCCTGATCATGCTCAATCTGGGCTATGAGCTGGACTTGGGGCCTTTCATAGTTCTAATGTTTATTCAGCATTTGAAACCCTAATGAACCATGTGTTTGATGACAAGGGGACTCTTACCTGCATCATCTCTCCCCCACCTGTTGCTGCCTGAACACCCTCTCCCCTTTTGGCAACCCCAGACCACTCCAGGTGAACCTAGGGTGCTTGGGGCTGCTTCAACCCAAATCATGGATCTGCCAGAATCCATTTGGAATCTTGGATTTGTCTGGACTGGATGCAAGGCCCTAGTATTTAGTGGAAGTGTCTGTGAAAGGTGGTAAAGCTGCATGATAGGTAACCCTGCAAATAGTATATACCTATTTCCCCGCACATTCTAAGTTTTAGTCTGTTTTAAAGTGTGTCTCTAACACTTTGCACAAGTATCTTTGGAAAAAAATAATGCAAGCTTTTTGATATTGTGTAATTGATATATTGGACAATTTTTTGTTTTATTACAGGAAACACTCATAAATCTGAAGAAACTAGGTAAGAGGACCTGTCGGCATTAGGCTTCCACAGTAAAGATTTATTCCATGAATATGTCTTGGTCATCTCTATAGGATTATCAGGAATATTCTCTGATAATATGTTAAAAGCCCCTTTCCTGTTGCTTACGTATTTTTTCATGAATTAGACACCATTCAAATTAAACAGTAAAACTCATGCAAGGCAGAGAGCTTAAAAGCTCTTTCCATGCCACATTTTCCTGCCATGGAAAGAGCTTTGTAAGCCCTGCCTTGCTTACTAGGCTCTGGGAAGGTCTTGTACAGACTCTGGAGATCTCACAAGACCTTGGGATAACCCTGCAAGATTTCCCAGGAGTCCACAACCTCCCAGTGCCCAGTACGCAAAGCCTGTTTGGTGTGCTGGCTTTGGAAATGTAGGCATGGTCACAGTGGGCTTGTTCTGACTATACACAATTTTGGCTTCACATGCTACCCCCCAGAGTGTAACCCCCCCCCCCCACAAGATGTGATCCTACTGTACTTATTTTTTTACTCCTTTTCTTAGTTAGTGAAAGAGGTAGGTAGCCTCATGGGAGTCTGCCATCTTCCCTCTACTTATTTTTAATGGTGATATTGGGATATCATGGTATGTTCATCCTAGAGCTAATCAATTCTATGTTTGACTATGCATGCTAATTAACATTGCTGATTAAAATTGATTTTAAAAGATGCATGTCGTTTCACTGAAAGTTATTAGATCAGCAGTGAATTTTTTGCTGTTGTTGAAAGAAGTGCTCTTTCATACCTGCTTTTTATGGTGTGGTGTTTGACTTAACAGATCTGTGCAAGTTAGCTTCATGTGGAAACCACAACAACCATGCCTTGATGGAACTGGAAACATACACAGATAAGATAAATTAATGTGTTTTGGTTCCAGGCATCAGGGCTCAGTATTTCACTCTTACCATCGTTGAAAATTTGGCTTTGATTTATTGCACTCCTACCCCTGTTCATCCAGATTGATAAGACTTGCCTTGATAAATTCTGCCTACCAGAACTTCATATGGATTATGATGGCTTAGGAAAAAGTCCAGCATATGTGTGAGCATATGTGTAAAACAGTCAAAGTAAGGGCTGCTTTGGAGTCAAGTGATGCATACAAATGTAAATACAGAAAATGCTGGTTTGGCCTCAGTTTTATTTATTTATTAATGTCCCTGTTGCTGATCCTACTTGGAGCTGGCAGACCCAGATAAGCCTTAAAATCCTAACAGTTTGATCTTTGATAAATTAACTTTAAACTATTGGTTTTTTCCCCCATTTCAGCCTTCCAAATAATGTTTTCAGCCAAAATAATGGATCACAGCAAGTAAGTTTGTCTAAGCTGTTTACTTAACATTTTTCTAAGTCTTTGCGTCAAAAGTAAACTAATCTCAAATGCAGTTGCCTTGGCCTCAGAATTTAGAACCTGTAGTAAATGGAAAGTTGGATCATTTGGTTCTCTTGGCCATAAATGTTAAGCTAATATGAAAATTTACAAACCAAAGTAGAAAACCTTGTGTTCTCATTTCCAAGGCTTAAAAACCAAAATGGTCAAAGGCCTGGAAACGATGCCTTATGAGGAACGGTTAAGGGAGCTGGGCATGTTTAGCCTGGAGAAGAGGAGGTTAAGGGGTGATATGATAGCCATGTTCAAATATATAAAAGGATGTCACATAGAGGAGGGAGAAAGGTTGTTTTCTGCTGCTCCAGAGAAGCGGACACGGAGCAATGGATCCAAACTACAAGAAAGAAGATTCCACCTAAACATTAGGAAGAACTTCCTGACAGTAAGAGCTGTTCGACAGTGGAATTTGCTGCCAATGAGTGTGGTGGAGTCTCCTACTTTGGAGGTCTTTAAGCAGAGGCTTGACAACCATATGTCAGGAGTGCTCTGATGGTGTTTCCTGCTTGGCAGGGGGTTGGACTCGATGGCCCTTGTGGTCTCTTCCAACTCTATGATTCTATGAAAAAAACCCAATGAAGGCAAAACTACATTTTTGCTTTGTATTTTGTCTTTCAAGAACTGGAGTGCAATGCCCGCCCTACCCTCAGTTACAGCAGTTCCTTCTGGGCCAGTCTTAGTTGAAATAGAAAATCTCCCACGGAGTCCCGGGACCAGCCAGCAAGACAAGAAATGGTGCGTCACTCTGGTCTCACTTTGCTCTGATTTGGAAATGATGAGTTATTGGTCATTTCACATACCTTTCCTGCAACTGATATTGTTCATATTTGTGTCTTCTAAGAAGAATATATTGTTGTGGGGGTCATAGATGGTTCTTTTCAGCCTAATTTGGATACTTTGTCAATTCATAATTTCCAGTTCCAGTGTTGCTGGGTAGCACCTTGCTATTGTGCACCCTCATTATGTGCTCCCGCAGTGAAGTGAGTTGAATGACTTGTCCTTCAACCAGGATTGTGCTCTAAGTTCTGGCCAGATGAGAAAAGCCATACTTTTCATTACTGCAGGCTTTTCTTCAAAAAAATTTATAAAACCATCAAGCTTCACAGCTGCAGGTTTGTTTTTTGCAGTGACCAGGAGGGGTTCACTTAAGAAAATGGAAAAGGTTGCAAATAAGAGCTTATATTTCATTTAAATTCCTTTTCCTGATGGTCCAGGCTCTGACTATCCATCACGATAAGACCATATTACTTAGCTTTCAGCCCCATTCTGGCTCAAAAATACTTTTTGCTTCAAAGGGGACAATTTAATCTTGGAGAAAAACTTTTAATTCTCCCAGACACTTTGAAAAACTGCAGGATTACAATGCAGTAGACTTAAAATTTATCTTAGGCTGTTCCATCCATGCAGTGAACCTTTGACATGTGATCATAATCTGATTTGTTTTGCTTTTGTACAACTTATTTATTTGATCTCATTTAATTTGTATGCTATTTAATTGTAAAGAAACATACTTCGAAGTGGTTATAACAGTGATACAGCAAGTATCGCTAATTTGTGGTCCTAATTGTTCAGATGTATTTGTCTTTTATGCAAACTTAGCTAATTGTATCTGTTGACTTTAAAATGCTCTTGACTTTGGCTTTATATCTTGAAGCTGTTCTGAGCTATGATCAAAAACATAATCAAAAGGTGCTTTCTCTTTTCTCTTGCCCTTGATTTATCCAGTGTCTGAAATTGGAGGTTTTTCTCTTGAGCTCTTGGTTGCTCTGTCAGTTTCTTCCTTCCCACTGGTGGTGATTGTAAGGTGGTGATACTTTATTTTTTAAATTCTGTTTTGCCTTATTGGTATGATGGCCTGTCTTGCATAAGCTCAGTATAACTGCTGTGCACATGCTTTTTGGTAACATTCTTGTGTGTGGTCTTTAGACTCCAGCTCCAAACAGCTCTGACTATGCTTTAACAGCCTTCTAGCGATTTATCAAGGAGTTGCTGCTTCTAAGAATATAAATGGTGTATTTAGAAATGTGCACAGCAGTGATTGTGCTGTGAATTGCAGAATTTGGAAAACTTCAATTTGCTCCCATTCTCCTTCTAAAATGGGTGGGGAGCTGTGGACCTCCAGATGATGTTAAACTCCAAATCCCATTACCCCAAACTGTTACAGTCAGTGATCAGGGATGGTGGGAGTTGCAGTCCAGCATCATATTGCTCGAGAGGTTTTCCCTCTTTTATACCCAGTATAATTGCGAAGAAAAGTAAGTGTGTGGTAACTTCAATTAAGGCTATTGCTACATGTAGTTCCCTTCATTAATATTAATTAAAATTTCAAAGTGTGTATAATCACATATAGTATATACAACATCTCTTCCACTGAGAGAAATTGCCAATTTGGCTTCCCACCACAAGAGCCTGCTGTAAAATAGGCATATATGAGTCAATAGGGCGGTCAGATACAAAAGACAGCAGAGTGCCTGCACTTTTAATAGCTGTGTAAAAGAAGGACTTAATTATAGCAGGTACAGTTGGTTGCCCTAGATATACATATGGGCTACACACTCCTATACCACTGCTATGTAAAAAAGGACCATTTTGGAAGTACGGTAGCTGTTACGAGCTACAGAAACCTTAATAGATAAGAAAGGGTTGTTTTTCACCATAGTTCCTGTTCCATCAACCCCTGGATATTATAGTTTTTCCATCCATGTGTTGCAGTGGTCTATTCCAGACCTTAGTGGCACAAGGAGAACTTTTCAACTGTAGCAGACGTGCATGTTCGATAAAACTTGTCACACAACCTGTCTGTTTATCCTCGCCCTGTGTGCCTATACTGGATCTGGGTGCTTGGAGGAAAACATGGACCATGTGTTCAGAACTTCAGGTGTAAGTTCGCTTCAGCAGTAGCCCAGTATGTGATATGGGCAGTATATTGAGTAGATCCTACATCACCTTGGGATTTTATGGGGAAATCTGCATTCTTCCATTTCAGAATTAAATATTCATCAAGCAGCCTACATTTTTGTTATTCTGCATGGTACGGCCCAGTTCACAGATGATGTTAAAACATTAGTTTAATGCAAACATTAAATGCTCATTTTTGGCTTACTCCTCATAGTAAGCCACCAGTGATGGTTCTTGCACAGCACTAAGCCAACATCTGGTTTTGTTTAATGGTGGAACAGCACAGCAGCAGTGGGAGAGGAGTAAAATGGACACTCATGAGAATCCTGCCCCAGTATGCTGCTTGTTCACATTAAACAGGTGTTTGTTTCTAACTATGATTTAATGTTATACATGAACTCGGCATGTATGTATGCATTTTAACAGGTTGTGCTGCCATTCTCAGGGGTCAGGGGAAGGGGAAGCAGTAAAGAATTGTTTGGAGCTGTATGGTCAGTCAAGTGTGTTGCGTTCAGTCTGAAGTTTGGAATGAGATTAAGCTGGATGCATTGATGGAATGTGTGTCTCTGCTTGGAGGAGAACGACTTGAATGTCTCGACGCTGCCTATGGGGCTTTCCTGCATCAACCTCTTATCCCTTTTAATTGGTCTGGTCCCATAGCTTGGCTTTGGTCTTGCTCCTTTCACTTCATCAGCCTTCTTTAGAGAATTTTTATTTAAGCTCAAAATTGTTAGAACTATGGTGCATTGAACTTCTTAATTTGGTAAAGGATCTGAACATTTTTAAAGGAATGGTTCTTTACATGTATGGAAACGTGGCTGTGTTTCATTATGTCATTTTTAGACATAATTTGAGCTGCAGTGCTGACAGTGCCACTCAAAAGGATAAACAATGCAACACCATTCAGAGAGTTTACTATGAGTTCACATTTTTTATTGTGGAGGTTCCTAATCTATTGATTGTGAAGACAAGGATATTCAGTGTAAACTCCAAAGTTAGGTTTGCACTTAGGTTTTACAGGATTGTCAAGGTTAATTCCTGATCATAAGGCACTATTGAAATCTTGCTCTGTGTTTAAGGGGCGAATGAGCAGCCTGTGTCTTCTCAAATTCACATTCAATTTTAAACATGTTTGTTGCTGCCTTGATAGTGGAACAGAGCAGATGTGGGGCTAGGATGTCAGGTGCTGGTGATCCATCTTCAGGGGTTACCAGCTCCCATGAGAACAAAGAATAGGGCCATCTTGAGCAGACCTGCCCAGATGTTCCAAGTTCCACTCCTACCCTCCATTAGGCTAATAGACATTAGTCTAGGCTAACAGTGTGAACACCTGTAGGGCCTTGTGTAGCTGTACATGCAAAGACTTCCACAAACTCTGGAACCCTGAAATTTATTGCTGGCAGCCATTATGATGAGCTGTTCATAAAATAAAGGTGGTGTTTGAATTCATACGGCAATGAACCAGATCCTCAACATAAGAAACAGGAGTTGATTTGATTTGAAATTGCTTCTAAAGAAGGCTTCTTTGCAATAGGCTTGGTATCTTGCATGCTTTTCAAATCTCCTTTACTCTGATGTGCATATTCTTCCTGCGATGCTGCTTGATTGAATAGTGATGCGATTTTAGTGGAACATTACAACAGACAGAACTGTCATACTGTATTTTCCAAAATGGAAAAGTTGATCAGTAGCAGTCTCACAAGCATACTGATAGGCTTTCCCCCAGTCTTCATTGGATAGTTGTTGTACTGTCAGTAGAACTACAGGCTTTAGGGCACAAGCTTTGAATATGGTTAAATATTCAGCACACACATATACATGCGTACACCCACACACTCCAGAAACCAGCCAAAGACTATCAGATACTCAAACTAGCTAAGAAAAAAACCCTGAGAAAACTCCCCTCGTGTATACAGTAGCACCAAAAGTGGCATGGTACTGTTGAAAATAATAGTTATGACTGTTACTAATTATTAGATTGAAGGATTTAAGAATTCTAAAAGTCTTGTTCAGTTGAGTTGCCCTCCTTAGCTGGCTTTGGCAGCAACACTCAATTCAATCAAGTGTTCTGATCAAATTTAGTAGGAGTAAGTGTGGGAGACAGGAAGCCAAGCAAAGGTTTTTACTAATCTCCTGCATTCTTAGGCAGTTTCCTGGTCAAAACCCCCACAGGCATTATAGTTATCTTTTGCTGTCATCCAAAATGGGCCTTCCTAAGTTTTCTTTGAACACACTAAGCTTTTGGGAAGTGCTTCATTCCATTTTAAAATCAGTGGTTATGCCAATAGGTAGGTGTAGAAGTTCAGCTCTATAGATGCATTAATGCAGTTAATTTTAAAATACTTATTATTAGGAAATTTGGAATTCAGAACATAAAAGAATGTGATTCTGAATCCAGCTAAAAATCAAACTTCCTTGATGTGTAATATTAAGGAACCAAGTGTCCAAGATATCTTCAATATGGAGCAACTCCAGCTATTCTCATAGGCATTAATTAGCAGTAGAGCGGAGGAGAAAAAACTAGCCCTTCCTCTTTCTGAAGCGCTAAAGATTTTCTGTCATAACAAGATGGTTTTCTAAGACCATGCATTAATCAGAACTGGGCAAGTCCAGGACAGTTTCATTCATTAACACACTGTGTCTGCGTTAATGTTGAAAATTGTGCATATCTAAGAAGATTGATTTTGCAATTTCCTAAAATGAAATTTGGGCACAGAAAAAATGGCAGAAACCATGCCAAGCAAGCAGGATCCAGATCAGTTAATTCTGAATAACATGTGCATGAAATACTCTTGTTTTTCCCTGGCCATGTTCGCATGCCATGTTAAACCATGGTTTAAGCATCATTTGGATAAGCCTTCCTGAGCTCAGAGCGTCAGGCTTCTGCATTTCCCCCTCCCCTCACTTGTGCAACAAGGATGAGGACTTCTGCTGTGTTATCTTTGCTGTTTACCATTGCATATGAACCAGAGGTCCTGGTTTAAAACAAACAATACAGCAATTAGTTACACACACAAACTTCATAATCCATGGTTTGAAGTTGACTTGTTCAGAAACTAGTCATGCGAACTGGGCCACAGTGTTTATGGTGAGCTTCTTCATCATTCTTCTTTGCTTCAGACTCAAAAACTATTTTCTGATACGTCAAAGTAGTTCTGTTAAGACTAGTATGTTTGTCCTAAATGTTTAACAGTGTCATTTAAATCCTTTAACGCTGCTGTGCCTATCAGGTATTTTGCTTAAATAAGGAATATAGTGTTAAGCCTGCACATTTAGGCAAATCTATAGCCATTCATATTATAGTAAGCCATGATAAGCCAGTGGGCTGGATAGGTATCTGCATTCATTTCTAATTTCATTTTCTGTATGGAGTAATGCCATATGAAAAAGTGGGGGAGTATTCAAATTATCTGTTGCATTGGTCACCCTGAAACCAGCATGACGTCGTAGCAGCGGTAGAGGGTTTGACTTGACAGTCCACAGTTTCATTTCATTAAACCACGCGTTGTGCTTGCTGCTAAACAAGTTTGTTCTTGCTAGTCTGCCACTTCCTCAGCTACCTCTTGCTGCTTCCATTCTCTCTCCTCATTTGTGTCTAGATACTAACTGTGCCTCATCCCATTCCCCAAACCAATCCAGGCCCCATGATGCTGGTGACTGCTGTCAACGTGGTGGAAGTGCATGGAACGCGTGGTCCCCACCCTCGGCCCACTCAGTGGATAGACACCACTACCGTGACTTTGTCCGTGACCGCAATGTGAAGAATGCAGGAATATACAGACAGGCTTTGGGTTCTGGTGTCCAAACCTCTGTGACTGACCTGTAGGACTTTTGACCTTTAGGAAGCCTTGATTGTTCCCCGTGACACCCTGGAACTTTGAAGGACAGGAGAAGACATCTTTTAAAAATAATTAACCTATGAAACACCTGAATATGAAGGAATAGCTTTCTAGGTATTTCTCTTTCCACTTAAGAGAAAATACCTTAAGTTTTTTCTTAGTGGAAGAAAGGTTTAAATAGCTTCCTTGGTTGTAACAAAGCTGCATATTCTAACCATAGAAACTATATTTTGTTCTCAAAGCGTTTCAAGTAAGCTACCATGAGTGGTTTAATTATGCTTGACATGATCTTTTAACTGTTTTATATTTTTTAAAAATAGAGGAGATGGCAACTGGCAGGTGAAGGCTGCTCCTTTTTAGTTCTTCTGCACTTTTAATAATGTGCCTAATTGGATATTAAATAGAATTATACTTTTGATATTAAAAATAAAAGCTTTTAAGGAAACCTGAAGGACCTCTAAGTAGGTTGTCTGAGAGTGCCTTTCTGAGATGTTTTGCTTGAATGCAAAAACCTGTTCAATTGTGTCTTCTGGAAAAGCATGTCGGCTTGCCAGTATCCTTATTGTTGTGACCAGTTCAGGTTGTATGATGTAGCTGCATGTGACCAGTTTTCTTCTGCTTCAAAAATGCTAGTTCAACAATGCAGTAAGAGCAAAAACTAAGAGGTGCCTCCCTGCAATCTCAGGGGCTGAGAATCATGAGCCATTTACATCTCCTTCATTCCTCCCTTATCTTCTTGGGAAGAAAAATTGTTCTGCAGCCTTCCCAGCTTCCCACATGTCAGTTTGAAGTCCATGACATTAGATAATTCATCCCTTAGAGCTTTTTCTAATTTGAAGGCACAGGCATCTAGGAGGCTGCAGAGCACTGGAAAAATGTTTACTGTAAAGAAAAACACAGAAAACTAAAGCCAACTTGCAACAATAAGCTAAGTTCAATCCTGCCCCAACAAAATTCTAAAGAAAACAGAAGCCTCTTTTGCAAGGAAAGAAAAATTAAGAGGGCACAGATGTTGGCACAGCTCTACTTTACACTGCATAGATGCAATGTTAAACCACCTAGAAGGGTTGTAGAGGGTTTATTTGTAGTCACTCCATTGAAATGTCAGGTGATGCATAGCAATGATTGCTATGGATTAGAGAAGCTTGGAGTTAAACAATAACAAAGCTTAAAAACAAAAGTTGAAAAATAACCAGCTTTATCAAGCTGCACTTCGTTTGTGGTTATTTGCTATATATGACGGGTGTTGTAAGTCACTTAAAGATAAATAAACGTTAAAAGGAGTCCAGGGCATCTAAGCCAAGTCAGTTACTAGCCTCACTTTTTGCCAGCCCCTAGAGGTATCAAAAGACTTAAAAAGAGGCTCATGCTGCCCTGAGCACAGGGCAGGGTTGGATTAGACAAATGTGTCCCTCTCCCAAATCCTGCTACCCTCTGCCCTCAGTGTTACACTGCCTGTGCGGAGCTCCCTCTTCCCTTTTGTTAGGGGGATCTCTACTTATGGAAGCCCACAGACAATCCCTAAATGGAGCATTCCAGGAAGGGGGCTGAGCTGACCCAAAATCTTCTGGATCTCAGTATGGGCGGCCCGCTGCGATCACTTGATGCTTTTGCCTGCCTTCTGCCCAGGCCAGTTTAAGCGATGTGGCTGTGTACACACTTGCAAACTGCTCATCATTATGATTGGAAGAGGGAGACATTGTGAAACATAGGAACCTTATAGGCTACAACACATCATTTCCCCATCCTGAATGGAAGCCTGCGCACACAGCACAGAATACTTTCTCAACATTTGTTAAGTAGGGTGCATTCTAAACGTACTGTACCTCCCAAGTCTTAAAAACCCACTGGCAGCCATCTCTTTGGCCCCTTCCCATTTTGTATGTGTGGATCCAGGCACTAATTCAATCTTGGTATTAGAAATGTAGTAGAAAAATCACACCTCGTTTTATTTCCTAATATCAGCCAGCCATGGTGGACATGATGAAAAGCAGATAATGTGGTCAGAAGTTCCCTCTCTCACACACACCATTATGGTTAGCATAGTACTTTTTGTATCTTTGCTGGCTGCAGGATGTTCTCCTCCCTGTTAACTATACTGTGCATTCTCTTGTGGGGAGAGTGCACTATAGTTCGGGAACCACAGCACTACAAGGTAATGTATTAATCTCCATTTTGTGAAAATCAACAAATGAAATGAAGTTGAGAACCAGTGAAATCAATAAAGCTGCCTAACTTCTTAGATTGTTTTCTATGGGAGAGCAGCAGTTCTCTTCATCACAGAAGATAACTTCTTTCCCATTCCACCCTCTGGGTCTCCTCCCTCCCTACTCCCCACCTACATAAAATGTGGCTGAGATCTGCAAGTTATCCACCCTAGAATTGCACAAAGCTTTGTTGAGAATTGCACTAGAGATTTGTGTTGGGATGTCATCAGTATTCTGATGACACTTGGCTGCATCTTTTGTTTACATGTTTTGATTCCAGAACAGTGGTGTTTCTGAAAATAGTGATTAGTGTCAGAACTAAAGTGGATGGGGGCAACCAAACTTAAACCAGACATGATAGCAGTCCTGTTACTTAGAGGGTCTGGAATCATACAGAGTAAGCTGCTCTGGATAATGTTCCAGTCTCTTAGAGATCAGGATCACAAGTTGCATTTGCTTCTGGATGTCCCAAGTGGTGGGAGTGCTTTTTATCAACTTTAGTTTGTATACCAGCAATTACTGATTTTTGCAAGTCCTTTGCCCACAGATTGTAGGCCATGTATAGTCTCTGTGCTATAAAAAAGTGGAGAAATTGGGTGGGTGGGACATACAGATGAATTATGCATAATGATCTACACCAGGTGAGTGGATCTGACATTTGCTGCTGCACTGCAACATGCTCAGGTAAACTGGGTCAAGCAACCATTAAAAATAAAAGTTAAGATGACAGAGATGCCCACCCCTTCCAGTGCATAACCACGTCCTTTTTCTTTTCCCACCTTCTGCAGGTTGGAGAATGAGCTTCTGAAATAGGAACCTTCTGTACTATTGGGCCTCCCATAAGATTTAAAACCCTGGATAATGAAAGTTCTAAGTCATGGGGGGAAACTCCATGAGTACAGGATCTCCCTGCTTTAAACGTTTGCCCTCGTGCACCAGAGGGCATAGAGA
The DNA here is from genome assembly GCF_965113315.1 of Podarcis vaucheri. Lineage (NCBI taxonomy): Eukaryota > Metazoa > Chordata > Lepidosauria > Squamata > Lacertidae > Podarcis > Podarcis vaucheri. The sequence goes on from NC_138759.1 coordinate 92,750,221, forward strand.
CAGATGGTAGGGAACCTTTGGCCCTCCAGACATTGCTGAACTGCAAGCATGACCAATGACCACAGGTGGTGGCAGCTGGTAGTTCAGGAACATCTGAAGAGCCAAAGGTTCCCCACACCAGGGGGTAGAGATTTGAGCTTTCCCTTGCTCTCCTTAGGTGTTTGTCATATGAAGAAACTGAACAGCCAAATAGAGTCAGTGAAGAAGGTTTTTCTTTGATACATGGTAACTTCATGAGATGATCATCATGAAATGTAATCAAAGGTTGCAGTTTTCCCAGTCTAGGTTGGGGAGGGTATTATAGCAAGGGTGGTGCTTTATCGTGTGTATTTGGGAAGGGTGCTGCAGGAAAATGGAAGTGAAAGATGTTACCGTAATAATTATTGTGACATGAAGAGTAAAAGAGAAGTGCTGTGTACTAAAGATTGTAAGGAGGATGAACAGAGTGAACAGAACACTTCCATTCTATTGCTTCTTAGAATTGTTGTTGTTGACATCAGTCTATCTTGAAAGACAATGGAGCGCACATCTGGGGGCAAAGCCAAACTGCCAGAGAATCACAGCTGTGGCTGTGGCTGCAGTAACTCGTAACTACTGCCTCCCACATTGTTTTTGCTGTGTTAGCAGCACCAAAGTGACCTCTCCAGGGTGCAAGCGTATGGACGTCTTGGGATAACATTAATTACATAAGATTGCCATCTGTATCCGGATCTTTTAAAAGCAACTGTGAAAAAGCATCTGCATTACTAGCATGCCAGCTTCATTGCAGATCAGGAAAAGCACACATCAGTGGTTGCCAAATTTGTGAGCTTTGTTTAAAAATGCAAATAATCACTTGCTTAGGTGTTCGTGGTTTGCCTAACAGGAAAAGGTGGGTACCACACGATGGTTCACATTCTAGAAAATAATTGTGTAATATCTGAGAGGGTCTCAATCATAGATAGCACGGTGTTATGCTATTTATTTAAAGGATTATGCTCTGCCTTGAGCAAAAAGCCCTCAAGGTAGCTTACATAAATCTTTAAAAGCATAAGCAAATGCTTGACCAATCCATACACTTTGTGGGTTTTTTATTTTTTAGTGCTGGGTAGGAGCTTAAGGAGCCCTGCAGTTGTACTTGCATAGCACACAGCAGAAAGAGGGAACCTTTTTCAGCTTGAACACCACATTTCCTTGTTGGCAATTTGGGGGGGGGGGGCTGCATGGTGGATGGGGCAGAGCCATAGGTGAATGGATATGACCCTTCTCTTTTCTAGTCATGCATAATTCAGAGGTTTCTGAGCACTCATCTCTCTATCCAGGCAAGTAAGAGGCATTGTCTCAGTTCAAGGACTTCATTCCAGCAAAGCAAAAGGACTTAGGGAGGGCCTAGATCCAAAACGGTGTGGGTTGTCCTGAGGGCTGCATCAAGAGGCTCCTAGGCCTAAAGTTCCCCACCCTTGCTGCAGAAACTTGCTTTGAATTGTTTGTGCCTAAAACCTTGTTTCCTTATCATATCCCATGTAGTGTGCCCCTGATCGTTGATTTACTGGATAACAAGGAATTGTTGGAAACTTGTATTGACAATACTACTGATTTTCCTCCTGCCGGAGGGTCAGCTGAAGCTTTGGAACAAGCAGGGCTTGGCTTCACTCCTCTTGGCACAAAGGAGCAACCCTCCGACAAGGTGGATCCTCTTGGTAAGGAAATGCCTGGTAGAATGGGAATTACTGGGACATTTAAAATACCTGCTTACTTGTCTGTGATACTGCAAAGTATCTGATGTGTATCTGGAAAGTATCTGGAACGCTTTAACGTTCAACAAGAAGTGTGATCCTTCCTAACCTCCCAACGTGAGCTTATCTGCAACAGACCGCAGTTCTTAACAAAGCAGTAGGATTTCCAGATGCTTCCAGCTGGTGCATATGCAATAATAAGTATGGTTGCACAGACGATGTTAAAAAAAACAGATAAATTACAGGAAAGTGTAATCCTGGTTTTAATAATTGACAGAAATGACAAAAGATTTTCAGAGCACCATTCCAGTCTTAGGTTGACTTATATCCTATCTCTATTTGAGCAGGTGAGGATGCATCGTTGAAACTCAAGCGGCTGGAAGCAGAACTCAACCCTTTGCTGGTTTCCCAGTCCAACATAAACATCAATAAACAGGTACTGAGTGTTCATTCTTCCCAAAGTTACTGAGTGTAAAGTTTAGGTTTCAGTGAAATTTGTTACTTTCCTGCTCTTTAGCCCTGCCTATATTCTGTTTTTGGAAAACCCCCATAAAAGCTGACTAGATGCATGATAGAAATATGATAGAAATTCTCTGGGATCTTCCTGAATAACCTAGACTGGTTTACAGTCTGAGAGGTAGCAGTTGGCACCATATCTTGTTGGGAATACAGCTCCTTTAATTGAGAACAGATTTCCTCCTAAGACAGACAGCTTCTTGCAGGACAATTTCAGCCCCAAGGAGTCTCCATGCTAGTGCGTGAGAAAAACTCCAGGTTACTGGCTCCCTGACCAAACAGAAGAACCAAGTGCATTTCCATGAGTGATATGGAGCTGAACATCTGCTCCCACTCTGAGGCCCAGGTCATGTTCTCTAAAATAATTCACATGCAACAATCCGTCTTAGCAGCATCAAGGAAATACTGTATGCGCTGACAAGGTCCACTAGATGCCAGCAATTCATGGGAACACAGGGGATATTTTTTCGTTCCCTGTGCTCATGCAAGTCACCATCAGAAACTTTTGGGGTTTCAGCAATTCACAACACACTTTTTTCTTTTGCCTGGTTTGGTGGGGATTTTGGTGCTTTAAGTCTACAAACAAGCATGTTAGTGTGACCCTTGTCATCCAGCTGCATGCATACCTTCTGCAACCAACAAACAGATTATACCAATGGGGGAGAGGGAAACTAACATCATATTCCTCCTCCACTGTTCTTGGAATCAACTCCAGCACAGAATCTTCTTTCTTCTAGCTAGCAGTGATAATGAAGGAAAGCCTGTGACTAGTTACTCCTCCATCATTCCTAGATCTAGCTAAAACTCAACAACAGCAGACAGAATCCTGTATGGCCTTCTAATCATTTAATTGCTGTGAGACCACCGTGGGAGCCAATTTTTGGTTGAAAAGCAGGATGAAAAGGCAATGAGCTAATAAATAATGGGTCTTTTTTGCTCGCTCTTTAGTTGGCAGGAGTAGCAGAGCATTGTAGCTTACTGAGAGTATTGAGGAACACGCAGGTCCTCATGGTTGTTTCTATTTTCTGGCCTATGTTGAAGCACCTCACAAGGAAAAAGTAGTTACTTCTGAATGCTCACGTTTTCCTCAATGGCTTTCATCTGCCTTGTGCACAGTTCATGGCTAGTGTATTATAAAGATTACACAGTCTGTAAGAAGATTAGCCTTGGGGTTCTTTTCTGATGGCTCTTCCTCATAAACAGAAGTAAACACACTCAATCCTGATCAGTGTCTAAGTCTGTTTTTTATTGTGCTTCAGCTTTAAAAAATGATGAAAACAAGACCTCAAGTGATTAAGGAAATGAAGGTGTCTCAAACGATAATTAAACTAAAAATATGCGGACCCCCATGAGTATAGGTTATTTGTTCAACTTATGTATTCAGTTTATATTAACAAACAAATGCCATATGAATAGAACTAATGATTTTGTGCATGTTGGTACTTGCATAAACTAGGTTCTGTGTTAGGGAGTCTTACACTGTGATTTAAAAGTGTGGAGGGTTATAGCTGCCTTTGCATAACTGATGTGTGGATTTTTCAATATCAGACTATCCTATGCAGGGAACCCTTAAATCCAGAACAGATCAGCATGTACTTAACCTGTTTTGTTACCATTAAATGGATTCTTTTAAGAGTGCCAAGTTATGTTTTCTTTTCCTCAGTGAAGGTGCAACTCATTTAAGCTTTATAAATCATCATTTCCTTTGCACCCAGAAGCACAAAGTAACACAGGAACCCTGTGTTACGCGCTGCCGTTTCAAATGCTTACAAAATTGTGAATTTAATGCTCATATACAATAATGCAGATGTGGCCTAACTTAATTGTAGCTTTTAAACTTTTTAGAAAAGTTTTTTTGCAGAAATGCTTGTATGTTTTATTTCATTTTGTACCTTTTTCCATAGGCTGGGGGTGGCTCCACAGCCATTTGTAGCGTCTGTCCCTCACTGCTCAACTTATTTCCTTCCCACACTAACCTTAACCCTCCTTATGTACAAAATATTCATATAGCAAATAAGCAATTGTACCCGAGGGCTAAAACTTGCTAATTTTCTGGACTTCTCAAAATGGTTTAATATTTTACTATTACTTATGATAGCATAATGTAGGGATAATGCTGAAGTCTTGTGGGAGGACAGACCTTCCAACAAGCTCAGCAACAAGATGAGAACCACAAACCATTGGCTCTGTATTTAGCTGTAGAGGTTTTATCTCAGTGCAGTGGGTCCTATAACTTCCCCCCAAATGGCATTCTGAAATACCTTCAGATTCCTTTCATAAACTGATGATGCAAATAGTTTAAAATTCAGTTTGCTTTGCCAGCATTTATTTTCTTGCGTTAGGACGGCAGTGAAATATTTTGTTGGAAAATAATCTCCCTGTTTCATGTTTGAAACTGTAGTATGAATGGCCCTATTCTTACAAGAGAGTTGCTGTTGTTTTTGGCAACTTGCTGGACTGGAAGCTTGCAAGGTTGGCAGTGCCAAGATCTAGACAATCATGCTGGCACTGAAGGGAGCAATTAATTTCTAAATGCACAGGCATTCCAGTTTCTTGAGTTTCTGGAATGTAGGGAACAATGCAAGTAAAACTTCATTAGTGATTTTTTAAAAAATGGTATTTTGTAAGATAGATACTGAGCAGTAGATGGAAAAAAGTAGCTTGAAAACATGACTAAACTCCATAAACACACCCACAGCTGGAGAAGCACATCAGAACAACTCTGCTGCTCCTGGGACCAAGTCAGCTCTTCTGAGTCCTGCTTTCTCTCTGGCACCCTTTGTGGATGAGTTCACTTTTAAGGGCATTCTACAGGGGAGGGGGTAATTGTTCTATTGAAATCCAACTCTTGGAAGATTAAATACAACAGCAGACAGATTAAATGATCTGGACTTCGCTCAGCAACCATTGTCTTTACAAATCACTATAATTCTGGTTGGAAGGCAGAAAGAAACCAGAGAGGCAAAAAGAATATTGCCTCTCCCCATTTGGACATCAACAAGGAAGAAGAAGGAGAAGAGGAGGGAGCTCATTTGGATAAAATAGTATCTTAACAGGAAATGGATTTTTAATGTGGAGGTAAAATTGGAAAATTACTTTTTGCTACAAGCATTTACAAAGTTTATGGGAATCAAAAAAATTTCCCCTCACCCTGGCCCCAGTACCTTTTATTTTGTTTATTTATCAATACTTTATCCCACCTTTGCTCCCAAGGAGCTCAAGGCAGCATATACAGTTCTTTCTCCCTATTTTATCCGCACAACAACCCTTAGGTAGGTTAGCCTGAGAGACTGTGACTGGCCCAAGATCACCCAGTGAGTTTCATGGCTGAGAAAGGATTTAACCCTGGTCTCCCAGGTTCAACACTCTAACCACTATACCATACTCACTCTCTGTGTTTCCCTTTTTATCCCCGTTGTATACTTGCACTAATAAGCATGTGTTAATGAGCATGTGCCCCTCCGGTTTGGCTCTGGTTTCTTAATACAGTGTGTGTTCCAAAACATTAGCGAGCAGACCTTGTTCCTAGTCAGAGCTTTTGCAAAATGCTCCAAATTGTATATACTGCTTTTGAAACCACACATCTCTGATTGCACAGGATTTTCTCCAGTACACTGTATTCAGTCCTGCTTGTCTGTTTGAAGCGTAATTATTTACAGGTTCTGGTTTTGTGACTCCCGTTTGTGTGTCCTCTGTGCTGCTCCCGGTAGCTATTAATCTACCTAGATTCTCCCTAGAGAGATGCTGCTAATTAATGCACCTCTGTCACTTTGTAGCAGGAGGTGGTGAAGCTGACAGAGAAATGTCTCAACAATGCCATTGAGAGCCCAGTGAGTGCCTCTGTACGGCTGCCTCCAGACATCAAGAGCAACATTCTGAAGGCCCAGGCCGAGGCAGTGAACAAGGTAAGTGTTGTAATCCAAGCATTTGCCATTGTGATCAGTAAATGCACATTTCTGCAGTATTTTCTTTGAGAGACTTGGATCTTGCTAATATTCCTTGTGCCTGGTATGCAGATATTTTTTGTGGCTCCAGTTTTTGGAAGGCTAAGAAAATCCTGAGGGTGAAACTAATCTCTGTCGTCTTGTGCCCTCCCACTTTCTGTCTGTGGCTCTCATAGAATATTGATGAGTAGAGCTTTCCATTGTAGATGGCGTGCAAACCTTTTTCTCAGCAAGTGGTGGCTTTTTTTTTATTTAGCATGAGAGAACCGTCCCTTGGCCCCTCACACCTTTCCACATGGTAGTGTAGAATTTTTCTTCTTTGCTGCTCCCCTCCATTCTAAAAGTCTTGCAAAATCTGCAGGTTGGAAGATTTGTTCTTGCTCATTCTTTTTATTTTCCCTCTTGATAAAAAATACCCTCGCAGAATAAAATGTCTATCTGATCTATAGGCTTCACCTGACCGTACTTTGCTTTGGGGCAGAAAGATGTAATTACTGATAACAAAAAGAGCTGTGGAATACCTTTCTTTCTTTATTAAATAAACATTTTGACTGGAGTCGATGATGCGCATTTGCTGTAGTCACAATGTTAAATGTTAAAATAGTTTCCTGAAAATCTGATGGTTCAAGCTCTCTGTCCCCTTGTCATAATTGGACCTTATAAGTCACAGATGCTGCCACGTAAAAAGTTGCTGCATTCTCTAATTCTCATTTCCAAAGCTGTCAGTTTAATATTACTCAGGAAATTATATTTAACAGGCACACTATAGGATTCAGAGCCCAACTTGACTTTCAGATCACAAGTGATTGAATACGAATAAGTACTTGGGGTCATACTTGATGTGCTCATGCTATACAGAAGCATCAAAGTGAGATATCTCTGAATGCTAAGCAGGCTACAAGATACAGTATGGTTTTCTATCTCAGTATCCGTTCTGTGCAGCCTGGCTCCCTGCTGGTTTTGAAAGTGTAATAACTTTTGTTAATCAGGGCATTTGGAGATAGCTATGGGGAGTGAGTGATTTGTATCTGCCTGTTTTTGAAGCAACTATTTTGACCTTGCTGTGTGGTTGGTGTTTTGTTTTTGTTTGGTTTTTTTGTCTTTCTTCCTTTTATTGTGGAGCTTAGTATTATACTTATTTTGTATTGTAAACCACTTTAGAAAGCCTAATAAGATGCAAAGGTGGTGTTTAAATTTTAAAATAAATATGTCTTCGTATACGTTGCCCATGTAAAATGGGACTGTTTCAGTTCTGATCATTAGAACTCTATTCTGTTTCCTTTTCACAGTAAGCATGTAGCCTGTCCTTGACCTGTTGCAGAGGAATGGCCTTGCTTTTTATAAAATCATAAATCTCTGCAAAATTCTCAGTTTCTAAAGTGTTCTGTTATGTCTCTTTTCTTTCAGGTCATGAGGGAGGACAGCATGTCTGGCAACAAGAACACCAACCTTCAAGATGCTGCTGGCAGGTATAGGCACTGAGGGTGAATTGTGCTGAGGGATTCAGGTATAACTGCGCTCATGGCAGTGTGGGCAGTTTGCTTCAGTTACTCTGTGAATCAAGAAGCCACATGGGAAAGGTTCCCATAAAATTGGAGTTAGCTGGTAGTTTAGAAAGACTACTATTTCTGTTGTTATCATGAATGCTTAATTTACAAGTAGGCTTGACTGCTTGTCCCTTGAATTCATGAACCCAATGAAAGTGCTTAGCCCTTTAAAGAGAGAGAGAGAGAGATTACTTTTTCTCATTACTAGATTGGGAACCTGAGAGAGGGAGGATATCACCACCTGGCCTACAGATCAAATGCAAGTATATGGAGGGTAGAGGAATTCCCATGGCTTAGTGTCACTTCTTGGCTGCCCTTCTGAGAGAGGCAGAAAAGGAATTAGTTTCAGTGCACTGGTGTGTGATGTAAATGCCATGGGAAGTCCTGGCACCAGCAACTCTTGGCTTCCCGCAGGCTAAGGATTTGCTAACATTTTTGTCTGCTAAATTGGTACTAGATTGGGTGCATAAGATGGAAAGAGAGGTGGAATTCTGCAATTCTCTAATCTTGCACAGCTCCAGTGTAGAATTCAGTATCCTGAGAATGTTCGCTTTAGTTTTAAAATACTCTGTTTCTATCCACTCAGGCTGTGGGGATCTATTTGAATGCATGTGGGCAATTATATGAGTGTGGCATTTTTATTACACCTAGCATAGAAAGCTGCCTTACACCAAAACACAGTGTTTTCCTGTGTAGCCTAGTATTACCCATTGTGATTTAACAGCAGCTGCCCGGGGTCTCAGGCTGAGATACCTCCCCTGCTATTGGATTCTTCTAGCTGGAGATGACAGGAATTCAACCAGAAATCACCTGTATGTGCTCCCACCACTGAGCTGTAGTTTCTCTAAGATGTTCAGGGCGGTGCTACGTTTATTGTCAGAACAATCCTCTGAGGCCAAGCACGTGTGACTGGCCCAGGGCCACACAGGAAGCTTCGTCACTAAGAGGAGATGTGAGCTTGATTTTCCATGGTCATAATTGAATGCTGCTCAACTCTGCCATACATATAGCTCTCTCGAATGTGTACTCTTTCCCTCTGTTGTCGAGAAGAAGCATAAAAAATTATGCAGAATAAATTGGTTCCTGGTATATCTATCTATATACAGTCAACTTTATTTCATTTGCGCAGACTTACTTCTTCCTACGTCTAGCAGAATTATGCTTTATTGAAATCTAGTAAAGGTAAAGGGACCCCTGACCATTAGGTCCAGTCGTGGCCGACTCTGGGGTTGCAGTGCTCATCTCGCTTTATTGGCCGAGGGAGCCAGCGTACAGCTTCCGGGTCATGTGGCCAGCATGACTAAGCCGCTTCTGGCGAACCAGAGCAGTGCACGGAAACGCCATTTACCTTCCCACTAGAGCGGTACCTATTTATCTACTTGCACTTCGTGCTTTCGAACTGCTAGGTTGGCAGGAGCAGGGACCGAACAACGGGAGCTCACCCCATCACGCGGATTCGAACTGCCGACCTTCTGATCAGCAAGTCCTAGGCTCTGTGGTTTAACCCACAGCACCACCCGCGTCCTTATTGAAATCTACATTGCACTAAAGCCTTGGGCGCATGGTTGAAAATAGCCTAAAGCAGTGTTTCCCAAACTTGGGTCTCCAGCTGCTTTTAGACTACAACTCCCATCATCCCCGACCACTGGTCCTGCCTAGCTAGGGATGTTGGGAGTTGTAGTCCCAACAACAGCTGGAGACCCAAGTTTGAGAAGCACTGGCCTACACCTTGGCTTTTTATTGCTAATGCAAAGGTTTGTTCACTGGAGAATAGTGGCAAAGGTGGTATGATTTATATATATGAGATCTTAGAATTCCTATGACATGCTCATAGTCAAACTTTTGGCTCTGGTTTGTTCAGGAGCATTCTTCTGTCTGGAAAAGTTCAGAACAGCCCTCTGAGAGCCCACAGCCCCGTGTTCCAGGAGTCGAGAGAGAGGCTGAAAGTGCTTCCTATCTCCAATGCCTTCATTCCGTAAGTCCTCTGGGAGGGAATATTCTTAAGGCAGGGAAGCAGCAGGAAGATTGCTTAGAGATTAAGTCTAGGAAAGAATAAAACAGCTCAGCATTTGAGTGGCTCACTCAGTTAATCCTAGCAATTTCTAGCCAGGTTAGTCATTTTGCTTGTCTGCCAGAAACCCAGGAACAATTAGTATGGCTTATTCACAGTCTAAACAATCAATACCAGAGGAACAGAACTCAACGTCTTAGTGGAGTGCTTCCTCTTGGGCACTGTTGCTGTCCATCCAGCCCCGTGACAGTGTTGCCATCCTATTTATAACACAAAATCAATACGAGAAATAATTTTTAAAGGCATTATAAATTCGGTTTTGCATTTCTTCACAGCCTTTTCAGTTGTGGCACCCAGAATATGGAGCAACCTTCCATCACTGTATGCTTTAAGAAAAGCAATGAAAATAGTTTTATTTCTGTGAGTTTTTTTCTGGGTAATTGTTCTTTTTCATGGATTCCACCACATCTACTGCTCTGAAATTTGATTGTAGCTACTCCTGGATTTTTGTTTATTAGCCACCTTTATGTAGAAAAGTGGATAAAAAGCCTTAGGAATAAAATAAAATCTTAAGCTCCCTTAGCTTTCTGAAGAGGACCAGTTGTTGTTTCAGCTGTAGCCCTGCACTACTTAGTAAAGGGCAATATCTAAAGATAAAAGATTGTGGTGGTGTGCTTCAGGGCATATTAGAATTGCTTCATTCTAGCTGCATCATTGCTTACTTCCATGGAAACCAATATGCTAATGAAGAGTCTTCGTATCTTTACTAATTGAGTTCTCTCATACATTCACTGAATACTCTTCTCATGGCTTATGGTTGGAATTATAACCAACTCTGCTGTGCCTCTAATTTGCTCATTTGTTTTGTTTTGTTTCTAAACCATTAGTCCTTTATTTAATAACATGGTCCTTGCTGAGTTTGCAAAAGGCAAAGTGTTCCTCTCTCTCCTCCCCTTCCTCCTGCCTTTTTACTGATTGATACAAATTTTTACACCCTGTAAACCCAAAGAACTGTCACATCTGAGGTTTCACTGCTGGGAGAAATAGGATCAAAGAATCATTTGTGCATAAGAAGGAATGAAATGATTGCATGCGAGAAAATGTAAAAATACAATATCAGTTAAGACAGTTGTATGAAACCACGGCAATTATCCATCTTTTCATGACTTCATATGTTAAATAGATCTCTGAAAGCATTGTTGCCATATAGATTGTCCTTTTTGCATGTGCCTGAGAGTGGACAGAGCTTTTGGCATCCTCTTATCTGGCCATTACTTGGATTCCTGTAAAGGAGTGTGTGCTGAATACTCTGGAATAATGTCTTTTTGCAGCCATCTGTCCGCAGCACAATGCATTTTAGGGGGCTTGCCTGAGGCAGCAGGTGCTAAGATGCTGTCGTTCACATGACAAAAGACTTCAAAGGCACCCTTTGCTCCCAGGCAATAATCTTTTCTTTGCCATGAGGCACAGTGATCATTTGTCATGTCTTCAGATTGTTTGTGAAGAGCAATACTGGTTATTTTGCACATGCTGTGCATGATGGTGGACGTGTTTTCATCTTGCAGGAATGAATTAAATGAGGATAATGCTGCCTCTAGCCCTGAGGATTCTTTGAGTCCTCCTAATCTGGCTCCTACAGAGGAGGCTGTTATTGTAAAGGTATGTTGTATCTTTGTGGGGACTAGTGGGTTTTCCAGCATGAGTCAGTTACAATTGCAGCACAGAAGAATAGGGGCTGCATACAAAACACTTAGTTGTGCATTGAAACATGCAGCAACATTCCTTTTCTAACTGCAGCGTTTCTTGATTCACCCAGACACTTTGGCTTTGTTCAGGCATACCATTAAGCCATAGCTAAACATTACTGTGTGTATGAACTGTATGCACTCCCCATCTCGTTTCTCTCTCTTATTCAAGGAAAGCCCAAGAAGATTGGGTGTGTCTGCTTCTGTTTCTGGCTAACTGCAGTTTATTATGTATGAACTCCGGGACAAACTATGGTTCGTGTTATCTGTGGTTTATTGAAACAAGTCAACTTCAGATTGTAGCAATTTTGACTTATTTGTTTCAGTAAACCACAGCGCTAATCATCGAACTTCCAATCTCCTCCTCTTGGCTGTGCCAAGGGAAGAGGGTTCAAGCCCAAGGCTCATGCAAGAAACTCATAAGAACAGCCTGCTGGATCAGACCAAAGTCCCATCTAGTCCAGCATTCTGGTTTTACAGTGGCCACCCATATGTGTATCAGCAGCCCACAAGCAGGAACGGAGCACAACAGCACTCTCCACACTTGCAATCCCCAGCAAAGAGAGGCATATTGTATTCTGACAGTGGAGGTGGAAACAATAGCTATTGTGGCTATTAACCATTGGTACCTTTATCCTCCATTGATTTGCCAAATCGTTTTAAGCCATCCAAGTTGGTGGCCATCTCTTCCTCTTGTGGGAGCAGATTCCATAGTTTAGCTGTGCACTGCGTGATGTTTAAAATTATGGACAAGCTAGGATTTTGAAAGCCTTCCATAAAAGTCACTATTCTCTCAAACTGAAGAGCTTGTGTATAGGAAACCTTCATTACATGTGGTTTGAGCTTCCCATTGCATGCAGTTTAGGGTAGCAACAGTGGGATTCTTTGCTACTGTATTTTATTGTTTCAATGGCTTAATGAAAAGTGTATTCTTGTATACCAAACCAACATATAAGAGGAAAAGATTCACAAGCTTCATCCTCACAACTTGCAGCTTTTTCAAAAGTGGATGAGATAGTAGAGGGGGAAACCAGCAGTTCCACCCGGTGACAGATTGTAATTTAATTAACTTCTGTTTTGCAGAACTCTCCAGAGGACTTAGAGATTTTGTTAACATCACAGGCAGAGAATCTAATTGACTTTACAGAAGCCATGCCTCGGGTAAGAGTGGAAATTAAATGGAACTCAATGATTTCATTGTGCTGTTGATAATTTTAGAAGGAAAACATGATTGATTTATGCTTCCATCATTTGCACACAAGGCATCTGTAGTTCCAGTTGATACTTGTCTAAGCTGGTTTCTCATGTAATAATTCTTTTCTAAGTGAGCCTTTGGGCTAGTTGAGTTACATTAGAATCCTGTACTACATGTGCATGCAAGCAAAATTCTGGACTGTCTGCAAGTCCTGCCTAGGCAGTAATTTTTTTCTGCCAGCCCATGACCCTCCTTTCTTACTGGTATCTTTAAAACCTTCCTTTGAGCCAAACAAGTATCTGACAGAACAAAATGTCTACACGTGGTGAATGTTAAGAGAGCCGTTGAGAATTACATTACATGCAAACCAATGGAAGGAATGAGTCCCACTGCATCTGGGTGGTTTTGGAATAATTTTCTGATATGAGCTTGCTTCATTTTAAGAAGTCTGATACAACTATTCTGGGATTAGTACTTAGAGTAGAACCCACTCTCCTGATTCTCCGTGAGTGAAGAAACAAGCCATCTGTCTGCTCTCTTGGCTTCCCTGGGCTCCTTTGGAGAATAGGGTGCCACCATTCATTCATTTCCTTTTCCGCCAGGGATTTAAGGCCATGGGTAGTCTCTTCAACCTCAGTGATGTATAGAGAACATGGCTACCTCTTGGGATAGCCTTTCTTCTAGCCCTAGGCGTTTTGAGGAGGGGTACCAGTGATACTGCCTGTGCTGCTGTTCAGCTATGTGATCTCTTTGACGTAATGAGGTGATAAAAGAGAGGGGAGAGCAGTGGAGAGCCTTGGGAGAGCAATAGACAAACACTTCCTATGTCTTTCTGTGATTCTAAGATCATTTTTGCTTCTGGGTTTTAGGTGTCTTCACCACCAACAGTTTTGCCCAGGTGGTTGGTGCCAGTAAGTATATTCACTAATTCTTCAAAGTGATATATATGCTTTTATTTTTAAGCATGCATTCAGGTGATTGTTTTAAAAATAACTCACGCCTAACCAATAGTAACAGTAACTGAACAGTATATTTTAACCTGAATCATGGAAGTCCCTTTAAAAAAAAGAAAAGGCTTTACTGTGGTTCTGTGCAATAAATTTCTCAAAACCCATCACTTATATTTCATAGCACTGAAGATAAACTGCTTTTGCCATTCTCGTTTCATCAGTGTTTCCTTTTAGTGTTTGTGACAGTTATGGTGCCTTGGGAGCCTAGCTCTACTCCAAAGCAGCTGTGCTGTCTCTATATTCAGGGTTTTCCTTCTAAAGTAGATGCTAGGGCAGTGGCAGGCAAGAGACAGTGACATTTCATCATCATGAGAAGACAACATCTGATGATATGGGCAGCTCCTCTTACTCATCTTCACAATGCTGTCTTCTTCAGTGACCAGAAATAACCCTTCCTGGCAAGTTCAGTATTTCCTTCCTCTGCCCTCCACCCTTGCAAATTGCCTCCATGACTTTTGTCATCCAGAGTTTGGAAATAAGCCCAGCTGGGAAAACAAAAACAAGGTTGGGGCACTTAGCCTTCTTCCAGCCCATCGGTCCACCTCTGTAAGCATCTCCCCGTAACTGCAGTATCTTGACAAACACATTTTTGGGACCGTGTACTTGAGAGAATACATGGACCAGGTTGCTTTGTGTGACCTTACTGACCTTCCTTTGGTTTTCGTTCTGTAGAGTGGACTGGTTTCCAATGGGCCTTTAGGGAATGATGTTGCCTTATCTCTTAAGGCAGTGAAAGGCAGCACTGAGGCACTGACCATCTCTGCTGGCTCCCCACCTCCACTTTACTCGCCAGAAATCATGCCCAGGTAAGTCTTTTCTCCTTGCTCCTACATTGGGTTAAGGGAATGCTATGCTACTTGAATTCTAATTTGAATCTTATTTTATTCCATGTTGGGGAAGGTGTTTTTTTACTAGTCCAGTTCTCCTATTAAACACTGGGAAGCACAATAATATTTTGCAATTCACTATTCTTTTACCAAGCGACTTTTACCAGTGGCTTTCTGTCAGTCTTTGGGGCTCAGATTTGTCAGTCTATGTAACTGCTGCTGCATTTCAAAGAAATGCATGTACTACTAGGGCATTTTGTCAGAAGTTAGCATTGTGGGCATTCCGCTTATCAGCATATGCACTTCACTGCAGATACTAGTAAAGTTTTATCATTGTTGGCTGTATGTGGCAAAGATGATTCTACTAATAGTGGGCAGCTCTTAATTTGATCATTACAATATTTACCCTTGGTGTTTCCCATGTAAAATAACACTGCATTGGCTCTGATAGATATGAATTACTTTACCTCGTTTGGAATTGTTTGCTCTCCCATCAGGTCATTGAATTGGTTGGCTGAGTTCATTCAGTTGCAGGACCCCTCTTCTGAGTAGGACCCTCCCCTTAAATCTCCCACACAGATTGTGTGTTGCTTTCATTTCAGCCCTGCTGCAGAAGATGTTACAACAAGGCCGAAATGTTTACTTACCACTGAACTCTGAGCTTTGACAGAGTCTCATCTTCCTAGCATCTGCAACGTACTCCTGAAATGGACTTAACCTGGAATTGACCCATGCTCAGACCATGGTTAAAACAAAATGCCTGGCAGTTTTACTGTGGATTCATGCAACTGGAAATCTAGTATGAAGAGCTGCTGGGAAGCCTGAGCACCTTTTGTAAAGTACACTGGAACACACATTCTGACGCGTAATGAAATCTGCAAGGTTTCCATCCACAGCAGTGCTTTTGTCTGTTTATAAAGCTTCTTGCTGCTTTAGGGGTGTAAATAAAGTCATCACTGTGATGAACGAGTTAGTAAAGGGGAGGATAGGAACTTCTAAGGCCACCTGCTGGTTGTTGCTATAAAAAGCAAGTAGTGCTAATGGTGTTTTTATAGAGCAAGCTCTTCTTTCTTAACATCTCCTTTGAATCCTCTTTTGTACTGATATCTGTCAAATGTTCTTGGCCTTAATCCACTTTCTAGACTTTGCACTTTTGCTCACCATGTATGAAAGAAACTGAATATGCAGCACCTCTATAGGTTACCCAACTGGCAGGTTCCGCTCTCTCTAGTCAAAGAGGCAAAGCAATTTTCTACCAAACACTTTTAGGCTACCATAGTGTGTGAGTGTAACTGTTCCACATTTTGTCCCATTCTCTATAACATGTGTCTAAAATACTGCTAGTGTGTAAACTTCTGCTGCAGAAGAGCTTCAGAATGGAAAGGCATGTTCCCTTGCGGCTTTTCACTGGCTTCTGTTTGGAAAGTTCCTTCCAACGAAACTGAAAATTGTTTTAAGGTATGTTCTATGAACTTGTCAATAGCTGATTTCTGTACTATAAGTACAGACTAATTAGAATTACTGCCTTTTTTCCTATGTTCCACTACAATTTTTTTTCTTCAAATGAGGTTGCAATTGGCAGGTTTTACATCTTGATTTTCTAGTCTAGTCTAGAATGTGTCTAGAATGTGTTCAGACACATTCCAGTAGTTCACCTATCTTCTTCAAATTAGACCAGTGACTGGACATTTAGTGAAAGAGTCTCCCTCAGTATTATTGAAGTGCTAATAGTTTTGGACCAGTGGGGAAATCTTTTTCTACTACAAACTCAGGGAAATTGCTGTCCATTGGTGGAACTACATGAATCCCAAGTTTAACTCATGCTTAGCATTTTTTTGTTTGTGGACCAATTTCTCCATGGGCATTGAGAGCGAACAATAAAACTTGGTAGGACACAGTTACTGGTTAGGACACGATTCTATTGTTAATGTTCAAAAAATAACTTTATTCTTTTGGTTTTCAAAAAAGACAAAAAATGTAGAAATGTGATCATCTTTATCTTCCCAAAATGGCTCTCAACTCGCTGCCCAGTTGGAAGGGTAGGCTTAAAGAATTGGAGCAAGTTCGCTTAAACTTGATTTATTTAGTGTTGTATCTGTTTCAAGAAAACATTTTATGGTGCAAGAAACCTTCCTTGTTTTGGGGGTGGGTTGACACAGGCTAATGAACCAATACACTATGAACAGCTTGATCACCCTTCCCTTTCCCCATTCTTTACTTGTTAAATGCTGCTTCTGAAATAAGAGCAGTTGCAATGCTTTTTATCTGTAGCATTGTGAGGATCGAATTTCATTTTTAAAGTATGCTCTGAGTGTAGATTATCAGCAAACTGGAGAAGAAACTGCCTAAACCATTTCAAACAATCTGGAGGTAAAATCCAAATCACCTCATGAGTTTTATCAGTAATTTTAACAGAAGAGTGTATTTTAGATGCTACAGTAATTATTTTTAATATACCCCCGATTACAAGAGAGTGGAAGTAGAAGAAAGGTTAATAAACGGTTTGCTATCTAGAATGTTAGTGAAACTTCCTTGAGTTTCCTAGATTGCAGGTATAGCTAGTTTCTAAAATGTTGCATGTTAGGGTTGTTAGAGAATGACTACTGAACAACAACAAAATTTGTGTTACTCTGTGTGATTTAGAGTCCTACGCAAGCCAAGCCAAAAACAAAGGAAAAATGGAGAGATGCTCAGATGTAAGAAATTGTTCTCATTTCCACTACTGTAAAATTCTGAATTACTAGGAAGTCTTAGACTACAATATTGCTGACCACTATAGCTATCAAATGTATTTTTAAAAATATATAGCCAAAATTGATTATTCATTTGACTGATGGAGGATTACTGTGCAAGACACAGATCTCATGATCTATATTTATATTTTATTTAATGGTGGACCTACATGACTTGCAAAGTAGACAGTCTTTTTCCTAGAAACAAATGCCTATTCCTGTTCACAGTAAGAAACTGGGTATGGTATATAGCCCTTGTTATTGCCATGCAGTTCATGATGAGATGTCATCAGTATTCAATGGTTGTGTTGTACAAAAGAAATAATGCTTATTGTGTCATGCAAACACTGTCATATGAAAGGTGCAGTTATCACAGAGGGAACTCAGTCTTTCATAAATGCAATATGTGTTAGTGGAGGTGAGCAGTAAAGTTGCTCGCCTGAACATTTGGCTATAAGACACTTGACGGCATATTTGCAGATTACTGTTACCTGATGTTAGAAGGATTGTGCTGGTTGAGAGCAACCACCATATTGAGAAATGCTTGGAAAGTAGCTTTTGTTCTGCCTATTGCAGGGGTGTGGAACCTGGTGCCCTTTAGATGTTGCTGGACTACAAATGGAGTTGGAGACATCTGAAGAGCCACAAATTCCCCAGCCCTGGCCCAATGCATGCAGAATTTCACTTTTGTTTACAGCAACTGATCATAAACTAGTTCATGGGCTGACCATGCTTAGAGTTCATACATTTACCAAATGGCAATTCTATCTACATGCTAAAGGAATAAGTGCCAGCCTTGGCCTCCAGCTCCCCAACAACAGCAACAGCTTTAGATGGAGTCCTATACATGTGTAAAGCCAATGGAGAATCATGCCTCTGTGTAGAGTCTGTAGACCACACATCTTGTATGTTACAGTACATGCACAGTAGAGTTTGTAAGGAGGTTCACTCCTATCTATCTATCTATCTATCTATCTATCTGGTGAGCTAGACATTGTGTTTCACTAGTGATTATGGCTGTTTTGTTCTCTGGTGCAAACACTGAATATCAACAGTCATCCTCCTGGAACAAAATGTTCAACTTTTTTCTTACTGTGAAATTGATGGCCCTGGGGGAGGTATGGCATTCCGCATGCATCAGAGAATAGGGAGCATTCTACTGCAGCACCCCCAGCAGAAAGGTTTGGTGACTGATTTGTTTATCCTCTTACTTCCCTCAACTGGACAATCTTACTTTAAAGTATGTAAGATTTATTATTTTGAGTTAGAGTATTTTGTTTGTTTTTAAAAAATCACACCCACTAACTGCTGTATTTGTAATTCTTTTTAAATGATGTAGAGCTTGACACTAGCTCTGAGTATAACTTATTTGTTTTTTTAAGTATTATATATAAGGAACACTGTGTTTCATGGTAACATATATAAAATGTGCTACAGTAACTGCACTGAACTGAACATCTGTATATGGGAACTGTGATTTGTAGTCCACTTGGAATCAGTCACAAACTGTTGTAGTTTATTTCTAAATATAACACAACTGTGCAAATTGACTGCCTCTATCTGTTTTTCTTTTACAATAATTTTGCAATGTGCAAACAATCTGCTTCATTCCTGCATTTTTGCCTGTCCCTAGCAGCCCCCCTTATCTTGGGTGAAGTTCTGTGTTTCTCATACAGCACTGACAACACACTATTTCCTGATGACCTCTTATATGAATCATACCAAGTAATAGTTGCACCCAAGGAGAGAAGTTCAGTCTTAAGATTTCTACCCACAATTTTGTCTGGAAAGTGAATTAATTGATTAGCTGACCTAGAATTAGGCCTTAAATTTTATTCCAGAATCCAAATTGCTTCTTAGATCAACAAATTTGACCTCCACTTCATTCTAAGTGGGTACACTGATTCTTAAAAGTGTTTTTACACAATTGCTACAGGCAAAGTGCAACATTAAGTCTAAATCAAATGGTGACTAATGACCAGCAATATTGCCAACAATTTAATAATATATGCTTCTGTAATTATTGTCCAACTTTAAATCCTTCATCAATCATGCATTGCTTCTCAGATACAAACAGCATACATACAAAAAATGATGCTTATATAGTTTAATCACAAAAACATAGTAATATAATTTTATGTAGTTTTATCACAAAAAATAAATGTCAAAGTCTAAAAATATAAAAATAAGATCACTTATAAAGCTCACCATGTGCTGTTTAGTGGCAGCTAAACTTTTAAAGACAATTTGAAGAGCAGCACTTCTGAAACTGATAAGGCATACAGCAAGCTTTTACAATAGCTGTGTACTTTGTAACCTTGTTTTCTGGCAAATGTCAGGAAAGGTTAACTTCAAGGGACCATTTTCCATCTCTGATTGAGCACAGCAGATTTCAAGATTCACCAGTGGGAATGTCCAAACAAAAAATATCCTTCCTTGGGGACCAGCAAAGTACTGTGATAGTCCCATACAAGCACCAGAATTGGTTTTCAGCATAATATTAAGTTACTATAGAATCATAGAATTGTAGAGTTGGAAGGGACCACAAGGGTCATGCAGTCCAACCCCTTGCAATGCAGGAATATATTCCCCAGTGTGGGGCTCAAACCCATGACCCTGAGATTAAGAGTCGCATGCAGCCCCAGCTGTGGCATGCACATACCCCTTCTGCAATTAGTTTTGAAAAAAGCTAGGGGGAGATTATCTCGTTTCCCCACTTAAACTCCAGGTAGATCGCATCTTCCAATAGACTGGCAAAAAGGGGGGGGCACCCTCCCCCCATCCAAAGCCTAGCTACTGGGGAAGGATGGAGTGAGTGTATGCACATCTGTGCACTCTGCCTTCCCTGGCTTAGGGAGAAGCCTGCTTGCCTTAACATATCTTAACTACAGGGGAATTAACTTAATTTTGGTTCTTTTTCTAGGGGTCTAAAATTAATTAGCAGGGCCACTTTATATAGAGATGATGGGGTGGTGTAGATTCAAGTGGTATGGCAAAGCAGCTAAGAACTAAGTTGTCCACTGGTTTCAACATACCCTTGTGTACACCTAGGTAAGACAGAATCTTTTACCAGCACCCCTATCTGCAACTTTGGGATAACAACTCTGATCCTACCTTACAGGGCTGCTGTAAGGATTAAGAAGGTAACCTAAGAAGGGCTTTAAACACTCTAAAGCAATGCTTCCAAAACATTTTCTCATGGACCACTTGAAGGTTGCTGAGAGTCTTGGTAGACTGATTAAGGATTTTTGTGCTGTTGTAGCAACTGTAATTTGCTAGGCTGGCTGCAGTATGATTTTTAATTGTATTTTTATTGTTCCTTTTGTTTTCTGTATATTGTATTCCAATTCATATGCCATAGATTTCAAATTGTAATTCAGTAAGAATACAATATAAGGCATAAAAAACAATTAAAAATCAACACGACTATTGATGTTCCATCTTCAACTATAAATCCAGAGCCATGTTGCAGACCACCATGGGCCACAATTTGAGCAGCTTTGCTCTATATAAATAAAATAATTAACTGTAGGGACAAGCAGCAGGTTTACCGGACGCTTTTTCTGCATTCACAATGAAGCTGCTTAATCCAAGCATGCAGGCCCAAACCAATTCATTGAAAATAGCAGCATGGTTTATTTCCCTGAGTGAGTGGCTCCATGAAGTGGTAACGCTGTCATTCTCAAATACTTAGATACTTCATATTCACATGACATTTTGATTTCATGACAAAATGGGTAAAATACAACAGGGTGTATTTTTGTTCTCACTCCTTAGTATGTGTATATGCGCCATTTAAATTTTGTCTAGCTCCATTTGCCAAAATGAAATTGAAGAGGAACTTGACAAAGGTTTACCTCCAATAAGCAGCAGCACAGCAGAAGACTCACTAATGTCCATGGAGGCAGAAGACTCACAAATGTCCACAGAGGCAGGCGTCAGATCAATGAAACTTGCATTTTCCTCTGTAAAGTCCTGTTCTCTTGGTAGGTTTAGGTAGGATGTTCTCTCCCTCTCGGACAATATGCATGCTTTCTCATTTGCACTCAGTTCTGAACTCGAAGTGGTTTGGTGTGAGCAAAATCCTGGCTCCTCCCGAGACAGGTAAAAGGTTTTCATTTCAATTTCAGTGCTACTGTCGTTGCTGAATGTCTGGTATGAGGGCTCCTGGTGAATATACTCACAGAAACAGGCATGCTGCTTAGAGATGGCCAGTAGCTTTGAACAACCCATTTCTTTTTGATGCAAATAGCTGAGTGACTTCCTTGAAGAACCAGCAATCCCTTGGAAGCCATATCCAATCCCCAACATGCAGTGAAAAGCTTTGGATGAAGGTTCTGTTGTCCAAGCCAGTTGTTTCCACATCTGAGATGGAAAATGGTATTTCCACAGAATACTGCTTGGCCTAGTATTAGAAATTCCTCCGCCAAAGAGCAGCATGGAATCTTCAAATATTAAAGCTGAGTGTCCCACCACTTTAGGAGGCCCATGACTAAACACAAGCACAACAGAGAACAAGGAACACAGATCAGTAATGTTTATGCTGATGAAAATGAGGTAGGATTTTAGTTTCTGTTTGGTCAGCACTATACAGCACCATTAATTACATAAGATAGAGGGAACTGCACTGAATGAAGGTATCTGAATGTATAATGCTCCCTAAATTGGCTGTTACGGATGATTATGCAATAATTCTTGGTCAGCCCAAGTTGAATATACTTTCTTTTAAAAAGTACAAACATTTGTGAAACTGCCCTAATTTTTAAAAAGTTACCTCCTCAAAAAGTCTCGGCCTGATTCTGACAGAAATGTGTGGCTCAGTACAGTGGTGCCTCGCAAGACGAAATTAATTCGTTCCGCGAGTTTTGTCGTCTTGTGATTTTTTTCGTTTTGCGAAGCACGGTGTCGGGAAAGTTTTGGAAAAGCTTCAAAAATCACCAAAGTCTTTAAAAACCTCAAAAAAGGCTACCAACCGCGTTCTATGAGTTGCTCCTCGAAGTCAAGTCGCAACTGTATTAACGGTGTTAAGAAAAAGGAAACAAACTTGCAAGACGTTTCCGTCTTGCGAAGCAAGCCCATAGGGAAAATCGTCTTGCGAAGCAGCTCAAAAAACAAAAAAGCCTTTCGTCTGGCGAGTTTTTTGTCTTGCGAGGCATTCGTCTTGCGAGGTACCATTGTATATAAATGTAATCCTCCCTTATCACAGCATTGTAATTTTGTATATCAGGGCTTGACTTCCCACGGCAGCCTCTTCCAGAACAAGAGACCTTGCCCAAGAAATGCATTAGAAATGCCTTCTGCTTTTCAACACCGTTCTTTGGATCACAGAGAATGTGACTAGAATGATGCCAACATGTGCATTATTAAAGCATGAGTTCAACAGCTTATAAACAGAGGTGGGGAACTTTTGACCCTCTGGATGTTGCTAGACTACAACTCCCACCATACCCAATGAACTGGACACACTAGATGGGGCTGATGGGGGTTGGGAGACCCACAACATCCAGAGCACCACACATTCCCTACCCCACGTTAGAAAGGGAACCAACTTGCTGTTCCACAAAGTACAAATACTGCTTAATCCACATCCCTCAGAGGCAGCCATCATAGCTGCCTAGCTCCCCGAGACACACATATTTTTAACGTTTCTAATTTTGGGTAGTTTTATCTACTCCATTCTCAAACTACAGCTTGCTGAAAATGCTGGTTAATAGCTCTCAAAAGATTTTACCTCGTTCTGATACTAGACCAGTTGGCAGCCATGAAATCCCACTTCCAGAAGTCTTTTTGTTCACTCAGACCCATCAGCCCTCCAAACAAGTACATGTTGTTGCCATGAACCACAGCTGAGTGGCCATGTCGAGGGCCTGGGCTACCACCGTAAGATACAGCTGGTGTCCACTGTTTTTTATCTGGAGGAAGAAGATTACAGTCCATTTCTGTTTCAACATAGGGGCAGGGAACCTTTTCCAGCCCAACATCTACATTCCCTTCTGGGGCTTGCATGCCAGTGGGGTAGGACCAGAGACAAAAATCAACAGATGTGACTAAAGGCTGTGCACAGTTCCCCAGATCCAAATCATTTCAGGTGGTGAGCTGATGTTTAATAAGGGTTTCCAAAAACCTAACTAAACATACGGTTGGGAGGGGAGCAGGGGAAGAAGTTGTGTCTTGTCCTCTTTCTCAGTGGGGAGCAGGAGGGTTTAATCCTGCAGAGTACTCCCTCACAAGTGCCTTTACCACAGGAATACAAATTCAGATGTTTCTACATATCCACCATCCTCCTTCAAGGCATGCAAATGACATCCTGTTGCTGTTACACATTCCAGACAGGCATAAGCATTTGAGGAGGGCATGCATGGAGCAGGGCTCTTAGAGGTATGGCCTGAGAAGAGTCTAGAGGACCAGGTAAAGAGGCTTGAAAGGTCATATTTGGTCCATAAGCTTGAAGTTCCCCCATCCCTGGTTTAATTCAATACCCAGATAAACATGGAGCCGAAGCCAGCTACAGAATTGCATTTTCATTCTCATTTTAGATGTTTCAAAAGGGTTTTGTATCATAACCACCAGCCACTTCAGTAGGGATGGGGAGCAGGATCCAAAATTGCCCTACCCACTGCTGGCCACTTTGACAGAACTGTCCACCTGCCAGTCACATGACATCAGGGGATTGAGTTTCAAAGGAAGAACCCAAAGTACACTCTTAAATTCAAGCTGTGGCTGCAAAGAATCAAAGGAAATTCTAGCTGTTTCCTTTCTAACTAATTGGGTGGTTGCTAAATGTAAAACACACACACACAAAAAATACCACTTTGACAGGTGGGTAGGGTGACAGAAAAAGTGCAAAATTCTACCAGCAGCTGGAAAGGAACAATTGGAAGTGTACAGAGTGTTCTACCAATTTTTCATTTTCAAGATGGCTGTGCAGATTTACCTGTTCCATGGCTGATGCCGTATGACACCAAGTGATGGCTGCAATTTGGGCCAAATCACACCACAGCCCAAGGAGGATGCCCAGTAAGCCTAATAAGGACACAAGCCAGAGGTTCCTCACTGCTGGGTTGCAGTAACATGCCTACAGAGAAAGCTCAACTTACTTACTTAGACAGAAAGTCCAGAATTCTTGAGAAGCACCCTTAAGGTCAACGTATCCACCATACATGTACATGATGCCTTTGTAGACAACTGCACTG
Organism: Podarcis vaucheri; assembly: GCF_965113315.1. Lineage (NCBI taxonomy): Eukaryota > Metazoa > Chordata > Lepidosauria > Squamata > Lacertidae > Podarcis > Podarcis vaucheri. Next base: position 92,774,656 of record NC_138759.1, read on the forward strand.
TGGCCCTTCCGATTAACTGGAGCCGTTCCCTGCAGAGAGGATAGTAATGAAACAACTACCATTAACAGTTGTTGCCATCACATCTATCCAAGCAGACCCCCCCCCTTACTACTTCCACTTAAAAATGCATTCACACTGGCCTTGTAAAACATCAGTAACTGACACCTTTATGAACATCAGTACAGTGGTACCTCAGGTTACAGATGCTTCAGGTTACAGATGCTTCAGGTTACAGCCTCCGCTAACCCAGAAATAGTACTTCAGGTTAAGAACTTTGCTTCAGGATGAGAACAGAAATCGCATGGCAGCAGCGGGAGGCCCCATTAGCTAAAGTGGTGCTTCAGGTTAAGAACAGTTTCAGGTTAAGAACAGACCTCCAGAACAAATTACGTTCTTAACCCAAGGTACCACTGAGCATTTCTGTTCATACAACCACTTGATGGGTATGGGACGGGCTTGTTGTCAGTTGAAGGAGTAGAGAAAAGCAATGAACAGCTGTGAGAGTTACTCATATTCCACTGCACTGCAAAAGCAAGCATGGTGGTGCCTTTGGAAAGGGCATGCTATCCAAACTTTTCTAACCAGGAAGGCAGAGTTAGTTACATGGTCAATCTACTCCAGAATCACCTACTACTATAAAAATTAGGTAACAGAAAATTCAAGTCCAGAATGAGCAGTAGGAGCACTTCTAATAATAAATAGCTAGTGCAATGAAGTACAAGAAATGTAGTGTGCCCATGCAGTGTTTCCACCAGAAGAAACCACCCTAACTATAGAGAAGGGCATCATCTAGGAAAATAAACCCCTCTCAGAAAAGGATGGATTAGCAAATAGTTGACGGGGGGGGGGGCTGCAGGTTAAAACTGGCAATGACATCATAGTTGAGGCTGTGCCTCAGATAATTCACCAGAAGCAACAACCCTCAGAAACAGTTGCATGTTTCCTTCAGGTTTGTTTGAATAGTGAGTCTTCAAAGTGCTTTCCCCCTGAAAAAAGTGATAATACAGCACTGTTTGCAAAGTTGGTTAGGACCAAGTGTGTCTGATGGAGGATGAAAGCAGCCTGGAAGCTCTTAACAACAAAGAAATAAAGCTCTGGTACAGTTTCACAGGAGAAAAAGTTGGAAAGGCAAGGCTGCCTCTGTTCACCCTTTGACTAAGCCCCTACTACTGCTGCTGCTTAGGAGGGAAGGTAGTTCAAAACTTGAAGGAACAAGTACAGGCTGCCCCCACCACACAAGACCTTGATCCTTGATGTTAAGAGCTCCCTGAACCTAAGCTCTTGGTTGTGTGTGTGCTTGTCTTCATGAAGTGTGGCAGCCTAAACTTCCCTAGTGCCCCATGCTTCTAAATGGTATGCCTGGTTTTCACCAAAATAGTCTTTTCTTATATACATGAAGAAACCCTGGTATTTATTAATGAAAAATTATATAGCTAACCTTTAACATTATCTGGGCAGCTCACAATCTATAAGTAATTTGGTATAGAGAGTACCATACGTAATTTGGTATAGAGAGCAGTTATAAATGTGCTACATCTTATAAACAAAGAAATACTCATAGGTTGTGTCCAACTGTGTTGCTCAGCTGGCAGTAAAGTCAGTAGAATGGGGAAGGAAGCCATTTTCAGCTGCCCCCCCCGCCCTAGTACAGTGGTACCTTGGGTTAAGAACTTAATTCATTCTGGAGGTCTGTTCTTAACCTGAAACTGTTCTTAACCTGAGGTACCACTTTAGCTAATGGGGCCTGCCGCCGTGTCGCTGGAGCACGATTTCTGTTCTCATCCTGAAGCAAAGTTCTTAACCCGAGGTACTATTTCTGGGTTAGCGGAGTCTGAAGCGTCGAGCTACCACTGTAATATGCTCCAGTGTGCTGGGGGACCCTTCAAAGCAGATTTTGAAGGGTGCCAGAGGCTGCTGGGGATTGCTTCCCTCCAAAATATAAGATCCAAAAATATGCATGCTATATAGATTATTTAAGAATATAGAAGAAATGAGTATCCCTCCCCTTACAGTGAAAAAGTGATACCAACAGCATAAAATTACTCTGCTGCTGCATTTCCCTGGATGAACTCTGGAACAGTTTTCAGAACATATTCCTAAGCAAGCTGTTGGATCAACAAACCAACATGTTTCATGTATGATTCACACATTTCTGTTTTCCAAATTTCTTACTTCACTCTCCCCTGCTGTGAGTTGGCGCTCCATCCATTTAGCTGAATCTGCAGTTTCAATAAAATATCAGTTACAATACTAACCACAAGAGGGTACTCCTGCTCTATTTGTAATGTCATGCAAGGCCCATTGAACTTTGGAGATGGGAACCAAGAAAGTTGTTCAGTTCTCCTTAACAGCAACTAAGGTAGCTTTCATCTGTCATAAATATTGCCCAAAAGTAGCATCTCAACAGTGTTTGTCAGAAGTGACACTGGCAAAAAATAAGAAGTACCCATGGCTCAGTGTTTTGCATATTTAATGCTACAGGTTCAATCCTAGGTATATTCAGGTTTTTTTTAAAAAAAATAATCTGATATCATGGCAAAAAGAGACCTAGGGGAGCCACTTTGAACCAGGATAGACAATATTGGATGGGACATACCACTGATCAGACTCAGCTTCCTGTGGTCAAAAAATACCACCATATTTATTGTCCCCAATCCAAAAAGATGATGGATGTACTGTTGTTATGATGTTATAGTATTGGCTGGTAAGGCGTTGTGTCCCCACGCACCATCCTTGGGAATATGCAGAAGATCTCATCTTGCTTTCTCATGAGGCCTGGACCTAAGAAATGTTTTGCATACACTATAGCAAAAGAGCAGACCCCTGGTTCTCAGCCACAAGCCAACTATAACTCTTCTGTAATGTTTGAAAGGTATTAGTATGCCGGCTTCGGCTGGGGAGGGCGGTATATAAATAAAATTTATTATTATTATTATTATTATTATAAATTGGCTTGAGGCTTCTGGCTGCAATTCATAGTTCCCAGGAACTGAATCCCTGCCAACTATACAGAAAAGACATGATCAACAAATGGAAGAATGCTAGGACTGTCCTGGCCCTAATACTCAGTGTTCTGTCACAAATATATAGCTGAATTACTAAATTTGTGTTTAGTGAAACATTGATTCCAACACAAAGGTAGTTAAGTGGATTTCTCAACCTCCTCCTACTCCTGTACTTTTGCTGGGTAGTTTTGCTGTGAATAATCCTATAGTGAATGAGACACGGGGGAAGCTTCTTGTTAAATAGTGTGGTGTTTCTTTTTCTATAGATACGTTTACCTGAAATGTTAAAACATTCTATAGTTCAAATGGATTGACTATTGATCTTACTAGAACTTGACTGGAAATCTGATGCTTCAAGCAAGCTCAGGCAGATATAATGGCAAACAAGGCATGCCAAAAGATTCTCACCTGTCTACTCCACCCAAACAGGCTGCCCTACCTACGTATTTATCAAATCTATATGCAATCCTGTTTAAAGATGTTGCTTGTCTAGTTCCATACCAGTGTCATACATCCAAAGAGGATTCTTTCTCAGTGTGAAAGCAGAATCCACCATTCCACCAAAGATATAGAGGATACCCTGAAAGTAAAATAATGATTTTCTTGTAAAACATACTTGTATCTTCCAAAGTCAAATGCAATCAAGTGAATTCATTGTAAATTTCAAATCACAATCTAAGCTGCACTCCAGCAACAGACATATGGAAGGAGTAATGGTCCCATGCACCATGCTCTACACATACATACACACACACCCCCACATGTTTCATGGAGAGAGGCGCAGAATGGGCTGCGCCAACTTTTGTGACTGCAAGCACACTTAAATATTGAACACACAGAATTAAATCCAAAAGACTTGCTTACTAAGGCAGATCCCTATAGCCACTTCAGGTGGATAGTACTGTGGTCACAAACATTTATTACAATATTTGTTGACAATGAACCTTTCTGCAAGGTGTTAAAGCCTACAGCCGGAGTGGAGAACCCTTTTCAGCCCGAGGCCACATTCCCTTGTGAGCAACTTTTGGGGACCATGTGCCAGTGGTGATGAGAGGGCAAAGCCAGTGGGGCAATGGATTTGACAGGAGGGCTACATTCCTGTAATGCAAAATGCCAGGCAAGCAAGAGGCATTATCACAGGGGAAAGAAAGACAGGGCACGTAGCAGTGCCAGTGAGGGGAGAGGCCTAAGAGAGCTTAAGTGCCCGATAGAGTTGCCCAAATGTGAGTTTCCTCATGCTTGGCCTGTAGGAATGACAAAAATATTTTAAATACACTATTGTGGGGGTATCTAGAATGTCTACTGAACAGATAATAATTTTGAGGCACATCTTTTAAGGGGGCTGTGCAAATTGATTTGTGGGACATATGCTTGGGGCTGATTTGAAATGTTATGTTACCTCCACAGAGGCTGCAGAAACGCATCAGGTGTAACATTTAAAATGGGTAGTGTCAGCAGTTACAAAGATAACTGAGGAACATGGCAGATGCTGCACGTACTAAGCTGACACACAAGATAAGATGTTCTTAAAGTGTCTGCTTGCCAGCCAGAGCACCACATAGATGTGCTTTTTGACAGCTTTCGCATAGGCCAGCTGTAAGGTTTCTGATATTTAAATCAGCCCTAGTAGGTAAAAATAAATTGAATAACGTTATTGAAAGGAATGTCCTTCTACAGCTGACTGACTGTTTCATTGTCATTCCCTCTCAACGAAACAACCTTGTCACTAACAGAGAACAATATGCCAAAAAAACCACCTGCAAAAAAACCATGGTACTCTGTTCCTTATTTCACCTAAAAGGAAAACAGTGAACCAAATGCTTGTTCACCTTATTTCACCTAAAAGGAGAACAGCAAACTATCATCTTACTCCAATAATAACGCTACCCACTCACTAATTTAGTTAAAGAAAAACAACAACCATACATATGTTTGCAAGTGTGTGTTTGTTCAATCACACTTTGTATTTATAGGTTTATGTCTCAAAATGTGATCAGTGAAAGGAGGCCCACAAAGAACACAGTAGCTGAACCTCTCTAGGAAAGAAGGGCTATTCCCTCCCCTTCTAGAGTTCTTTCTGCTAAAAACAGTCACCTGACCTATAGGAATACAAGTGTTACACATACCCAGCAGTTTCTCGGGGGGGGGGGGAGGGGGCTGGATATTTTTGCTGCTGCAGGAAGAAGAGAATAGAGATTCTTACCCTGAAGCAGAAGTCTGAGCCTACCAGGAAACTAAACTACAAAACAGCACCAGCCACACAGACTATAATGGGGAAGTGACAGGTAGAATCTAGACGCATATAAAAAACGCTGTGGAAATGCTTTTTTTAAGAAGTGTTTTGAAAAATATATTGAATTTGCCATAAGCTCACCATCTAGTGTCACATTTGTATAATGCACTTAAAATACAATTAAAACATTATATTTGCAGCTGTATAGCTGAGTCCACAGTAGCAAAGAAGAACTAGTTATTGTATTATACAGGACTAAATCAATTCAAACTTGCCTGATAATCCACCATTGTGTGCTCTTCCAGTTCTTCAGGGCCATCTTCTGAGTTTTCCAGTCTCTCCCATTCATTATTCTCTAGAAAGTGTTTTGATTAAGATTGTCAAGGTGTGAAAGGGACCCATGAAATCACCTAACCTGTCTTTCTCCCAACATGGAACAGTTACTTATATCAAGCTCTGTTAAAATTCCACAGAGATTAAGCAAGTAAAACATGGACTGCCATCCTCTGTGATGCATTGAAGTGGATACCTGTGGGTCCCTGTGTATTAGAAAACAAGGCAAGAGCTTCAGCTCTATGGACAAGTTTCACAATGGCCAGTCTGCAGCGCTGGAAAATACTGGCTCCATCTGCTTACACTAGTCTCCAACAAGACTTGTCTGTTAAAAAGGATGCATGTTATTGGACAAATGCAGTTTCGGTTTGCATTTTATTGAGCCTCTCTCAAACAGTTGCTGGCCACAGACAAAACACATAGCTGAGGCAGAAAATGCACATCAGAAATATGGGCTTCCACCAAAAACAGTCACCACTTACCAAGAGTTTCATCCTTTCCCTCCATAACCATAGTTTAACTTGCTTAGCATGAGAATGCAGTGAGACTTCCTGCCCCTCCAGTGTCAGCTGATGTAGAACAGCAGCAAGGAAATGCATGTATTTTACTATACGTTATAGAGGGAGCATGGACTGGACATATGACATTTTGGCAGCAGCCCGATTTTTGACAATGTGTAATTAAACCCTGTATTTATCCCATGGCCTAGTACCCTGTGACTGTCCTATGATTAATATCCACAGATACACAGAACACAACAATGTTTTTTAGAATCCATTTTGGATAGTTGCCACTGAGAATTAAACCCCACCTCCAAATTCACAAACTTTCAGATATAAACTCAGCATTCTCCTAGTTTCTGAAATGGTAATGACATAAAAGCTGTTGCACTGGATCACACAAGAGAAACAGCAATGGTTTCTGAACAAGTATGTTCACTTTTCCTTATCAACACAGGAAACCAAGGGTATGGTTTACCAGAAAAACAAAAACATTTGCCTGCAAGTGCCACAGGTAGTCATCATAATACTTCTACATTATTTTTATTTTCATATGTGGAAAAGGTTTGCATTAGCTTTCCGTAAAGGTGGGCTTGAATGAAGAATCCACATAACAATCATTATTGTTATTAGGGTGATAAAGTTTATTCATTAATCTTACTTTGCTTACTTGGATTTGGGGGGGGGGCAGGAATCTGCTATAGAAAGAATCTGGTGGAAATTTCATCAGGTTGTCAAGAAAAACAGGTTTGTGTGAATACAGCATGTAGATTTGGTTTAGTCAGTGGCATAATGATACATGCAACTACAATATATGACATCTGAAGGCAGCTCTTTATAGCAAAGTTTTTAACGTTTGATGTTTTACTGTGTTTTTATAATTTGTTGGAGCAACCCAGTCAGTTGGGTAGGATACAAATAAAAAGATGATGATGATGATGATGATGATTTAGTGAACAGGAAAACTTACCTATCTTGTATCGCCAGAAATCATTCAAGGTAGTATTTTGCCGTCCACCATAAACATAAAGGAACCCCCTGCAGATGCAGCAGGCATGCTTGAATCGGTCACATGGAGAAGATTTGCTCTGTGGTACTGGCTTCCATGAATACTCTGCTGTTTTTCTTTTCATCCCTGGGTTAGCTGGAAGGCATACCCATGTCAAGAAGATTTCTCCAGAGTGTTACAGTCCTAACCTGAATACAGGAAGAGAAAGTCAAGAAAACAAAGATGGTTGATGGAACATACTAGAATGCTAGAACTTCCAGAAATGACCAAAATGTTGCTAGGTTCAAACTGGTTATCTAAGGGTTTTATGATATAAGTTAACTCATGCACCATGATGTACTGTGAGTCTCAGATCTGTAGACTTACACTGGCTTTACTGAAACTTCTCTCATTGATTAAATAAAATAAAACAACTCTGTCCAGGAGCCAAACATTAAAGACAGTTCTACAGCAATGGAAACAATTCTTCTTATTTGAGCCTGCTGAAGTAGAGAAGTTATTACAGAGAGACGTGCCTCCACAGATTCATTAATGTTTTGATGATGATTCTATTATTTGCAACAAAAGTACAAACTCAAAGAGGAAAATGGGTAATGTGACAAGAACAGCAGCACTCCAAAGTTTGTTAAATTTTATTACAGTTTATTGTCATAACAAAAAAATAAAATTATATTTTTCAGAAAGAAAAAGAAATAGAGGAGATTTTGACAGTGAAAGTTCAATGTAGTAATCAAGAAATGTGTGAAAGGGGACTCAAAGAGGGAACAGAATTAAGAAATATTGAACAGTCAAGGTGCAAGGACAGGACAGTCATAACCATATCTAACTCAGAAGTAAGTCCAACTGAATCAAATGGGGCTTACTTCCAGCTAAGCTGGGTCAGGACTGTATCCTAGATTAGGAGAGAAAGCACTTTGACTTAGTAGAGACAGAGCAGATAAATGAAGAAATATATAGTCAAGAAATAAATAGTTTGAATTCATCAAGAATTACTGGTACTACTTTTCTGATTTGAAAAACAAACAAAACCTTACACTGTTTGCTCAAAGGATAATACACTGCACAAAATCATCCTGTAAAACCAGTTTTTGGCTTCCATTTTGGCAAAGCAACAGTGGCCAAGAATGTTCTAATCACATAAACCTTTGGATAATTTCAGGTTCTTTGCTATAATAATTAGTCACTGTATGCTGGATCTCTTACCCCGCACACGGGGGCGGGCAATAAGTTTCATTTTCTGGGAAGAAAGTGCAATCGGGGAAGTGTGTGTCCTGTTGAACTTCTGAGTACATAGTGTAGGTGACATAGTTGGAGACTTAATTGGGGCTGGGTGGGACGCGGGTGGCGCTGTGGGTTAAACCACAGAGCCTAGGGCTTGCCGATCAGAAGGTTGGTGGTTCGAATCCCGGCAACGGGGTGAGCTCCCGTTGCTCGGTCCCTGCTCCTGCCAACCTAGCAGTTCGAAAGCACATCAAAGTGCAAGTAGATAAATAGGTACCGCTCTGGCGGGAAGGTAGACAGTGTTTCCGTGCACTGCTCTGGTTCACCAGAAGCAGCTTAGTCATGCTGGCCACATGACCCGGAAGCTGTACGCCGGCTCCCTCGGCCAATAAAGCGAGATGAGCACCGCAACCCCAGAGTCGGGTCACGACTGGACCTAATGGTCAGGGGTCCCTTTACCTTTATACTTTCCTTTCTGAGAGAGTTGGCTCCTAGAAAGGTTTTGAACCACTTTGTGAAGTTTGCTGGGGCTGAGATCCCTTCACCCCCCACACCCCGCCAATACAATATTTGAAAGGGGGCCCAAGTTGATAGGCATTGCCATTCAAATGGTGTGCATGTCTTGTGATCAGTTATGTAGGGTGGGGCTGCCCCCTTGTTAGATAATCCCCTTGCTATGTTCAAGAAAAGAACACATCCTTCCTTGCTAATTAGATACCTGCTAACAAATAAACTTTTTGGCTTCTATAGGAATAGACCACAGCACAGTGGTACAGCACACACTTTGCATATAGGTTTCAGGATTCAGTCCCTGACATCTCCAGAAAAATGATGATGATGCATGCTATGTGAAAACACTTTGCTAAGATCCCAGACAGCACTGCAAATCAGAATAGAAAATACTGGGCGAAGTAGACCATATCCCGGCATGGTTCAAGGCAGCAATCTATGTTCTTACAGGCAGCCCCATGTAGAGTATATTACAGTAATCAAGTCTGGATGTACCAAGCACATATAACATAACCAAGGCCAAAGCTGCTTTGTGCAGATAAATTCACAGGTGGTAAAAGGATGTCAAGAAATAAAGGAGCGCCACTCTGATTGGGGGGAGGGGGGATCCACAGACTGGGACACAACCTAAAGTGTTTTGCTCAGGGAATTTTTAGAAAATATTCAACATGGGTCAGCTCATTCCAGAGCTGCAATACATGTAATGCCCAATAGTTCCAGTGATAAGACAACATTGGAAGTAGAAAGATTGTAGTTGCACAAACAAATTTCCAACTTGTTTCTTCTCTTAAGGAGAACTCTTTATCATCGCTAAGGTAGAACTACGCAAAGCGACAGTAAATAACTGAGTATAGTATAAGTATATCAGTTTCCTCTCTGTTTGCTTTTAAGGTTGCTACACCTAACACCAAGAAGATTGCCAATCAAAAGTCAAGCCCTATATTATTTATTTAAGACTATTACATAGCAGTTCCACTGGTTAACACTGCATTTCTAGACCCACTCCAAACTGCTGGTTTTACTCTATAAAGCCTTAAATGGTTTTTGTGAGCAGGTAGTTTGAAAGAATCCTTGTATGAACTGTATGAACCTGCCTATGCCTTAACAACAGCATCTGAGGCCCTGCTTGTTGGCCCTCCTTTCATTGGTAGGCAGTGATTCAATCTGAAGTCATTTGTAATCAGAGAACAGAGATCTTTATAGAGAGATTGCAATAAGATACTTAACATTAAGGACAAAAGTCACCACAGTGGTTACATTACTATTGCTCATATAGCACCATCAATGTACATCGAACCTTACATCACAAACAAACATTGATAGGTGCCTGCCACCAAGGACCTAACCATATAAAGCAGATATTGGAGAAAAGAACAGAGCAAGGGGAAGAGAAAGAGAAAGGAGAAAGCCTGAATGTGAGAAAACACACATATAAATTGTTATCAGTAGTGTTCAAAACTCCCATTGTTCTAGGCACATTTTGTGAAAGGGAATTTCATTAGTGTGAGCAGTTTCTCAGCTCTGGGCACAGTACTGCACCTAAGATTTCAGATTAAAACTGCAGAGTGGAAGGAAAGGAGGACCTTTTTCTGTCTCCCCACTTCCAGCTACTCTCTAAAGCAGCGGCCAGCAACCTTTTTCAGCTGTGGGCTGGTCTACCGTCCCTCAGACCATGTGGTGGGCCGGACTATTTTTTTGGGGGGGGAATGAACGAATTCCTAAGCCCCACAAATAACCCAGAGATGCATTTTAAATAAAAGCACACATTCTACTCATGTAAAAATACCAGGCAGGCCCCACAAATAACCCAGAGATGCATTTTAAATAGAAGGACACATTCTACTCAAGAAACACGCTGATTCTCGGACTGTCCGCATGTCAGATTGAGAAGGCAATTGGGCTGCATCCAGCCCATGGGCCTTAGGTCGCCTACCCCTGCTCTAAAGGCTGGAGAAGAGACCCTCTTAAGAATATTAGGGGGGTGAGCAGGGGAAGGACTAGACCAGGGGTGTCAAACTCAAATTCATCGGGGGCCGCACCAGCAGTTTGGTCACCCTCAAAGGGCCGGTTGTATCGGCCTAAAATATTTGAGCAGGCTGAGACCCCTGAAGTTGATGGGCTTTTACCGTATTTTTCACTCTATTGGACGCACCGGACCACAGGACGCACCTAGTTTTTACAGGGGAAAATCAAGGAAAAAAATATTATCCCTCCCCCCCAGCCCCAAAGAGCAACGGACAGGCTGCGTGCAGCCTGTCTGCTTCTCCCAGAGCTTCTCGGGGCTGCGGGGGAAGCCCGGGTTCCCCCACCAGCCCCAAAGAGCAAAGAAGCCAAGACAGCGCACGGGATCCATAGCCGCGCAACCTCTCCAGCCAGGAGCTAAACCTCTCCAGCGCGGCTAAAGAAGACAAGGCAGTGAGCGCGATCCATCCCACTCACTGCCCTGGCTTCCTCTTTAGCCTTGCGCAGCATCTTTAGTCTTGCGCAACGGGATGGATTGCGCCCGCTGTCCACCGGGGCTGGACTAGATGACTCCTGGGGTTCCCTTCCAACCCTGCAATTCTATGACATCGGAAGGTGTTTGGGGTCTCCACCACTGGAGGCTTTTAAGCAGCGGTTGGGGGACCATCTGTCTGGCGTTCTTTAGCTGTGAGGGGGCTGGGCTAGATGACCCTCGGGTGGCCCTCCCAACTCTATACAGTCCTACAGTTCTGCAGCAGGAGATCCACAGCCACTTAGAATCATAGAATCATAGAGTTGGAATAGACCACAAGGGCCATCGAGTCCAACCCCCTGCCAAGTAGGAAACACCATTAGAGCACTTCACACAATGCCCACTCCCAATTTTCATCTGAGAGACATGTGGCTTCAGTGTCTAGGCAGGTACCCCCCTACCTGCCACACTTCCCCCACCCCACTTAAGCTGAGGGAATTCCTGCCCAGAGAAGCTCCCAGGTGAGGCAAGGGTTAAGATCTACCTCTGGTAGATCTCTTGCGGCTGGAGAGGCACGCAAGGCTAAAGAGGAAGCCAGGGCAGTGGGATGGATCGCGCTCGCTGCCCTGGCTCCCTCTTTAGCCTTGCGAAGCCTCCTCCCCCCTCCCCCCCTGGAGAGGCGCAAAGCCTCCTCCCCCCTCCCCCCCTGGAGAGGCGCGCAAGTCTAAAGAGGAAGCCAAGGCAGCGAACGGGATGGATCGCGTTCCCTGCCCTGGCTCCCTCTTTAGCCTTGCGAAGCCTCCTCCTCCCCCCCCCCCCAGGCGCGCAAGGCTAAAGAGGAAGCCAAGGCAGCGAACGGGATGGATCGCGCTCGCTGCCCTGGCTTCCTCTTTAGCCTTGCGAAGCCTCCCCCCCCCCCTGGAGAGGCGCGCAAGTCTAAAGAGGAAGCCAGAGCAGCGAACGGGATGGATCGCGCTCGCTGCCCTGGCTTCCTCTTTAGCCTTGCGAAACCTCCCCCCCCCCCCAGGCGCGCAAGGCTAAAGAGGAAGCCAAGGCAGTGAACGGGATGGATCGCGCTCGCTGCCCTGGCTTCCTCTTTAGCCTTGCGAAGCCTCCCCCCCCCAGAGGCGCGCAAGCTAAAGAGGAAGCCAGAGCAGCGAACGGGATGGATCGCGCTCGCTGCCCTGGCTTCCTCTTTAGCCTTGCGAAGCCTCCTCCCCCCTCCCCCCCTGGAGAGGCGCGAAGCCTCCTCCCCCCTCCCCCCCTGGAGAGGCGCGCAAGTCTAAAGAGGAAGCCAAGGCAGCGAACGGGATGGATCGCGTTCCCTGCCCTGGCTCCCTCTTTAGCCTTGCGAAGCCTCCTCCTCCCCCCCCCCCCAGGCGCGCAAGGCTAAAGAGGAAGCCAAGGCAGCGAACGGGATGGATCGCGCTCGCTGCCCTGGCTTCCTCTTTAGCCTTGCGAAGCCTCCCCCCCCCCCTGGAGAGGCGCGCAAGTCTAAAGAGGAAGCCAGAGCAGCGAACGGGATGGATCGCGCTCGCTGCCCTGGCTTCCTCTTTAGCCTTGCGAAACCTCCCCCCCCCCCAGGCGCGCAAGGCTAAAGAGGAAGCCAAGGCAGTGAACGGGATGGATCGCGCTCGCTGCCCTGGCTTCCTCTTTAGCCTTGCGAAGCCTCCCCCCCCCAGAGGCGCGCAAGCTAAAGAGGAAGCCAGAGCAGCGAACGGGATGGATCGCGCTCGCTGCCCTGGCTTCCTCTTTAGCCTTGCGAAGCCTCCTCCCCCCTCCCCCCCTGGAGAGGCGCGAAGCCTCCTCCCCCCTCCCCCCCTGGAGAGGCGCGCAAGTCTAAAGAGGAAGCCAAGGCAGCGAACGGGATGGATCGCGTTCCCTGCCCTGGCTCCCTCTTTAGCCTTGCGAAGCCTCCTCCCCCCGCTGGAGAGGTGCGCAAGTCTAAAGAGGAAGCCAAGGCAGCGAACGGGATGGATCGCGTTCCCTGCCCTGGCTCCCTCTTTAGCCTTGCGAAGCCTCCTCCTCCCCCCCCCCAGGCGCGCAAGGCTAAAGAGGAAGCCAAGGCAGCGAACGGGATGGATCGCGCTCGCTGCCCTGGCTTCCTCTTTAGCCTTGCGAAGCCTTCCCCCCCCCTGGAGAGGCGCACAAGTCTAAAGAGGAAGCCAGAGCAGCGAACGGGATGGATCGCGCTCGCTGCCCTGGCTTCCTCTTTAGCCTTGCGAAACCTCCTCCCCCCCCCCCAGGCGCGCAAGGCTAAAGAGGAAGCCAAGGCAGTGAACGGGATGGATCGCGCTCGCTGCCCTGGCTTCCTCTTTAGCCTTGCGAAGCCTCCCCCCCCCCCAGAGGCGCGCAAGTCTAAAGAGGGAGCCAGAGCAGCGAACGGGATGGATCGCGCTCGCTGCCCTGGCTTCCTCTTTAGCCTTGCGAAGCCTCCCCCCCCCGGAGAGGCGCGGCAGCCCGTGGGATGAGGCGGGCGGCCTGCGGGGTCGCGCCGGTGGGGGACCTCCGGAGGCGGCCTCTCTGCTCACCACCTCCTTCGTGCTGAAAGGCGACGCGGTGCACAACCAGGCGATGGTGCACTGGACGGGCGAGAACAGCAGCGAGAACGGCGGCTACGCGGGCCACATGACGAGGTCTGGCGGGCCGGATTCGGCCCGCGGGCCTTGTGTTTGACACCCGTGGACTAGACCATGTGAAAAATGAACATATTTTAGCTGCAGTTCATTCATTTTCAGCTTTGTATTTTTGTTATAAAAAAGTTCACCTAGACATTCTGTTGTTGCACCCATAATCTAGGTTTAAGGTGCTATTTAGCTCCTAGCTTTCACATCTCAGTTTCTAACACTGGTTAGGAATTAGGATTCCTCTAAGTACAGAGGAAAGCTTGACAAGCTCTGGAAGTCTGAGAGCATAGTCAAGAGAAACAGAGCTTAAACTGTCATCCCCTGATGTACCTGTACTACAAGACTGCCGAAGCAGCTGCTAACTTTCCAAGCAGAGCAGAGCAAGGTAGCCCTAACAATTCCACTCCTTCCTGCTCTGTCACAATGTTGGCACCCAGAAACAGAGTGGCTACAGAAGAGGGCCCCCTCCCCAAGACTGGACCGGGAAGTATGAACAAGAGTTCACAGAAAAAGAACCATGCCTAACCCTAAGGGGAGCAGGTGTGGGGACTCGATGTGGCCCTCCAGACCCCTCTATTTGACTGTCAGGAATCTCCTAGACCATGCCCTTCACCAGTCCTGCTCTAAGCTCACCTCAAGTGCTGTTGCCTGGATGAAATGCATCCTCCAACCATAACAATGTCTCCTGCTTGCATGGATGAAGAGATTTGTGTGGGTGGGTGTGTAGAAACTTTCGACTTCTACATAGCTGGAATGTAGCCTACTCTACAAAGGGAAGAGTCACATCTGGTGCTATACCATTTGCACCAGGGGGGGGTCCATCTGCCTCTGGGGGTGCCCTACATGCCCTACAAGCAGCCCCAGGTGGCTATCCATGAGGGAATACTGAAAAAGATATCCACTCTAAGCATTAGACCAACCAGTGAGGTAGCTGGAAAGCCTATACAATCAGATTTAACCTCTTACCTGCTTCACTGTTCCGTCCTGCATTGTTTCTGTGTGTCAAAGGTATGTGGCATTTCAAAAATACAGTTCAGCTAAGAACTTATATGCCCTTTAATGTTGCACTGCATACCCAAGTGTCGCCTGAGTTTGATCAGACTTTCCTGAAATCCCAGTTACCTTGGAAGCCCATGAGCAAAGGAAAGTTGTGAAAGAATCCTAGTTATTTTAAGAAAGCATACTCTTCCTGGCCCACTGACTATTACACAAGTGAGTACCAACCGCCAGTGTGAGATAGCAGGCAGGCTTTTAAGTGTGGAAGGAGTTGCATGTCCGTTTAGCTATTAATAATCACCAAATGGTCCTGGGCAAGTACTGTTTCTCAGCTTCACAGGCTTATTTAGATAACTGGAAAGTATGCTATACCACTATACAGTTCTACAGAATCTATTACAAAGCATGGGCTACGATCCTGGCAGATTTAAAAGCAGACAACTGTTCTGCATTAGTTAACAGAAAGTGTCAGTCACAGTTTGCAAGTCTACTCTTATGGCGCTTTATTTTTGTACTAACGGCTGCGATGGTTTCAGATTTCCTTCCGATTAATAGGATGTCACTGCCTGTTTCCCAACAGAGAGGCAAGAAGGACACAAATATGCCTGTTGCAAAGCCAACAGTGTTGCTCCTCCGCTCTCCCCTCCTTTCCATTAAGGGGAAGAGGGGTGGCTGTAGGCAGTTTGTTAAAAGGGCCTGGCCTGTTCCCTCCTAATGTCCCAGTACCCTAAACTAAAACCCAGTGAATGCCCTACAGCCCCGTAGTACAACCCTGAAGCTTTTTCCTCTCCCTCTCCCTCTCCCTCTCCCCATGCCAGGGCTCAGCTGTGGAGCAAAGATGGCAACAACAGAGAAGGGAGTACATTCCCTCACCAATAAACAACTGTAAGCAGCTGCCACGCAAGTAGGATTGGGGAGCAGGGAGCAGACATTGACAGCCAAGAGTTGTGCCTCCTTAGTTAGAAACTGAGCACTGCCTATTCCTTGCAGCCATAAAAGACAAGTCCCAGATGGGTGAACTTGAAACCCATCCTTACAAAGATATGCAAACGGAGAGAGGGCTGGAAATGAAGCGCGCGCGGGGGGGGGGGGGATTGGAGGACGCCACAGTTTCCATCCCATCTCTCTCTCCCCCCCCTCCTCTCTCCCCATATAAAACACAACAAGCTGGAAGGAACAGGAAGAACAGAGCTTTTTATAAGAGAAATAAAAGTTGCACGCAGCTCTCTCCCCGCCTCCAATTCTTTCTTTTCTCTCCTCAAAAACGAGCTGAGGGAGAGGCAGAAAGCCCCACAGACTCAAAGGAGGGCATAGGAGACAAGCATTCCTCTCCACAAACCAATATTAGACACACACACCGGGGTTGGCGTGAAGGTGGGGAGGGGAGCTCCCTCCCCAGCTGCTAAAAAGGAACAGTTCACCACCACACAACATTGCATTTTTTTTTTAACTTCGAGGAGCTGCAGTATCAAACCAAAGTATCACTAGCTGTAGTCAGGTATAAGTAAGCGTCGGCGAGGAAGCCCGACCAAGCTCTGCTCCCCACCCCGCCCGCCCCACGCCCTTTCCTCGGCCCCTAAGAGACCAACATGCTCCGCTCCTGCCCCTTTTGCTGGCAAGGCCCGCAGCCCCCCCCTCACACGACACCCCCTCATCCTTCGCACGCTTTTCCCGTTATAGCTTACGGTACTTGCCCGCGCTCGCCTTGGGCGTTCAGGAAAGCGCGTGCCCGTCAGGGGGCGCGCTCCCGCGAGCAACTGTTGGCCCGAGGTCAGGAGGAAAGGCGTCGCCTCAGCCGCCTCCTTCGGGCCCCTCGGCAGCTTGTGCGGGAAGGAACCGGGGCGGAGAGATCCTCATGCTCAAGTTGACTTAGCGCGGATTTATGTTGCGATGTTCAATTCTCTCTCTCTCTCTTTTACACACAGAGAGATAATTCGGAGCATGAAATTTAAAGGGAGGGAAGGAAAGCACACTTCGTGGGGAATATCATGTGCCATTAATAGGACTGACTGACGAGAGAGCCTGCTTTAGGGTCGCGTTTCTAGACCCACCTTGCGCCATCAGCCCAGACTGCTCAGGGTGTCTAAACTTGAAAGGAGGGTTGGCCCCGCACACGGGGGCGGGCAATAAGTTTCATTTTCTGGGAAGAAAGTGCAATCGGGGAAGTGTGTGTCCTGTTGAACTTCTGAGTACATAGTGTAGGTGACATAGTTGGAGACTTAATTGGGGCTGGGTGGGACGCGGGTGGCGCTGTGGGTTAAACCACAGAGCCTAGGACTTGTCAATCAGAAGGTCAGTGGTTCGAATCCCCGTGACGGGGTGAGCTCCCTTTGCTCGGTCCCTGCTCCTGCCAACCTAGCAGTTGGAAAGCACATCAAAGTGCAAGTAGATAAGTAGGTACCGCTCCGGTGGGAAGGTAAACGGCGTTTCAGTGCGCTGCTCTGGTTCGCCAGAAGCGGCTTAGTCATGTTGGCCACATGACCCAGAAGCTGTACGCCGGCTCCCTCAGCCAATAAAGTGAGATGAGCGCCGCAACCCCAGAGTCGGTCACGACTGGACCTAATGGTCAGGGGTCCCTTTACCTTTACTTTGTTTGTTTTCAAAAAGTCATTTTTATTGTATTGTATCCTGCCTCCCTGCCAGAGAAAGGAGCAAACTAGGAGCAGATTGCATAGGAGCAAACTAGCAATTCATAAGGTGGGGACGGACGGACCTAAACCTAAGAAATTAATGAATGTCGGAATCTAGCTAATATTTAGGATAGGAAGGGGAAATGCAAGCTGTATAACTGTGCCAGATAAGGAGGCTCATGCAAACCATCCTGGCCAGGCTAGTTAAACGCATAGCCTTAAAGAAGAGTCCTGGGCCGTTAAGGGCCATTGGCCATGCAAAAGAGTTGTCCTCCTCACCCCAGCTCAGAGGAGTTGGCAGAGCAGGAGAATTGGCAGGTTACCAAAGTGATGGAGGGCTGATAGATAAAAGTGTCTTTACAGGAGGCTTGGGATTTGCTGATAGAGAAAAGTGTCTTTACAGGAGGGTTGCGTGGTGGCAGTGGGAGGCCCCATTAGCTAAAGCGGTACCTCAGATTAAGAACAGTTTCAGGTTAAGAACGGACCTCTGGAACGAATTAAGTTCTTAACCCGAGGTAAAGGTAAAGGTAAAGGTACCCCTGCCCGAACGGGCCAGTCTTGACAGACTCTGGGGTTTGTGCGCCCATCTCACATCTATTGGCCGGGGGCCAGCGCTGTCCGAAGACACTTCCAGGTCACGTGGCCAGCGTGACAACGCTGCTCTGGCGAGCCAGAGCCGCACACGGAACGCCGTTTACCTTCCCGCTGGTAAGCGGTACCTATTTATCTACTTGCCCCCGGGGGTGCTTTCGAACTGCTAGGTTGGCAGGCGCTGGGACCGAGCAGCGGGAGCGCACCCCGCCGCGGGGATTCGAACCGCCGACCTTTCGATCGGCAAGCCCTAGGCGCTGAGGCTTTAACCCACAGCGCCACCCACGTCCCTAACCCGAGGTACCACTGTATAATTCCTTAAAACAGAGGTTTTCAACCCTTTTGAGTCCACAGCTCCCTTAACAAACTACATTTTTTCTGCGGCACCCCTGTGGGGCTCAGGAGCCCATTTACTGTATGTCACCCCTTGCCTGCAGAGCTGTCAGCCTCTCACCCTTTTTGGAACACCCTCGTGGAGTCTTCCCACAGGCTCCTCTCCTCTCCCCTCTCCTTGAGAGTCCTCTGGGCAGCTGCTACTGCCACCCCTGGTCTCTGAGCTGCCCAGTCCCAGAGAGAGGTGCCTCCCAGGGGCACCATTAGCTTCTGGAGCTCATAGCCAGGGTTGCTGCAATAAACAGCTGTGCAAGCCTTTGGGAGGCAGAGACGCAAGAGGGCATCAGAGGAGGGAGGGAAGGAAGGAAAGAGGGAAAGAGGCCAGTGTTGCCCATGGCACCCTGACCATCATTCAAGGCACCCCAGGGTGCCACAGCACACTGGTTGAAAATCACTGCCTTAAAAGATCAATCATAAAAGCAAAGACAAACAAAACATAGCACAAGCAGCAAGGGAATAGTCAAATGCATGCCAAAATAAGAAAACTAAGTGATATGAGACTGATTTTACTTCCCAGGTTGTATGCAAATGCATAATTTTAAAAGACATATCCTTACAAAATATGTTTCCTACAGGTGAAAGTGGGATGATGCAGATCTCCCAAATATTCAGTTTTTGAAGGTGGGGTAGCTATTGTCAGTTTCCAATAGCAGTTTCCAATGTGTGGAAGATTAGTCCTATAATTAGCTGGGAAAGGATGAGGATCAGAAAACAAGCAAGAAAAGGAAAAAGAGGGACAACTTACAGATTTATAATCAGGGTGTGCTGTAGCCTGACAGTAAGCGCTGATGGTTAACAGCTTCCAGGCTGAGATCTAAAGAACAAAGGGCATCGAAAGCGGAAAGACAGCAAAGTACAAGGTTCTGGAGACTGTGGAGCAATCAGTAGCCAGCTTGCTAAGAAATTACTCCTGTAAGGAAAGTGTTAGCAGCTGTTAGGCTCCTTACTGCAGTCTCTCTACCTAATTGCTGTAGGGAGGCATCTTTTCCTTAGCCATTTAAGGTTTTCACAGTGGTCATTATATTGACTCCACTCTTAGAGGCAGTAAGTCTCTGAATACCAATATGAGCAGAAGAGTCCCACACATGAGTCTTGCTTGTTTGACTCCCTATAGGATCTTCTTCACATCAAAAACAGACCTTTCCAAACTTTTATTTTACACACAATTTATTTGTCAAGTTCTGTCTTCAATCCAGATTTTAGCTGGGAAAGCTTTTCCTTTTTCTTAAACCCACTTCTCACCCTTCCAGCACTCTATTCATTTCCATGTCCAAAGTGATTTCTTATGCCCTTGCTAGAGTTCCCAACTGGATTATATTGGGGGGGGCACCTACACCTGGAAGTGGAAGAGGGGGGAAACACCAGAACAGGAGTGGGAACTGTATGTGGGGCAGGGAAGAAGGCAAGGAACAGAACAGAACCTCCCCCAAGTCATTCTCTTGAGTTGGGTAGGCAGAAATGAGATCCAAATTCAGACCTTTGTGACTCATCATTGAGCCTACATTGTACCAGAGGTTTTTCTTGTAAAGACTTCTTTTCCTCCAGGCCTTCCCCGATCCATAGTACTGAACACTGTTTTTATTTGTTTGAATTAATTGAAATCCTGTTTTTATTGGTTTTTACATGCTGTTATACTGTGATTTTACCAGGTTAGTGTTGTATTCTTGTTTTAATTATATTGCTTATTATTTTTACGTTTTATAGCATGTAGAGTTGTGTGTTATTTTTAACCATCAAGCCATTTATAAATTACTGTAAATGAACACATGAATAAAAGTTCACATTAATTGATCCTGAAGCAAATAGTGTACTGGACCTAGAAGGTATATTTCAACTAAAAGAGAACTTTTCAAACCCTAGCAGTCCTAGGTCAGCTATACCCAGCCCAGTGGATTTTGTCCTTCAAGGCAGGAACTTGACAATTTAAGACAGTTTATTGAGGTCTTTGCTGTAGTAATCAGGTGCTGACACTTTCCCTGCAGAGAAAGCATTTGACTGCTTGGGAATTTTCTGTATCACACTCTCTCTCAGCATTCATGCTATCTCTGGACTTAACATAATGGATTTAGTTATGGTATTTCCATCCAGTTCCAAAACTGTCACCATGGAATCTATTTTGGATCTTATTAAGTTGGCTGGGAACATAAGCCAGGGCTGCCAATCATTTCTTCTGATTCCAGATCTTCTAGTGTGTGCAATCTGGCAGATACTGAAGGAGTTAAGATTGGGGAGATTCAAACCCTGGCACACATGAATGGAAAACACTCACATTCACACTGAGAAGAAACTTGAAAAAGTTCCTTCCAATAGCACTCCCTCATTCCTTACAAAGGACCATCCTGGAATGGCCCCAATCTTGAGTGTTTGAAGAGGTGGTCCCCTATTGCTTAAAGGGGTGACAGCAATAAAGCCCCTCCATGACAGTTGAGCAACGGCAAGTGGCTGGATGTCAACCCATATGTTCAAGTTCCTGTTTTATGCTAATGATGCATTTTTGTTGCTTTCATATCTTTAAATATTTCTGCCAGCCCTGATTAAATGCAATATGAGATGCTGAGAATCTCACTGGCTGTAAAATAAATTGGGATACATCTGTTGCTTCTCTGATTAGCAATTTCAGTTTTATTTTGCGTTTGGGTGAAAAAGTGTTTAACATTTCAAATGACTATAAAACACTTACAAAGGAAAGGTCCCAAGGTTGTTAATCATATAGTACATTTCCATATGAGAACAGTTTTGGAAAATATCTATCTGCACTTGCCCTGAGTTTATAGAGTGAAATTGGTATCTTGAAAATGAATGGGCCATTTACCGGTATATTCTTAGAGATCTCCCTACCCATGTCCCTCAATTTTATTTTAAGAAAATTGATGTTCTGTTTCATAAATCCTTATGGGGACCTGAAAGAACACTACACATTCATTTTAAAATATACAATTCCCAGTGGAACCTGGAAGCTCTTGCCTTCATAACTATCAAGTACCATAGTGCTTTTTAATGCTTTTCTTCTGTCTGATGGAGGTGACTGAATGGGCAAAGATAGAAATGTCACAATTAACTCCTTTGGAAAAGTTGGCATTACTCTAGTAGATGCACTTTTTCCCTCCTAAAAAGTAAGGGGAAATGTGTGTGCGTCTTATGGAGCGACTGCAGGCTGCGCAGCTATCCCAGAAGCCAGAACAGCAAGAGGGATCACTGCGCAGCGCTCCCTCTTGCTGTTCTGGCTTCTTGCGTAGCCCCTTAGTCCCTTCCCCCACCTCCCGGAAAAGGCCCCAAGAGCCGCACTCCCTTTAAAGAGCTGCGCGGTGCATGTCCGTCTGTGATGGGCTGCCCTTCTCCCTCCTTCGGGAAAAGCCTGCAAGTGCCGCACAGCTCATGAAAGGGAGCGCTGAGCAGAGCCCGGGAGGCATACAGGCTCTGCTCAGCTCTCCCTTTAAAGATTTTTTTTTCTTGCATCCCCCCTCTAAAAAATAGGTGAGTCTTATGGTCAGGTGCGTCTTATGGAGCAAAAAAATATGGTAATCTGAATTTCCCTAAGACCCCAAACCTAATGGCTTCTTTGGTTGGCCTGGAAATCAATTAATATTTCCTTAGACGCAGCCCCTTTCCCCACATGGATCTGAAACTGGCCTATCACATGCAACATTAAATCCTTATTTAAAATAAACAATGTTTTAACACTCAAAAGGCTTTGTTTCTCCCCCAGGCCTGACTCTGCTACCACATGAGGGAGGAAACAAGCCAGAAATAAGCTAGTCATGACATGTGAATCTAGGCTTATGATCTGTTTCCTCCAAACAAACCATGAGTAATATGGTAAGAACAAACCTTGGGTTCCCCTTGTTGTTTGTTTGGAGAGAAGAAAACCACAAGCCCTGGTTCACATGTTAGGACAAGCCAAATTCTGGCTTGCTTCCCGGTTGCACAGTCAGGCTTCTAGGAAGAGTAAAGTGCTCATGATCATTAAACCACAGTGTGTGGTTTAATGTTGTTGCGTGCCAGTCAGGCAACTCTTGAAAAACTCAAAAGATTTGTACTTGAAGCATGTCAGTTGTATAGGCTCGGTTGGTATCTCCGCTGATTGGATCATATAATGTTAAGAGCTGCTTCAAGCAGAATTGAATTTGCCTCCTAATATGTTATGGCAATATTTACAATTGCAGTGTTGCTTGGTTTCTGAATCATGTCCTGAAGTCCCGTACTCATTTTTTCATGTGTGGTCTGAAAACATTCAGGAAAACCTGGTCCATATGAACAATAGATGTCCTAGGTTTGGGAATCTTTGGCTCTGCAGATGTTGTTGGACTCTATCACCAAACCCTACAAGTGCCCCTGTTTTCCAGGAATGTCCCTGATTTAGAGAAGCTGTCCCAGTTTCTGATTTGATCTCAGAATGTCCCGCTTTTCCTTAGCATGCCCCTATTTTCATTGGAGAAATGTTGGAGGGTATGTAACACTCATCATCCCTGGCCATTGGCCATGCTGGCTGTGGCTGATGGTAGCTGGAGTCCAAGTTCTGGAGGGACACGGGTTCCCTGAAGGGCAATTTAGACGCTTTCTAAATATGAACTTTCAGTTCTATCATATTGAAGAGGATAGTATTTCAGCATTGGCAGTCCTTTTGCTTTTCTCATATTGATCAATTCTTAAGAGGACAGGTTGTAACTCAGTGGAAAAGAAGTTGCAACAAATGTGAGGTTTCTGATAAAGGTAAAGGGACCCCTGACCATTAGGTCCAGTCGTGACCGACTCTGGGGTACAATTTAATTTAGCAGAAATATGTTTAAGCAGCGGCGTAGCGTGAGTTGTCAGCACCCGGGGCAACGCAAGTAATTTGCGCCCCCTAACCCGGGGCAAGGCAAGTAATTTGCACCCCCCTAACCCCTAACCTGCGAGTTGCCGCTGGCGCTGCCGCCCAAACGACGCCACTTGCCCGGAGGAGGAGGGGGGCAGAGAGGCGAGGAAAATGCAACGGCCCAGCAGCTGCAGCAGCACCGGCGGAGGCGGGGCTGTGAGGAGGGGCTGCCTGGCACGTCCTCCGCGGCGAGCGCTGAGAGCCGCTGCCTGCCGGGCGCCTTCAGCCTGGACGCGCGCACAGCTCGTCGGTTCCGCAAGACATGCGGCTCCGCTACAGCCTGCGCCCGAGGCTCTTCGGCGACTCCGGAGGCAGCGAGCGCGCCCCCCCAGATGTTGCGCCTGGTGCGGCCGGCACCCCTGGCACCCCCCACGCTACGCCACTGTGTTTAAGCACAGAGGCCTATGCATGTTTTCTCTGCCCCACACCCCTTCCCCCTTTCCCATTCTTTCTCTTTATTCTGCTTTTTTCATTATCCTACTCTTGAAAATGCATTCCACTTAATTTTCCCATTTTAAAACAAAGGGAAGTTTATAATGATGGCTGAATTCCATTATTTGGATTGCTCTGAAATTTAGCAAGTAAACTAACTTCAGTTGTTTACATGTTATAAATCTGATTCTCTCAAACAAAGCTGAGTGGTTTCAGATTTACTTGGATTTCTGAGTGGATTTACTTAGACCCATCCACTCACCCTTTAAAAAAGGTGTTGTTGTTGCTTCTACTGGAATGCTGTGAGAGGCATCTCTCAGCTCTGCAAGGATTATCCTGTAGCTGTGGCCTTAGAGCTCTGAGTAATTGAATTTCAGCTCTGAAGTAAAATGAACGTGGAAGACTAAAATGAGATCGCTGCATGAAATTATTTAATCTGTGAGCAATCAAGACAAACTAATCCATTAATCACTCTTGTGTTTACATGCTTCTATAGATGCAGATAACTACAAACGGAAACACTACTGACACCATGTGGGGCTGAAATTAAAGCAGATTACAGTCAGCAACAACAACATAGGAGGCTGTTTTATAAAAGGAATAAATAATTACTGCCACCTAATTTTTTGTTTTTATTATGGCACAGATATACCGGTATATCATTCATATCTATTAGTTCCGATGGCTGTGAATGGCTCCTTACCCTTTTTCTCACTAGAACAGGGTCTCTCAAATATTACACTGAAGCAAAATATACAACACTAAAATTTTACAATTGAAATGCACTTATCTATCTTACTTCTTGATGTTAGGAATCACATTCTCACCTTAACCTGCTATACCAGTATACCTACAACAAGCATTTTATGACCACACTGCGGGCAATATTGACCCAGTGTTTATGAATCTCTGTGCTGCCTTCAAACGTTATTCTAGACTTGTGAGAACCACTTAGCAGAAAAGGTGCACACAATCAGCCTCACTCACATTTAGATCATTTAGATCAGGGTGGAGAATCCAAGGCACCCCAATGTTCTGAACTACAATTCCCATCATCCCTGACCATTGGCCATACAGGATGGAGTTGATGGAAGTTGGATTCCAACAACACCTGGAGGGTTCCAGGCTCCTCACCCCTGAATTAGCTCCCACTCCTGGTCCTGTGGACAAAGGTTTCTACAGGAAGCACCTTCAATAGCACCATTACTAGAAGCTCACTGATCATGTAAGGAGACCTTTTCTTAATGGCTTCGTATTTGAAGCCTCATAGTAACTCAGATGACCTCATTGATTAACACTGAATTTGAGGGTAGGGAATGAGCTCTTTCCTCACTGTCCTATTATCCCAGCTGATTACGGGAGTGGGGGAGAGTTCATGGAAAGCAGCTGTTTTATTGAAATTACGTTTTTCTGTGCTAGAAGATACAGATGTTCAGTTCTTTCATCTTCTAAAACCAGTGCCTTAATCTCGGGATTCTTGCAGGCTTTAGTAGGATTCATGCACCCTATTATGTGCAAGGACCTCCAATTCATAGGCTCACACAGAGAACAAATGTTTGGTGCCAGTTTGTGGGGCCCAGGAGTAAGTTTGCAAGAGGGCCTGATTTTTAAAAGCTTGAGAATCACTGTGCATATGATAATCAGAACAAACCAGGGACAATTTGAAAGTGACAATGAGCAGCTGATGCTATCAAGAACAAAAATCATAGCACTTGCACTACAGCTTTGATGATGCGTTCTCTAGTTTATGAAACATCTGAAACCTGTCTTTTCAACTTCCAGCAGAGGGCCTGCAAGCTCCCTGCTTTCAGCTCGTCCAACAACACACAGCATATCCAGTTGTCACACTACCTGGTAGTAGTATCCTGTCATTAGCCATAGGGGGGCTGGGATGGAGGATCTAAAATTGGCAAAAACAACACTGCCTACATGGGCTGCCATACATCTGGATTTTCCCAGACATCTAGCCGATTTCTGCCTGGACACTGCTTGTGGCTGCAGTAATCCATATATGTCCAGGTAATTCTAGATGGATGGCAAGCCATTAAACTCTGGGATTAGATCCCTAATTTCTATTTAGGCTTATAACACCTCAGAAGTGTGTACAGACCTATTAACTGAAGTTCAGAACATTCCTGTGTTACTCAGAAAAGAAGAATATCATTCTATTCCTGGCAAAAACACTCCAGGAGGGTGTAAGGTTCAGGAGGGTGCACCACCTAGAGAGAGTCCTGAGTGCCAAAGAGATGCCCCGAGGGCAACATGTGGCCCACAGGCCTCTGATTTCACACCCCTGGTCTAAATATTTGTATATCTGAAATACACAGTGGCTAATGATATATAACTGGAGAAGGAACTAGCAAACCACTCCAGTATTTTGCCAAAAAAACTCCATGGACATAAAAAAGGAGAAGCTTTGAGAAGAAAGTGAGAGTTTCCAAGGCATGCTCTGGTTCATGGAGCCACGGAAAGTTGATAAGATGACTAAACAACAAACAACAATGATATATACATTTTGAGCAGTAGTGAGATAGGATCAGATGTGCCTCTGTACTCTGAAAAGGCATGAGTGATGTGGCCACAGGCCTGCTTTGGATCAGCCAGCCACCCTGCCAACACAACCACCCCCACCACACTCATGCACAGGTTAAATGTTTGGTAACCAGGAAAGGGGCCGTGCACGTGTACATCAGGGTGCACTCAAGTGAACAAGCATACCCCACAGTGCTGGGTTAAACCCTGCGAGGGCCCCTAGGCAGTCAAAATCTTGGCCTCCCCCTTGCAAGTTATCTCAAAGCTTTTACTCAGTTACTTATGAATATTCTACTAGGATCTGGAGTCAGTGGTAACGTGCGACACAGAAAGCTCACAGAAAGCTTCTTATCTGGATGTTTCTCGTGTGCACACTCCAGTGCAATAACACTGAACTCAGAAAGATTTATTGTAATTTTCTTTCAAGATCAACTCAATAATATTTTGAACTGTTGTCACAGGGCCCCTAGAAGGCTTGGGGCCCAAAGGCTGGTGCCTACTCTGCCTATTTGGTAATCCAGCACTGATACCCCGCCCCCATTTATTGCCTTACTTCCCACTGAACCCTGTGTAATATAACAATCACAAGTGGCTAATTCCAGTAATCACTTTCTAGTCCCTAGTTCCCCATCACAAAGCAGAAATGCTTCTGTCACCCTTTTCCAGAAAAATGTCCACTTTTCTTTGCAACAAGTTCCTTGAAATGTTGCCTAGAAGGCTCTAATAACGAGGAAGCAGCTTTTGTCCAGTTTATTTCCTTCCTAATCCACTCATGTCTATGTGCCATGAAGGAAACGAGCCTGTGCTGGGCAATTATTTTGGAGAAGAAAACACAGAAACAGCTCTTTGCTCCACTGAGCCCTGTGCTAGGGAGTCCTAAAGAGGTCAGACCTTGACTCAGAAAGGAAGTTTGCTGCAGGCAGATAGATTGGCGGAACAGAAGAGAGCTTGATAGGATGGGGCGTGCTGCAAAGGAACTTCCTGACTCTTGCTCCCCCCCCCCCATTAACTAAAAGTTTTATGCTATTTCTAGCTGTTCCAAAATCCAATGACAGAAGAAGAAAGACAGAAGAAACAAATCACCACAGTGGGAGGAATCTTTAATCACAGCACCCTTACCCAGCAGATGCTGGTAAGCTGATCTGTATGGAGTGGGAGGTCAATGCTATTTGGTGGTTCTGAATGCCAATTCAAGACATGCTGAGATGCTTTCCTTGCCTTGACATTGCCCATCACTGTGTTATATCTGCTTGTATGTCACAATTGTAAAAAATCTATCTATCATCTATCTATCTATACCACATAAAACATTAAGCATTATGCTACACCTGCTACTTCAGATGAACATGACAGTGGGCAAAATTGGAACCGGGGTTATCCAGTGTCCAAGGTAATGGATCTGTGCTGCAGTAAGAGCGTTCAAAAGTGCCCACCCTTTTATGTAGGTAGTCAGGTACATATATTAGCAGTATTCAGCTTCAAAGTTCTTTGGGGAACTTATCATGCTACTCAGATGCAAGTTATTTTGATCACAGTTAATGCTCCCAGGCAACAGGGATTTCTGTCACGTTATAAAATTCTGGGTATTACTGTGCAGTAGGAGGTAAAAATAATTTGCCAGAATGCGAACAAACTCCGGTAAGCATAAACTAAACCTAAAAAAAATAAAAATCACCCCCCTCTCATTGTGCTTAATTCTCCACAGTTCACAGTGTGTTTTAAATGGCTTTCAGGAAGCTTGAGGCCACAATGCTAGAGTTTGCTGAATCAGCATTAGAAACTGGAGTGAGTGGTTGCTGGGAAGAAGTGATGGATTTGGGGTAGCGGAATTGCATGAGGTGAATTTCAGCATAGCAAGCTGCTTAAATGAATCCCGGAGATGGGGACTTGAATCAGCTGGAGAACAGAGATCGGAAATCTGTGGCCTTTTAGATCTCACTGAACTCCAACTCCCAGCACCCCTGACCATTGGCCATGCTGGCTGGAGCTGATGGGAGTCAGAGTCCATCAACATCTGGGAGGGCACCACACTGGTGATTCCTGCCCTAATGTTTAAAATATTACAGGTCAAATTGTGGGAATTAGACTTTAGTTCCCATTTGCACAGTATGCAGAAGACAGCCCTGGGTTGTTTGACTCTTTAATTAGTTCTCTTTTTCCCTCCTATAAAAACCACGCAAGACACTCTCTTTTAAAGTTAAAGAATAAATAACTTTTCCTTAGTGTACGTGCAGTTCCTGCTTAAATATACTATGCAGGTAGGTGATGAGTATTCTGTAAACTGCCCTGAGACCTGTGGGTATAGGGCGGTATATAAAATCAATCAATCAAATCAATCAATCAATCAATCAATCAATCCCAGGCTTCTAAAAACCAGTAAAAAGAGTTAGGGGGAAAGATCTGCTATAAAAATCCTACTCCTACATATGGTTCTCCATTTTTAACCCCATATGGTTAAAAATCCTACTCTCCACAACTTGAGCAGTCTCGTCCCACACATGGAATTTTACTTTTCACTGTTTGGGGGCCACTAAAATGATGATCACCTATTCATTATCGTGATAAGAGTCCTCTTCCTACAGGAGCAGACCCGCAATGTGCAAAATAGCTTCCCTTCTCAGTGATGTGGCCTCTCCAGCAGACATGAGCTGCAGAGCTAACTAATGTTTGCTGTCTGTGTGTGGGATTTGTCATTTTCCATGGTTATTCTGGTCTATATTCAGTGCTTTGGAACTTTTCTGCACAATAAATGGCTGATTCAGCATGCCCAATGGGTGGTGAGGTGAGTCATACTCATGCAATTTAAGTCAACGTCCCCAGCTGTAGGAGATGCAGTGTACTTTGGCCATGGCAAGAAAACAACAGTCATGAGGTAACCGGAGGGAGAGGAAGCAGAACTCAGAGCTCCACCAGATAACTGTTTATGAAGCATTCATCCTGATTTTCTTGCACAAAGCTTACATGGTGGTTAGAATATGGTCTGTCTTTATTGGGCATGTGTTTTGAGTTGTTTACAATGCGGTTATATGACAATGGACATTCGCCTGCATCCATTCTGATTCGCTTATGAGGTGTTCATATGTCTTCCCAGTAATATTTACCTCACATTTTTCAGTCCATGACACCGACACTTCCCAAAATGCAAAAAGTCTGTTTTCGGGGGTTTTTTATTAGAGTGAATTTGTTCCTCTACAGCAGGGGTGGCCAACTCCCAAGAGACGGCGGTCTACTCACAGAGTTAAAAACTGGCAGTGATCTACCCCTGTTTTTTTGGGTTCAGGTCAAAGTTGTTGAGCTTTTCTTAGGGAATAGGAAGGCCCATTCTTTAAGGGTTAAGTTCAAAGTTGTTGAGCTTCTTTTTATGGGCTACAGGGCTAAAATGTCTAGGGGAGCCAAATTCCTTGGGCTTCTTTGGGGGGAGCCAGTGATCTACCACAGACGTCCAGTGATCTACCGGTAGATCATGATCTACCTGTTGGACGTGCCTGCTCCAGAGCAGCTTTTCTCAACCTTGGGTTCCTAGATGTTGTTGGACTACAACTCCCATCTTGGCCAATGGTCAGGGATTATGGAAACTGTAGTTCAAGAACATCTGGGGACCCAAGGATGGGGAAGGCAGAGAGAGAGAGAGAGAGAGAGAGAGAGAGAGAGAGAGAGGGAGGGAGAGGGACCAAAGGCAGCCTCAGGCATCCCTTCAGCATGCCTATACAGAGCTCCCCTCCCTCTGGCTACCAGCTGCCCCTGCTGAGGCCATCAGAGGAAGAACAAGCAGCACTCAGGCATGGCCAGTGCTCAGGTTTTATGGGAATGGTAGTCCAACATCTGGATGGTACTAAGTTGGAGAAAGCTGCTCTAGAAACATAGCTGGGATTTGGGATGCCCATTGATCAAGCTGCATCAACAGCAGTAACCAAGCGTGATGCTGTTTATGCTGTCTCCTCACCCACCCACCCATGGCTGTTGAGGTTGTTAATCTCCATGCACAGCTAACGCTGAAGCCACTTTCTATTAAAGCCCCACTTTGAATGGCTAGAAAAGCCTTGGTAAATGGCTCCCCAAAAGGCACACCAGATCATTTGACTCTGAACAGTTGAGGATGGAGCGGGCAGGGGGAGCTTTTACTTTCAGTTCAGTGGAACAAATTGCATCTCTCAGTTTTGTATTCTTAAGCATGTTCACATACTCAGCAGCTTTTTATTGGAGTCTTTCTCCTATAATCATAATTATCCGGCTTTCTGGGAAAAAGGAAGTCAACACACGGTCCAAAGGTTTCAGCAACAAAAGCACGACTCTTTGGGGCAGTCACATGCACTTACGGACTTCCCTGATCTTTAAAATTACTTCCAAATTATTGCCTCCAACAAATGTTGAATGACCTCTCTCCTATTTTTATGGCAGATGGAACAATGTGGAGAATGTTTATGATAAGATCCACTCCCTGATTCTCAAACACTAACCTTTCGTTATCTCTGCTAGTTTCCTTTAAAAACAAACAACAACCCCCCCCCACACACACCCAGGGTGCATGATGTCATATCCTGAGCCCTCCCCATTCCCTGCCTGTCTTTGAAACTCTTACAGAAAGCTAGACACACTAAACAAGTGGACTGCTCTGTTCTGAACATAAGACAATTTATGTGTGGCTTTTGCCTGTTTCATTCGGTCCTGAAGAATTTGATTCAAGGAATCTGAATTCACCACAGTTCAAAGGAAGGAAGAATCCCAAGCACGGTGAGTACAGCCAACGTAGTATGCTTTGAGACATAAGGAGGGAGTTTAGAAATTCAAATGTGTGTTGCAAACGTGGAATATTGTCTCTACTGCAAACTCAAGAAGGTTGTTCGGTATGCTGAAAACATCAGCTTTAATTTAAAAAACCACATGTATAGTTCTAAATCTTGGATCCCTTAAGATGTGTTCAGTGCTCTCTCTGTCTCTGTCTCTCACAGTCTCTGTCTCTCTGGGTTGTTGTTGTTTGCAGGGGGGATCCTCGTTGAAAATATCTCGCAAAGTAGACTAGAAGTCAGAAATTTTCACTCAGAAAAGCTTAAGCACATATTGGGGGGGGGGGATGAAAACAACCTTCTCAAGTTTTAAGATTGTGCAATATGGCTTTGACACAAATTCAAAAAAATCCTCACAAATATCCACAATGTAATTCAGCTTCAGCACCTAGATTTTGAGACTAACAATGACAGCATTCTAAAAAGCCTGTTACACATTTGGTTGCAAGTATTTTAAAAATTAGTTGGTTCAGTAAAATGGCACATTTTTCATTTTGTAGGATCAATGAAACCACTAATGCCCAGGACCCAACATTCCCATCTGTGTACTAGACTTTCTTTCATTAGTGCAGTAAACACAGTGAGTTTGATCAAATCTAATTGTGATTGCATCTCAAAGAAATCAGCCTGAAATGTTAATCATGGCTTAGATTCCATTAATTCCAAAAGGAACTTACAATGCAATCCTAGGCATATTAAATCAGAAGGAAATCCCACTATGTTATATAGGACTTACTCCCATGTAAGCATTGTGGTCTTAGTGCATCTAACTATTGCTGCAATCCTATTCCCATTTATCTGAGGGTTAACCCCATGGAACTCAATGTGACTTATGTGTGAAAAGATATGTACAGGATTGCATGATTACTCTGGATCTATCTCTATGTATGTATTGGCTCAATGCTTCAGTTCTGTGCACACTTATATGGGAGTAAATTCCATTGAACATTGTGGAATTTACTTCCAAGTAACCATGGACTGGATTGTTCTACTTAGGAGTAAGGATGGAGGATAAATTTCATTCAGTTCATATTTAAAGCTGAATGTATCAAATCTGCACTTTTTGAAACAAAATGTGAACCAAAACACAGCTGTCCTCCTAAAAATTGCACTTATCTGAATTTTGCAATGTAGTTCTCTATCCAGTGTTTGCAAAATTGCATTTGTTAGGAGAAATTGTGTATAAAAATGAAGGCATTGGTGAAAATAACATATAAAAAATGCATTATGATAGGGGAAAATGCTTGCAAAAATGTGTACATTGGTCAATGTAAAATGTAAATAAAATGTGTTTATTAGGAGAAAATTACAGAAATATGCTGCTGAATTTTCATGAGAATTTTTTAAAATTGCAAATTGCTGCAAAGTACGGAGAGCTGAATTTAGACTGCTTGCTTGCTCAACAGGAATCTGCTTACCCAACAGAATTTCTGGTTTCTCCCCCCCACCCACCTCCTCCCCATGCCCACCCAAACCTGGAGGGTCCCCCAAACCTCTGGAGCAAATTTTGAAGGGACACACAGGGGTGTAAGGGAAGGGAAAGCCCCATTCTATGAGCAGAAATCCTCTCATGCTACATTGGACTTCACCTCCTGAAATGAATGGGATGTACATTCCAATGATGGTGCTAAATATCTCCTAGTTTCATTGTACAGCTCCAGCCAAAGGAACAGTGCCAGATGATTTAGTGTGCTGTCTGGTTCTCAGAATCATTAGTGGAGTTTCCTATCAGCAGTTGTGTCAACACACTGCTCTTCCTGCTGATTCAGGAACAAACCGTTTCATGCTAAGTGATGAGGATTCCAGTGAGAACATGACTCTGTATTAAAGTGCTCTGATGGGCACCTCTTCTCGCAGAACATCTTTCGTGGAACTGATAAGTCAACTAAGCTTACCAGAGCGAAACAAAACACATTATTCAAAATGGTTTTCTGTCAGTCTTAACTCATATTTAAAGTGCAGAGGCTGAGCAAAATCATCAGTTGTGAATTGTTGACATGGCTTAGCACAAGGACAAAAAAAGTTCTGGTTTGGGGAGCTGTGTGGTCTGAGGGTGGGTATAATATTATACTCTAATCTAAGAATAACTTGGTAGCTGCCAGGTTGTATGTGTGGCACATTCTAAGGACAGAATTCAACAGACTTAAGTGGGGGGGGGGAGTGCTGTCATGGCAGGACTTTGGGGCAGAAGGCCATGACCCCACCCAGCCAGGATGAGCAGAATGGTCCCCAAATGCTGCAGGACTGGCTGGCCATAGAAGTGTAGATTTAGAAGGTACCTCAAGGGTCATCTAGGCCAACCTTCAATGCAGGAATCATCACAGCTAAAGAATACCCAAAAGATGGCCATCCAACCTCTGTTTAAAAACCTCCAAGGAAGGAGAGTCTACCACCTCCCAAGGTGGTTCATTCCACTATAAAATAGCTCTTAACCACCAGGACATTCTTCCCAATGTTTAGTCAGAATCTCCATTCTTGTTACTTGAATCCATTGGTTTGGGTCTTACCATGTGGAACAGCAGAAAATAGGCTTCCTCCATCTTCCATGTGACAGCCATTCAGATAGCTGAAGATGGCTATCATATCAACTTTCTGTCATCCCTTATCCAGGCTCAACATACCCAATTCCCTCAACCGTTCTTTGCAAGTCCTGGTTTCCAGACCCTTTGTCATCCTTTGCACATCCTTTGTCAACATCCTTCTCAAATTGTGGTGCCCAGAACTGGACTCAGTATTCCAGGCGGGGTTTGACCAAGGTGGAATGGAAAATGCAGAAAGTAATGCAGAAAGAAACCACCACCACTGTAAGTCCATAGTGTGAAATTACCCAACTGCACCCCTGTGGGGATAGGCTAGTGCAGGGGTAGGCAGCCTAAGGACTGGGGGCTGGATGCGGCCCATTCGCCTTCTCAATTTGGCCCGTGGACGGTCTGGAAATCGGCGTGTTTTTACATGAGTAGTAGTAGTAGTAGTAATAATAATAATAATAATTTATTTGTACCCCGCGCATCTGGCTGGGTTTCCCCAGCCACTCTGGGCGGCTTCCAACAAAGATTAAAAATACATTAAAAGTAGAATGTGTCCTTTTATTTAAAATGCATCTCTGGGTTATTTGTGGGACATTGGAATTTGTTCATCCCCCCCCCAAATATAGTCCGGCCCACCACATGGTCTGAGGGACGGTGGACTGGCCCATGGCTGAAAAAGGTTGCTGATCCCTGGGCTAGTGTGACTGAATGCTGCCCCATAGGAAAAGCAATACAAAGAAAATGGCAAACTAGTACACTGGGGAGAATGATAGATTGGAACTTTTTGTTTGGTGTGTTGTTTTTCTTTGTGGAAGGGTTTTTGGAGGGGTATAGTGAACCCTTTGATCACGTCATGCTGCACCTGCATTTATAATGTTGCAGTTTTACTTCCCCAGTGAGAACAAGGAACTATTTTTAGGGTAGCAAATAGATTGTTGTGCTTGGACAAGGTAGCCTACTGCAAATAAAGGCATTTCTGGCACAGTGCATAAAAAGTCAAATACAAGGGAAGGGTGGAGAGAATTTGCTTTTCTGATAGCACATCATACAGTAAGCAATTTTGCTTTCTTCCTGTCACCCTTGGAAAGAACTTGCCTTTCCTGGAAAGAACTCATCAATCTGTTTTACTCATCCAGTATCTTCCTTTTTAAACAAAAAACAAAAAACACTTATGTTGCAGAAACAAGCACTCTTTTCTGTTTTTAAATAACTTTCTCCACTCACGACTTATGAAATATTAAATATGTTGCATGACTTATAAGTAGGATAGCAAGCACTCCTTAAGGAGAACCCTACCTTGTTGTTGAGCCCCCAGATCTTGCAAAGGAAAGCAGTCTCCTGTCCTTTAAATAGTTGTGTGTGGATTTTGGTAGGTGAAACTGCTACACTTCCTGCAATCCCTCCCACCCATGAGACCTCTGCCTTTGAATAATACTGTGATTATGATTTAATAGATAGAAGATGGGGTGCAGCAGAATGGGAGAGACAACAACTCGATGGAAAAAGGGGTGGGAAGACAATAAAAATAAGAGAAAAGATCCTGGGCTGGGGTAGGGAGAGAACTCTGTATTTGAGTGTGATTGCTCTTTAAATCCAAGGGTGTAGGTGCAAATGTCACTTAATGCAGATTAGTTACTCTTGAACACAATTTGAGCACCCTTCTGTTCATGCAGATGGGATTTCTCCAGAGCAGAGCACTCACATGAGTTTATTTTCTCCACTCTACAAAATCAGGAGGGAAGACACCCTTTCATCAACTGGAATGTTCCCATTTTTCCATGCTTCCTTGACACTGTAATGTTTTATACACAGAATTAATTTGCATTGCTAGGTCTAAAGTCATCTGTACAGTTTGGAGCGTTTATGCCTTAAAAATGGTAAAATAACAAGCTGATTCTTTGATACCCGATGTATCTCTATCGTTCCCTAAGGAAGCCAGCCCTTCTTAGGGTACTGCATGCTGATTCATGGATTTAACACTGCCCTTATGTTGATCTGAGACGGATTTCTTTACTCAGTAGACACCCAGTTTTGCCCACAAATAGAGGAGGAAAATTCCAGCTTTTCTGTTATATAATATATGCTCTTTAAAATATTTGCACAGCCAGCCACGGTGGAGTCTTCCAGGGAAGAGCAGGCCTAAAACTGTATCTACCTATCTATCTAAGTACAAATACTCTGTTAGGAACAAAGAACGTAATCATTCATTCTGCAGACACCATTCCAGTAGAGCTAAGCAGGGAATGGTTAATAAACCCAGGGAGAGTACATTTCCTGTTGCTCAGTGGTAATTGCTGAGGAAACTTGCTTAATCCATCAACAGAGCTGAGTTAACTCTTGATGGAAGGGAAACGATTGTAATTTCCTTTATGTCTAAAAGAAAGAGAAAAATAAATCCCAAACTGTATCAAGGCCTTCTTTGCACATAATAATTCCAGAATGGTTACCCAGATTGTCCGTTCTGAAACAACTTTGTTTTTCTTGGGATTTTGATTTTCTTATCTGCATGAACACGGAATTCTCGGTTCTGCAGTTATGGTTTCTCACATGTCACGGTAGCAGAATGCTAAGAGCAGCATTGCAATGTAGCATTGTCTGCTCACACCTTAATAAACTGACCCCCTGTTCTGATATCATCATAATGCATTTTTTTCTCATTTTGAATAGATGCCGTTTGGGACATACACTATAGTATATGTGAGAATTCCACCCAACTGATAAAAGTTCAACTGGGAATCATTAATGCACTCTTCCCATCTGGTGTACGTAAAATGCAGACCTATAGCTGCTGAGTAACAGGCAGAAATCCAGCAGGTACAGGTCTGCATTTCTATGTACGCAGAGCTTCTGTAAAGTGAAAAAGGTGGTGTGTCTAGAAACCAGCAGCTTAAAACAGCAATCCTAGCAAGTTTGTAGCACAACTTTCAATAGGGGGTGGAGGTTATGAAATGTATGTCATGGGTTAATTTCTAAATAAAGAGAATATGCATGAAATGAGAGAGCGGCCGGGGGGGGGGGAATGTGTGGAGAGATTATTTGGATGTCTGAGCAACTAATGGTTTGTTGTGATACGCACAAGTTGCAGCGGGCCTTGTGTTTACAAGCTTCCTGTTCCAGGACAGCCACAAGGGAATCATGGGCATTTGCTTTATTTTTTTATTATTATTTTATCTGAACCCAACTAATCAGTTTAACTTAATTGTGGTTTGTTTGAAACAAGGCATCCTCAAGCCATGGATTGTGAATCTGGTTTCTTTCAATAAACCATAGTTAAGATTAAACATTTAACTGCAATTCATGAAAAGCAGAAGTGATTCCTCCTTGAGGTTGTTCCAGAGGAGGAGAGAGGAAATATACACGCCCAAAGCTCACTGCAGTTCCTTCCCATCACGATAAACTATTATTTGTAGCAATGTCTGAACTAGGCCAGACTGTGAATGTTCTGTAGCAAGGGAATCAGGCCTCCAGAAGCTCCACAGGGGGGGGGGGAAGCACTGGGACATCCGATCTCGGTGATCATGGGCAGGAGGCGGAGTTACGCTAAGACCAGACCATGTCATTACCGAGGAGGCAGGTTTAGTCGTTGTTTGAAGACTATCCCTGCCTCCGGGTCTGGCCTTGACCAGATGGATACTGGAATCAACAGGGGAAACCCACATAACCTGAAGGTGTTGCTGTGTAATGCCAGGTCAATGATGAATAAAACCACTGCCATCCACGACCTGATTGTGGATGGAGGATTTGACCTGGCTTGTGTGACAGAGACCTGGTTGAATGAGGCAGATGGGCCTGTCCTTGCTGCCGCTTGCCCACCAGGTTTCTCTTATGCACAGCAACCCAGGTCATGTGGGCGGGGAGGGGGGGTTGCAGTGATTTTTAGGAAGTCATTAGTTTGCACCAGGCGTCCTACTGGGAAGACCCAGTTTTCTGAGTGCATGTTCTGGAAGTTGGGCAATAGGGGCAGTACAGGATTCCTTTTGGTGTACCGACCTCCCCGCTGCACCAAGGATTCCCTGTCCGAGCTGCTTCAGGTCGTGGCGGATGTTCTCCTGGAGACACCTAGTTTGGTTGTCCTAGGGGATTTTAACATCCACGCCGACACGACCTTACAAGGGGCCACTCGGGACTTCGTGGAAAGCATGGCCTCCATGGGGCTGTCCCTGAATAAGTTGGGCCCAACTCATAGTCATGGACATGCCTTAGACCTGGTATTCACCTCTAGTGACGTGGGTGATCTGACACTAAGTAAAAGTGAAACCAAAGAAGTGCCATGGTCAGATCACTTCCTGGTGCAACTGGACTTCTCCGCGACCCTTCCCCTCTGCAGGGAGTTGGGACCAATTCGGATGGTCCGCCCCCGCCACTTAATGGATCCAAATGGTTTCCAGAGAGTGGTAGGGGATGCTTTATCCCATGTTGATGGCCTTTCAGCTGATTCCCTGGTGGCCCGCTGGAATGCGGAGTTAACCAGGGCTATCGACTGTCTGGCTCCGAAGCGCCCTCTCCGATTGCATGGAGCCCGGACAGCCCCGTGGTTTTCTTCGGAGCTGAGGGCGATGAAACAATCGCTGAGACGGCTAGAGCGTCGGTGGCAGAAAACTCACTCCGAATCTGACCGGACACAGGTTAGAGCTCAACGTCGAGCCTACCAAGTGGCGATAGCGACGGCGAAGAAGACTTTCTTCACCGCCTCTATTGCATCTGCAGAAAATAGTAGCAGGAGACTCTTTCAGGTGGTCCGCAATTTAACGGAACCACCTTTACCACCGGGGCCTTGTAAAGACCCCAAGATCTCCTGCAATGATTTTGCAAAGTTTTTTGCAGATAAAATCACTCATATTCGGAAGGAGCTAGACACCACCGTGGGAGCAGGGCCGGGGCGGGAGAGTGCTAGAGCCCTGTCTGGTCAAGTTGCATGGAATCAATTTCAATCCGTTACCCCCGAGGATGTGGACAGGCTGCTTGGACGCGTGAAACCAACCACCTGTCTCCTTGATCCTTGCCCATCCTGGCTAATAAAAGCAAGCCGGGAAGGGCTGGGCGATGGGCTCTGCGGGGTGGTGAATGCTTCCCTCTGTGAGGGAACATTCCCAGATCCGCTGAAAGAGGCGGTCATTAAACCGCTTCTTAAAAAACCATCTTTAGACCCGGCCAGTATGGCCAACTATCGCCCAGTCTCAAATCTTCCATTCTTGAGCAAGGTGATTGAGCGTGTGGTTGCTGAACAACTCCAGGCACGCCTGGAGGATGCGGACCATTTGGATCCCTTCCAATCAGGGTTCAGGCCTCATCATGGGACTGAAACTGCCTTGGTCGCACTGGTTGATGATCTCCGGCGAGCTAGGGACAAAGGTGAGAGTTGTTTCCTAGTTCTGCTGGATCTCTCAGCGGCCTTTGATACAATCGACCATAACATCCTTCTGGACCGTCTAGAGGGGTTGGGAGCTGGGGGCACTGTTATACAGTGGTTTCGCTCCTTCCTCCTGGGCCGTGTTCAGAAAGTGGTGGTGGGGGATGAGTGTTCAGACCCTTGGGCCCTCACTTGTGGGGTGCCTCAGGGTTCCGTCCTCTCCCCCATGCTTTTTAACATCTATATGAAGCCACTGGGAGAGATCATCAGGAGGTTTGGACTGGGTGTCCATCAATATGCAGATGATACCCAGCTCTACCTTTCTTTCAAATCAGAACCAGTGAAGGCGGTGAAGGTCCTGTGTGAGTGCCTGGAGGCGGTTGGAGGATGGATGGCGGCTAATGGATTGAAGTTGAATCCTGACAAGACAGAAGTACTGTTTTTGGGGGACAGGAGGCGGGCTGGTGTGGAGGATTCCCTGGTCCTGAATGGGGTAACTGTGCCCCTGAAGGACCAGGTGCGTAGCCTGGGAGTCATTTTGGACTCACAGCTGTCCATGGAGGCGCAGGTCAATTCTGTATCCAGGGCAGCTGTCTACCAACTCCACCTGGTACGCAGGCTGAGACCCTACCTGCCCGCGGACTGTCTGGCCAGAGTGGTGCATGCTCTAGTTATCTCCCGCTTGGACTACTGCAATGCGCTCTACGTGGGGCTACCTTTGAAGGTGACTCGGAAACTACAGCTAATCCAGAATGCGGCAGCTAGACTGGTGACTGGGGGCGGCCGCCGAGACCACATAACACCGGTCTTGAAAGACCTACATTGGCTCCCAGTACGTTTCCGAGCACAATTCAAAGTGCTGGTGTTGACCTTTAAAGCCCTAAACGGCTTCGGCCCAGTATACCTGAAGGAGCGTCTCCACCCCCATCATTCTGCCCGGACACTGAGGTCCAGCGCCGAGGGCCTTCTGGCGGTTCCCTCATTACGAGAAGCGAAGCTACAGGGAACCAGGCAGAGGGCCTTTTCGGTGGTGGCGCCCACCCTGTGGAATGCCCTCCCATTGGATGTCAAGGTGATGGACAACTACCTGACATTCAGAAGACATCTTAAGGCGGCCCTATTCAGGGAAGCTTTTAATGTATGATATTTTAGTGTTTTTTGGTTTCTGTGGAAGCCGCCCAGAGTGGCTGGGGAGACCCAGCCAGATGGGCAGGGTACAAATAATAAATTATTATTATTATTATTATTATTAGAACTTCCCATCTTGCTAACCAGAGTCCTGGCATTCAGAATAGTTTCCAGGGGTGAATCCCGTAAATGCAGCCTCAAATCAAGGCCAGTAATACACTTTTCGAGCTTCATTCCAAAAGAAGCCCTGCTGCCCATTTTGGGGGATGGGAAAGGGCAGCTGGGGTGGAGGGACAGATTATATTTTTTACCCAGTTATATTTTTTCTAAAATTTATCAGATCAGACCATGAGGCTCCATTTCCATTTTTGCTGCAGATGATTTACATGGGTGTGTAGCAGACTTGAATATATCTGCATAAGAGATAGCTGGACTTCCTGCCAACTTCCGTATCAGTTTGATAACAATAGTTTTGGAAGAAGCATGTCAGGGTCAATAAAAGAAATTTGGCCTCAGGAAAGTAGTAAACAAAGAAAAAAGTGGTTCCTCTCTTTCTGTTTCCTGTTTCCTTGATAGGCTGCGCTTCCTTTTGTTTAATTACCACATCATGCGGATATGTGCATCAACACCTAAATCAGAAGTGGGCAATCCTTTTCCAATTGAAGGTCTCATACTCTCCAGGGCTATCTGTGGGGTGGGGGGTGGGGGTCACATGCTGGTGCTAGGCATCCCTGCTTTTGACTTTCAAGCATCTCTTCAAAACTTTTTGGTGCTGACGAGCCTTCACAGCTGTTTAATTTTTGATTAGCCAGTCATTTTAACGGTTATCTGCATTTTAATTTTTTTATGATGTTTTATAATGTGCACTGCTTTGATATTTTATGATATGGTGCTGCAGAAATGGTACTTCTATAGATAAATGACGGGCAGGACTAAAGCCCAAACTGGATAGGTTTGCTGCTTTTTCTTTCTCTCTCTGCCACCACTTTCTGTCTGTCTCTCTGTCCCCACTCCCTCTATATTATTCCTTTCCCTTTCCCTATCTTTTCCCAGTTGGCTGACAAGGGAGAGACAAATTGCTCTTGCCAGAGGCTTGAACTGATCACTTGCAGAGAACTTTTGAAACTGGGTCGAGGGCACAGGTTGCATGCCGCTGACTTGCATGATCAACAGCTGGGGCAGCACTGACTTGTCTGTAGGAAGCCTGGACAATGGAAGCAGCAGGGTATCAGAAGATAAAAATCTGGGTCACCTTGGAGATCTGAGACTCAGGAAAAGGAAAGCAGCTCACGTATTGCTTCTCCTGCCAGAAATTACCCCTGTGTAGCACCATCTTTCAGTAGGTTAGGAAATTGTGACTTGCATGCAAGGACACAAGAAGGGACCCCCCCCCCCGTTCCACCCTGTATTCATCGCACAAAGCATTATTTGTGCTCTGCTACAGTTCACTTTCTGCCAAAAACTAAGTTACTTGTCTCACTTTCCACTGCAACAAAATTATGTAAGAAATAGTGTAAATTATGTAGTCAGTATGTTATCCCACCCCAAAACTACACACACAATGAAAACTGGTGTGTGTGACAGTGAATACAGATTGTATTTGGTGGACTGAATTTACAAGTAATAATTACTTTTGCACTGAAAAAATAAAATGTAATGATATGCAAGACATATCACACAGTGCACAATGTTTCCTTTAATATTAAAGTGAATGTTTGTGAGAGAGAAAGGCTTAGATATGTTGTGGCATGAACTGGGTTGTGCATACAGCACCAAGCAGTATGTAAAGGCTGTATGAGATACATGCAGTTTGTAAAGGCTGTATGAGCTACATGAACATGTCTGATCTCCACACAAATCCAATGCAGACATGCCCTTATCATTTTCCATTGCGCATTAAGATCCTATGGGCCCAACTACCTTTAACATCCACAATCCAATTAATTAAGTATCCATTGGCAGGTAAGGTTGGAATGAAAGCATCTCTCTAGCATGCATATGAAAACAGCAAAGACTCCAACCCATAATCTATAAGTGGGTGTGATGCCTTTCCCTATGATTAGAACGTGGGCTGGATATGTGGATC
This sequence comes from Podarcis vaucheri, assembly GCF_965113315.1. Taxonomy (NCBI): domain Eukaryota; kingdom Metazoa; phylum Chordata; class Lepidosauria; order Squamata; family Lacertidae; genus Podarcis; species Podarcis vaucheri. Next base: position 92,816,833 of record NC_138759.1, read on the forward strand.
TGATTAAATTTCATGAATTTAATTTGAGAATGGGTAATTTGGGCCCCTATTGGCTGCTGTAGACTAATTGGATGACTGAAATATAGCCTAATAAACTAAGAGCAATAACAGCAGAGCTGGTTTTTATAAAATCCACTTTCCTATGAACTGAAAGTCAAACAACAACCCCCACCACTGCCCAGCCCTGTGATGAATGGGAAATCTCTGGGGGAATTTGTGGGAAAGTAGCAGCTATAAACCTGTGCAGAGAGACTCAGTGGATTATGACTGATGCCAGAAAAGCATCCTCTCACTTGCTAATAAAAGATGCAACAGCATGTTCAGAGGCTTTGGGAAAGGTAAAGCACAATTGCTGAATCCGACACGTACAAGTCGTGATTACTGCAATCAGCACCTGCCTGTGTGCCTCACCCCACAAAAAAAGCAATCAAGAGATACTTCATTTATGAAAGGCCATGAAAAAAACCCGGCACAGGTGGGGGAGGGGAAAGAGGAAGAATGACAGCCTGTTTTACTCTCTCCTTAGGCTGCAGACTTTTAGTTAATGTCTGGAAGGCATTAAAAACAAAAAAGTAACTAAATACTAAAATGTCTACAATCTGAAGGAAACATATAATTATGTGGGGGAACCAAGAAAATACTGGTTGGAGCAGGGCCAACCCCAATGTTTTCCAACACAAATCCCAGTTTGAACTATGGTGATATTGTGTGGATACTGTAGAAAAGATGTGCATGAACAGCACTAATTCCAAAGTAAACTCCCATCTTGAATCACCTGTTAGTTACAAAAACAAAAGTGGATGCTTTCTATCTCTGCATTTGATGCACAAAATGGGGGCAGAGGAGAGCATGTTCACCTGAAGTTTGAACAGGCACTTTCTCATAGCCCCAAACCACCACTTCCTGTTTCAACTGAGCTTGCTGGAAATTTTCCTAGGCATGTTATCCACTGATACATTTGAAGTGTATCTGCATCTGATCTCAGGTCACTTCCAGACCTGTTTATTGAACAGTCATCCTAATTTATTGGTGGGAAGTTTAGATGATGTTGGTTATCTATTGAGCATTCGTTCTGATTTGTTTGCTGGGAGCTTAGATGACATTGAGTCAAGCAAATGTTAAACAAATGATTTCACAAGCAGAATTTGCCAGTTTGTGATTGAATCCTACCCCAAAAGAGTGACAGGCTAGAAGTGGTCTCAGTTGGAAACACAGAAAACGTCCAGAAAAGGGCAGATAGCTCCCCACCAGAAACCAGACAGAGAATTTAGGAAGTGAAGTTCACTCACACTTAGCTTCGTTCCAGGAGCACAGTTTCATTCTGCTTAATTTTCTGCATTTCAAATTCCCGTTAAGGCAGGACACTAAAAAAAATAAATGGCAACCTTGATCCAGCTTTCTCTTCCCTTCCCCATAAATCATCATGAGCAATATTCCTCCCAATTTCAAAAGGGCAAAAAAAGAACCCCCCCCAAAAAAACCTGTATTCTGCCAGTCCCCCCAAGCGCTCACTCAGAATTCTCAGTTGACATTGGCCAGTGTCAAAATTGTAGAAACAAGTCAGTCTGGATTCCTGATCTATCAATTTTTCAGTATGCTATTTCACTGTTGGGCATAACTGACCTTTTCATTCACTTTTTGATCAGAAAATGAATGCCGATGTACTTGTCAGAAGATGTTAGCACATTAGAACAAAGCGTGAGAACAGAGGATGGAAAGCAAATCCAAATGAAAAATGTCTTACTGACCCAAAGAGAGGCTTTGATGTTACACACAGAATAATTACTTCTCAGTTGTGCTTGCACCTGTTTACACAGGAACTGAAAAGACTCCGCACCTCAGTTGTGGTCAGTAGGTTACATTCTGTTCCTCTATCTCCATATGCTATGCTTAGAGTCCAGCAATTAAGTGGATGACCTATTCTGAAAGGACCAATGGACCCATTTAGTCCAGCATCCTGTTCTCACAGTCACTGACCAGATGCCTGTGGGAAGCACACAAACTGGACCTTTTTTGGGGGGGGGAGCAAGATAGGAAATAAATAAATAGTGGACAAGCCTGATGAGAGGATTTGCTGCCAGCCCTAACTGAAAGAAGTGACAGCCTGGCAGGGAATTGTCTAGAGCACACCATTACATCTGACCTGGTCCTGTGTCTGCAGGAAATATCCCAAGCACCTTGTTAACAAATCACTCTTGAGGTGCCTCCTCGTAATACGACAGTGCCCAGGAAACACTTTTCCTGCTTTCCCCACTTTTCTTCCTTCTGGCTTTATATTGTTGTTGTTTAGTCGTGTCCGATTCTTCATGACCCCATGGACCAGAGCACGCCAGGCACTCCTGTCTTCCACTGCCTCCCACAGTTTGGTCAAACTCAGGCTGGTAGCTTCGAAAACACTATCCAACCATCTCGTCCTCTGTCGTCCCCTTCTCCTTGTGCCCTCCATCTTTCCCAACATCAGGGTCTTTTCCAGGGATTCTTCTCTTCTCATGAGGTGGCCAAAGTATTGGCGGCTCAGCTTCACGATCTGTCCTTCCAGTGAGCACTCAGGGCTGATTTCCTTAGGTTTGATCTTCTTGCAGTCAGCACTCAGGGCTGATTTCCTTAGGTTTGATCTTCTTGCAGTCCATGGGACTCTCAAGAGTCTCCTCCAGCACCATAATTCAAAAGCTTTATATTAATGCATCACATTAGATATATGGGAAGTTATTTTTGCTAATGCTGGCAGGTAGATCCTACAATATTGCCTTAAAAGCTGTGCTGCGCACACACCTTACCTTGACTTTTCGCAACACAATACTTTCCATGTTTACTCAGAAGTCCCACTGAGTTCAGTGAGTACTTCTTTGACTCAAACCCCAAGTCTATTTGCTTAAAGAGGTTAACTTCCAAGTAAGTGTTAACAACAGAACTAGAGCCTTAAAGGCCTACATTTATTGATTTGGAACTGAAAGCCAGTGCAAAACAAGGCATTCAGCGAGGTTACGTGGTAAATTTCAGTATCAGCCTACCCTACTCACAAGATAAGTGTTATAAGCCTTGAGACACGTAAATGGCTCATTAAGCAGTAGAGTTAATTGAATGCCTGAGTGAGACCATTATAGACAGTGTGTGCTAGTGATTTACCACTGACATAATTAGCTGGTGGTAGTTTGGCTTCTAATGAAAATATAATTTCAACTGCTGCTGACAATTAAAAAAAACAAAAACACTATCTGCTGTGAACCGATTAAGAAGATAGCAGAGCTGATCTACAATATTTGTCTAACACAGAACCTGTTTTCTTTTAAAGCACGCTCTCCCTTTTTCTGCCCTAAAGCAGAAAAAAGTGTAGCTCTTGCATTTTAATATGTGAAGGAAACCAAAGCTGCATATCAGATGGTGTGGAATCACCTTCAATATGTCTTTGTTGCAATAACTGAAGATTTCCGTACATGCCCATTATTTATTTATTTACTTTTAAAATATGGTTATGCCTGTACGTATACAAGAGGTAAATATACAACATACATGTATATAATAAAACTGTAATGATAACAAAAACAGCACAGCTATATTCTTCCTTCATGCTGCTATTCAGGGTGATAAAATCATAATGGTCAAATCAGTAAAGAGTTCTTTCATATGTTCGGAAGTTGTCACATTAAGAGCAACGGGACCTCTCTGGGAAGATTTTGGTTTAAGCCTGTTTGGAAATGTAAAAAGTTGGATATTATTTTCATATGTTCTAAGAGTTTTCCAGGTACCTACTTCCTCCACCTGCCTTTTTCTTTTCATTTTATTTAACACATTAACTGTAGAGAGCAAACATTGTTGTGTATCCTCATGTCCTAACATGAGTGCTCCATCTCAGAGTCTACCGGTACCTAAACTTTGGGGACACTCGATTCCACCAAGCACCCCTAACTGACTCTCTAGCCCTCCAGGCTACTTAGCATGCTCATTCTTAAGATGTGATGTAGTGTATGTGTGTTAAAAATAGTAGTTCTACTAACCTTGGGATTCCCTGAAACATGATACCACCTCTCTCTTGTTTCAGTTCCAGTTTGGTTGGCACTCACTACCTATGCATTATGCTACTGGGAATGATCTGGAATGGCAAGGAACATATTTCCAGAGGGGTAATTGTGTGAGTCTCTTGCACACCCCAAAATCAAAGCCTCTCCTGGAAACTTAAAGACTAACAAATGTCTTGTGGACTCAAGCCCAGTTTGCTCTTATGTACCCTGATCTCCAAGCAGTTTCAGTTCATAACCTGGGTTGTTTCCATGGAATGAAGCCACTAAAGGTTTGGTGTCTCTTTGTGATCTAGGGTTATATTTACGCCTTTAGGTGGAAATCCGCTTGAATGCCAAAAGATGCCCCAAAGTTCACTGCTTCCCATTGGATTTTGAGGGGGATGCAGCCAACCCACAAATTTTTGTTAGCTCCTACCATCTAGTACTCAAGCTTCTTTCTCTGACTCTGTGTGCCTCTTGAAAACTATGAGTTTATTATACTCTGACAATCTGATGACAGCACTTCCAGCCAGGGAGGAAGAAAGATATGCTGATGTCTTACTACACTGCCTGTCATCTTCCAGAAGTGTGTCCAGCAATTCAGTTTCTGTGCCACAGGCCAAGGCTATTTACTGAAGAAAAGAGACATTTTAGCAGACCTCTTCTGCAGACCCCAATCTTACAATTATACAGGGTGTTCAAAAAGTAACTATACACCTATGGACAATGTAATACATAGTAGGTGCATAGTTACTTTTCAAACACCCTGTAGAATCGCAAGTTTGGAGGGGACAACTCCAGCCCATAGCAATATATTATATAGTTATAATGTAACAAGCATTCAGATTTCCTAACTATACAGTACATGCAGAAGTGTTCACAGAAACTTGCATATCTACTTGAAAACTAAGAAAGGGTGATCTAAAAATGTGCATGTATTTTTTGGTGGGAAATCTTTTTTTCTAAAATACCAGTACCTTCTTGCTACTGGTACTTAACATAACCAGCTACCCAGTAACATTTTCACTTGGAAAAAGGAATTTCCTTGCTATGAAGATGACTTATTTCTCTTTTTACATATTACACATTGCAGTTTCCTGTTTGGTTTAACCTATTTTCCTTATTAAATTGGATTACCATTTTTGAATACCTGGTTGCACCTTTAATAAAGAGCTGAGGCGATTAAATGGTAACAATTTTTATCTATATGCAACAAAAAGCTTTACCTGCTAACTTCTGCTGACAAAAACACAGGGACTGTTGCTGCTGTTGGACTACAACTCCCATCATCCCTAGCTAGCAGGACCAATGGTCAGGGATCACACGAGTTGTAGTCCATCAACAGCTGGGGATCAAATTCTGAGAAACAATGGACCAGACTTCAGCCTTACATCCCTTTTCAAGGCACCCAGGAAACGCGTATTACGACATATCGCCTTAAAGGCTTGAGATAATAGTGAAAACCGTTGCAAATATTGAGAAACCTCCCATTGCATTAATTCAAACTCTATCGGCACTTATTAATAGAAGTTGCCATGCCCATTTATTCCTTTATTTCACAGCATTGTGCACGCAGCTCTACGCGTGGCTTACAATAAATAAGGCAGAAGGGTGAGTTTGGGGTGGAATGCTCCAACTTAATGACCGGGGGGGGGGGGGACATCACCCCTGACTTCTTCCTCTCCCACTCCGTTCTCCTCGTTTTAAACGAATCATGTGAGTGTGTGAAAACGTCCTCTTCCGCCTCCGATTGGACAGTGCGTGGCACGTGACCGCCACCAACGTCCCGCCCCGTCCCTTGTACGGACGGATCCTGGAGGTGATACGAGGATGCGCGTGGGAAGGACGTGGGCGTGAACGCGAGGGTAGGGGCGGGGCGGGATTCCTCCTCCTTTTTTTTTAAAGGAATACCCACATGCTGGAGATGCGGCGTTCGCTTGAAGTCGATTTGCGTGCTCCGTGGTGGTAATGGCGGGGGTGGGGTGGAATCGCGCGCGCGCGCTCGGGAAGGTCAGGCGCTCGCGCTCGCTGGCTGGTGTGTGGGCGTGTGTGGCTAGCGCGGGGCCGCGCTTTCATTGATTGGGGCGGTCTTACTGGGAGAGGGAGCGCGCGAGGGCGTGCGGGTGTGGAACGCGCGCAGCACGGCAGCGACACCCGCCCCACTAAGAAAACCAAGGCGGCGGCACCAGCCCGGGGAGGTGAGGGGAGACTCGTTTGCTCCGGAGGTGGAGAAAAAGAAAAGCAGCAGCGAGGTGAGGGGGCGGGGTCATTTAATTATTATATGCGTATATTCCAAAGGGATCCCCTCTTTCTTCCCAGGCAGGGAGGATGAGGCGAGAGGTGGTTGTAGTAAGGGCGGGTGGCTGGGCTGCTCCCGCTGCTGCAAATTGCGAAAGGAAAGGGGGGGGGGATATTGAGCTTCTTTTTCATTCAGTGCCCTTGTTTCCAGGGTGTGATGTGTGTGGCAGGGGGAAGAGAAACTCAGCTGTTGACCTGGGAAAGTTGCGCGTGTGGCGCGGGGTTGGGGGGGGGAGGGAGCTACCCCCAGCTGGAGAGACTTTTGCAATCTCTTTCCATAGCTCTCCGTGGGGTTTGGGAATTGCTTCTGGCGGAGGTGCTGCTGCTGCTGCTCTGTTTTTAAGCACTTCCCTTTTCTGTGGAGTTCCGAGTGTTTTCATTGGTGGCGCCACCGAAATGGTGTCCGCCTGGGCTGAAGCAGAGGGGCGGGATTGTGCTGCTTCTCGACCTCAAGCTAGACGATGCCTTGGGGTGTGTTCAGAGGCAGGATACCTTCAAAATAGCATGTGTTGGGGGCAGACAACAGGTGGAAGCTCCATGGCTTCGTTGTGGAGAGTTGGTGTAATGCAGAGACGGGAGGCCTTTGACTTTTCAGTTGCTTTTGGACGCAATTTCCATCAAGCCCAGAGAACCTGGTTAATGGTCAAGGGCAGCGGAGGGCCACAAGTTCACTGGTTTAGTGTCTGACAGGCTAAGGCTGCAGTCCTCAGTTGATCCCATTGGATTCACTGAGACTAACTTCTGTGCAGACATGGTTAGGGGTGCCATGAACTGGGAAATCCCAGGGTCACTTTCAGGTCTCCGCCACCTGCATTTTGTGACACACGTTGCATAGAATGCTATACAAACTGTAAATATTACCCACTTCCTGCGTGTGGACCCTGTAAGGTTGGCTAGAAGGGATCTTTGTATAGTTGTCATTGGGGTAGAGCTGGGAACGCTTTGAGATAAAGTAAAGAGTGTAGGGGAAGAGGGGTCATTAACCAGTATGTCTGGATTACGAATTGTGAGAAAGGAGGATTTCCCCTTTCAGTTACTGGGGGAGGTCAGTAGGCAGGAGCAGACTTTGGATCTGCCAAGGTTATTCTAATGAGTTTGTGAGTGCAGGGTATTTATAGAATTGGGCAGGAGTACTTGAAATTCCTCATCTCTGGCCAGGTTATAATTGTATACATCGATTGAAACATGAATATGATGTGGCCAAATTGTAAGTATAGCTGACTCAATTGTTTGGGCTTGTCCGGTTCTTCAGATATGGATTGGGGTGCTGTAACATGGATATGGCAATACTTGAATTGCTATTGCTCTATCCTGGCTTTTGACACCTGTTATATGGATCCACCTTATTTTCCATTTAAATTGTTCTAACCAATTTTAATACTGTATTTTCATATTGCTGTAACCTGCTCCGGAACCTTGTGGTAATGGTTCTTAAGAAATACTGGGTACATATATATTTTTAGTCCCATGAAACTCTTGTTCGGACAAAAATGATAAGAATATGTGGTGAAAGACATTGAGAAGCTGCTGCTTATAGATGCAGCTCTTTTTGCCCTGGTTATTCTTTTCCAGAGGCCCAACAATACTTGCTGTCAATTCTTGTATGGAATATAAGTTGAAATGTTGGGTGGAGAAGACTAGTCTGCTTTTATGGTCACATTGCCAGATCCATAAGCATCTGTGATGGAAAGGTAGTTGTCTGTCTTCAGTGCAAGTCCTTTCACTAGGCACATTTTTGCTGTGGCATCCTAGCTGGGGCTGTTTAGATGCACAATGTTGATTTTGAGCTATGTGGAGAAGACAGCAGCACAAGAGATTCTATGTAAAGGAAGGGATAGACAGGCTTTAGTTAGGGTGCTTGTGATGCTAGTGAAAACTGCTGCTTGAGAAGACTTTCCTTTCCCACTGGATTAGGAGCTGACACAGATTGTCTGTAAATCTGAGGGTTGCTGTACTGATTTAAAGCCCTTCTCCAGAAAGGCATGATGTGTATGCAGATTTTAACCGAGCATGTGATCGGAGCCAAGCATTGAGTCATTGTTAATTGGAAACTTAATACTTACTCTTTCTGCAGCTGCACAGAAAGACAGTGGTTATTAACTACTGCTTATTATTTTTAATCAAATACTTGCTAATTTGTGGAGTTTCCTTTTCTTAAAAAAATCTGAAGCTGGCAGGCTTAAGAAAATTCACTTCTTTAAATCACTGTAAAAAGCTGCAAAGGATATTGTAGTTGAGGTTATTTTCTGTAAGGTTGCTGCTCAATTTAACAGATGAATACATCATGGTAGAAGAAAAGAAGAACAAATCCAAATCTCTTGCCAACAATCTCTTTCCTACTGGTGCCAGCCTTTCTCCTGGTAGTAAATTCGAAAGTTTAAATGTTTTACAGTTTCAGCTTGTAGAGGAATTATTCCATTAATTGCTAATGTAAACGTTTTTCGAATGGCAAGCTTGTGTCTACTGTTCTATCAGGTGGTGCTGTGTGATATGTGTGTTACTTACATTCCCTTCATACTGTAGCCTTGACTGTAGCTTTGCCTACAAAGTATGATGATAATGTAATGTACCTTAAAATTGGTAGAACCGTGCATGATGGATTGGCAGTTACTGGGCATGTTTTCCAATTAGATGGAAAGTAAATTCCCATGTTGGTTGGTTGAGTATTACAGTACATACTACTAATTTTAAAACTGAACACATCCTTTCCTCCTTCATCCATCACAGTTGTGGCCTTTCCTATGGATCTTCCTGATGTAAACTCTCAATCTAAGCCAGTGAGAAAGAATCTGAACTGAACATTGAACCAAACTGGCCTACGGTTATAAGGTCTGCAGTGGGTTGTTTTGTCTGCTGGATAGGTTCTTGCTTTGTATCTTACGATAAATGTGCAATCCGATGCAGATGAGTGTTTTGATCTGAACTACACTTCCCTTCAGTGTGATGCATATTGCAGGTTCATGACATGATTGAGATTCAGGTTAGTAGGTTAGTGGAGTAAACAAACAGTGCACAAGCTTGAATTAGAAGCCTAGAATCACATTTGGTGACTGTAAGTAAATGTTTTAAATACAGTGGTACCTCGGGTTACAGATGCTTCAGGTTACAGATGCTTCAGGTTACAGACTCCGCTAACCCAGAAATAGTACCTTGGGTTAAGAACTTTGCTTCAGGATGAGAACAGAAATCACGTGGCGGCAGCAGGAGGCCCCATTAGCCAAAATGGTGCTTCAGGTTAAGAACAGTTTCAGGTTAAGAACGGACCTCCAGAACGAATTAAGTACTTAACCTGAGGTACCACTGTGTGTGTTATGTTTCTAGTGTTATTTTTGAAGTCTAACGAATATTTGCTAGCGTGGCTGCAACTAGAAACAGGGATTTTGATTTGTTTTTTGTTTTTAAAAAAGCTTAGTTGTCTCAGTTGTATATATCAACTTGGTGTAAACAGTCAGCCTTGTCAGTCTGAATAAATTATTTCTTAAGCACACACAAATATGACAACTTTTAATCTCTTATTTTGATAAAATATGTAGGCTTCTGCCCAAGGCAAGATTTGAAGGTACTGGTGGAAGAGAATGTACAATTATGTATATATGTGAAAATAGCTACTGAGGCTTTTGCATAAATGACTGCTTCAGAAGCTAAACTGGGTGTAACAGTACAGATAAATTTAACAAAAGAACAGAATTCTATGGTCCAGAGATCACCAAGCTTTTGTGGGGCTTGTGCATGTTTGCAACCCAGAGAAAATGTTGGTGTGCATCACACAAACACCCCAACCAGTTACACACTGCATCCTACTATTTTGGCTACAAGGCAATTCTTCTTTCCGGTCTTATTTCAGTGAGTAGATGGGATTCTGTTTGTTCCAGGAAAGGCCTCTGCAGGTGTACCTGAGGGTGCCATGGTTGCAACCCCTGCTATAGTCTCTGGAGTGGCATCCCAGGACAGGAGAGGGAGAGTTGCTCTTGCAGGTTTCCCTGTCTGAAGCAGGGCAACCTCTGCTGTTCTTGCTCCTCTGCTGGTGGGAATAGCCAAACCCTCCTGTTCCCCTAACATGATGCCAGAATATTGTAGGGGGCAGGGGCAGGAGAATGCCGCCCTGGAGCAGGCATAACTTATTTTCCCTCCAGCCATGCCTATATTGACAAACATGAGAGGGCTTTGGATTTCCCAATTCTTTTGCTGCTGTTTCTCTCTTCCCTGATGCTTTGAGGAAAAAAAATGGCAAATTCCTGGATTAAAACAGATTAACACAGTTTACTGCTTTAAATAAATATTTAAAGTATTTACGTAATAATAAAGTATTTTAGACTTGCTATCATACTGCTAAAACAAATGTCTAAACAACAACAAAAAGTACTTAACTGGTGATTGCATATAACCTACCAGTTGTACCTTTTTGAGGCTTCATGGGATATGGTACCGTATTTTCGCACCATTGGACGCACCGGACAATAGGATGCACTTTGTTTTAGAGGGGGGAGAACAAGGGGAAAAAAATCTCCCCCTCTCTGCCCAGCGCCCTTCAGTGAAGCGGCAGGAGGCACTGCACAGAGAGGGGGAGAACTTCCCCCTCTTGTTTTCCCACTCTAAAACAAGGTGTCGTTTAAGGTGCTTCAGGCGGCTACCTTGGAAGCCTGGAGAGCGAGAGGGGTCGGTGTGCACTGACCCCTCTCGCTCTCCAGGCTTCAGGTTCCTTTCGACCTGCTCTTTGGGGCTGGCGGGGGAAGCCACCACCAGCCCCAAAGAGCAGGTCAGGGAGCAGCGGAAAGGCGCAGCGGACAGGCTCCTGCCATAGCCGCGCGTCACCTCCCCAGCCGGGAGAACGCGCGCGGGGCTAAAGCAGCCTCCCGCGACCC